>NC_046651.1:2960801-3284126 GCF_900324485.2 Mastacembelus armatus | reverse complement strand
CACCTAAGGCATTCTTTACGTCTCTCCAATCCTCCATTAGCTCCCATGTGTTTCCAGTGTGCCATGTTCAAACTGCTTAACTGCACCTTCGCTCCCGACAGTTAATTTGCTATTAAGGAGGAAAAATAACAATGTCATTTGCCTCTGTGTAGGGTTTTCTCACACTGGACAAAGTGAGTACAAACTGAGCTCAGTGGATATACAGCAGCTAGAGACACCACCACTTATTGCTACATTCTGTTTTTTTAATTCTGTTATTTTTAAAATAGAAGTAAACCAGAGCAAGCAAACAATAGTAAGGAAAAACTGATAAATATAATAAATGAATTAAAAAATAGAGGAAAAAAAAGAGAGTGTGTGGAGGTCACAGTAATAATAAGGACAAGCAATCTGCTCTGCCTGCCTCTGTCTCTTTCTAGGTAAATTTACTCAAACTCAACTGCCATTGTTTTAACCCTCTGGGGTCTGAGCATGTTTTGGGGCCCTGGACAAGTTTTGACATGCCCTGACATTTGTGCTTTTTTCAGTTGCTTTAAAACATATTAATGGCTAAAGTCTGATAACACTGTAATCAGCACAAACAGTGTTTATGCATGGTTAGTGAAAAACTACAATTTTTAAGTCACTGAAATAAGACCATAAAACACAAACAGAACATTGGTTCACAAGACTTTTGAGAAACGCATCTTGTAGTGTAAAGTGTTTGCTTCACAATGATGTGAAAGTCATCTTGTTCACTCATTCACGGAAAACAATACATTGATTTAAATTTTCTAAGACACTTTTTGTTTAGAAATGGCATATGCAGGAAGGTGTGTCTCACCATGAATAGTCATGTGATTTACCTGAGAAGACAAAAGACACACTCAAAGACCCGCACAAAGACCCACATAATGAGCATTTCAGTCAATGTGGCTGAGAGGGGATTAGTGCAACACAACACAATACAATACAAATACAATGTGGATCCAAACGTTCGTCATTTGAGTCGTGTTTTTACTCTGAGGAGAAAGTAAACTATTCGTCTGTGTGGAACATATGAAGCCCTTCTTCACCCACGCAGTGTGCCATCATCCAAACGCACAGAAAAAGTGAGTAAATTCTATGATGAAGTTTGACATTTTATGTCATTTCTCATAATTACCTGGTTCACCTCAGATTATTTACATGTGAACAGTGCGCTCAGCAGGATCATATTACCTGTAATGAGGTGAGACAGAAGAAAACGTACTTCTCCTTACGTTCATAGGGATTAAATAAAAAGTGATGATTTGTTTTTGACTTGAATTGTTTCATTTAAAAGAAAACATTTCAAGCTTTCTAGCCATATAATTCTTATTTTTATGAGCCAAGTCTTCACTGAGATTCTGGTTGTTTTATTTACGTGTCTGTGAAGAGAAATGACAGACAGAAAAGACCGAGAGTGCACCCTGTCAGCTTTCTTATTTAAAAAAAGTACAATGTTTTGTTGTTATTATGATGGTATTCAACTAAAACTAGACCCTTTACAGATTCGAATGATATATTGCTTTAATCTGTACGATCAAAATTGATGAAGTAATTTAAGTTTGTTTCAGCGTTATCAGGAGAAGATGCCACATTGTTACATTTACTTTGTAACTTAGTGCAGCATTGTAATAGAAAAACTAGAACCCTCAAAACAAGTGATCACAACCCCATTTCAAATTGATGTAATAGCTTAACTTTTAACATTCACACTAGCAACAAATACACAAATCCCATTCTGTTTAGTGCTGCATTATAATAAAATGTCATGAGTGAACTCCCTGTATTCTGTAGAGTGTTTATCTGTTACCAGTGCCTCATGAAATGCATGAATTTTAAACATTTCCACATTGCAGACATTTTAGCCATGTTGTGTTGCAAATTGTACTCTTCATGTATAAAACCTGGTTGAAAGTTAAACAAAAGAATGGGCTTAGGTTTGGCTCAATAAAGCCAATACCAATCAGGTCAAAAGTGTGTTGATTGGCCCCAGCACCAACCTTTGAGATCAGATGAGAACATCCCTAAAAAAAGAAAATTAAAAAAAAAAACTCAACCACACAGGAAAGCAGATGTCCCACTTAAATTATAACTTGCAATTATTTTAATCTTATCATCATTCTGAATTGAAATAGAACACATAATTTAACGTTTTCTGTCCTAACAATCAGTGATTCACTGTGTCCGGAGACTATAGCTTGTATGTGTGGAGCCATACTAGATTTTGATGTTGTTGCTACGACAATAGCAGGAGGCAACAATATGACAAATGGGTGAAAAAGGAGGAGTCAGTCTGAGAAAAACAACCAGGAAAAATTGTGTGAGTGAAAGCCTTTGAACTCTTATCTCTCATGCGTGTGCCAGATGGCGCTGTACACTGTATTACATAATCAAAACAGTGAATCACATTTCCATGCATGCACACACACTGACAGCCACAGTCCGGCAGACACACAGACAAACATTCACACAGCCCAACACTAAATGCCATCAGTGTCAAATATTTATGAACCAAGTCAGGGACAAGCATAAAAACATTCCACTCCATCAGGCTCAAAATGAGTTCACTGCTAGGCAAACACACAAGTTCAGCATGGTGATGCCTACACAGAGCAAAGTCATCTGAAATGTGTATGAGAAAGTGTGAAATACAGACAAGAAAAACACCACAGCAACCACACTGCCACCACACCAAAGACTGTTCGAGTCTGCTTTGTGTCTGTCATCACAGATACAGAGTATCAGAGTGCTGATGTGTTCAATGATAGTAACACACACAGAAACAACAGACACAGAGTGAGACCATGCAATTAAATCCACTAACAGACATGCATTTTAATCAGAGATTATGTTTTACCAATGGATAATAAAATAAATTCTTTAAGAGGTAAGAGTTAAGAGTTATTTTAGTATAGACAAGTTAACATTGCTGACTTAGTGTGCTCCTGAATCACCTTCACCTGTAACTCCATTGTCAAAGCAGGATGAGGAAACCATTAACACTTTGAACAAATCCATTAAGGCAATATGGACCTCCAGGAGCTAAACTTAAAACTACAGGTCCATGTTTTTCACATTCCTGGCTGCATTTACATAAAGAACCATAAAAAAAGGTAAAATTAGGCAAATAACAAAATTACAGTATCATTGTCTGTAATATACATAGTGTACAGGCAATCTACTCAATGATTATTTATTTCTGCTTTAGGACCTAAAGTACCTAAATAAAACAAATACAGCAGCAAAAGCACCACAGTAACCACACTGTGGAATAAAGCAAATTAAGCTGTTTATCTCTTTAATCTGATTTGTTCTCTTGAGGGACCTCCTCTATGTTTGCTCACAGTCTCTCTCCTTTGCACACACACAGACATCCACCTTATCATACTGATGATTTCAGTGGCAACCAGTATAAATGAAGATGTACACAAGTTGTAGCAGCTGTGAGGTTTATGATTGACCAGTCAGAAACACATTCAGAAAAATCCACAGCTCCTGGCCATTGTCAAGCACTAACCCTATAGCAGGACTTGCTGGGGACCAGTAACTATGGTTGGAAAACTAAATAACGTATTCCTGTG
The DNA here is from genome assembly GCF_900324485.2 of Mastacembelus armatus. Classification (NCBI taxonomy): domain Eukaryota; kingdom Metazoa; phylum Chordata; class Actinopteri; order Synbranchiformes; family Mastacembelidae; genus Mastacembelus; species Mastacembelus armatus. Next base: position 3,280,539 of record NC_046651.1, on the reverse strand, counting down.
GAAAAGGTCCCTAAGTATCTTAAATTGATTTTGGGCTGCTGCAGTAAAAGGCAAGCTTTCCTGTGGAAGCTCAACAGGCACAGCATAACATAATACAACATAACACACAAAAATCAAAAAGCAGTCATTTACTAAAACCTGAGACTAGGTCAATGAAAATGATGGAGACCCTGACAAACTAATAAGTGCAGGAGGGTTGTCACTAATAACATATTATCACTGAACACAAACACAAAGCAAGGATGAAAAATGATGAGGTTTTGTATTTAGCTTAAGAATATATTGTGTTAAACATTGTGGTCAGTTTGTAGCAGCATAAATTTATGCTATGGTCATATGGTTGTGATTTTGTCCACTCTATAAATAGAAAACAAAGGTTTTACCAGTGCAGGCCACAGTATGTGTTTGGCCTTGGTTCCCTGCAGCAGGCCTCCTGTTCCTCCACCTGCTCCTGCTCCTCCTGCTACCTCCTTCCTCTTGGCCCAGACCAGCTGGTGCTCCAGGAGAAACAGCTGGAAATCCTCATAGACCTTGACCCACTCTCTCTTCTCCCACTCCTGGTCGTCAAACTCCACATATACCTAAACAGCACACAGAAGTTTAAGTTCATATTTTAGATTTAACATATCAAGGTCACTTCCAAAAACACAATATTCATACAGCCCACACAGGACCTTTAAATAACAACTCAGGGTCCTCCAGATGAGCAACCCATTAGACCTTGTGAACCATGGTCTTTTTCCATTACAATTGAGTATAATCTCAATGTGGGCGGAGCCATCATAGCATGGCAGTGCAAATACACAAATGTCCGCACCTCCTCGTAGGACCATGGTGTTGTTTTGCGAGTGTTATCCATTTGCCTTGCTAGATACAACAAAAATGAAAAACAGTCACTGTTGCAAGTTTTTAAAAATGGTGGTTTTGATTCTTGTGTTGAACGAGGTTGGATGTAGTGTTCATGATTCTTCCATTGACATCCCTCCCTGTCCAATTGCTGGCCCGCAGTCTGTTAATGTCACATTTTAGCATCGGCTCAGCTCACTTGGAACTTCGGCCGAGGAGATCCTTAAAAAAGTACCTTCTAACAGGTACTATCCCGTAATAGAAATCCAACTCACCCCCTTTCCCGGGAAGAAGAGGAACAAGTCCATTATTAGAGTATTTATATAGTGTACAGTGAAAACGTTAAAATAAAAATCTATCTCTGATAACCTGAGAAGGAGAGTGCTCAGCTTCTATTATATTCTATTATATTCTGAGATCCATTACCTTCCTACCAGTAACTCTTCTTCATGAGAAAAATCAGACTATTTTATTTCATCACAATTTGCTGAATGATAATTTAGAATGAATATTATTTTCACAGTGATGTTTTACTTGTGTAGCTAGAGCACAGTCACTCAGTGAGGCACAAAATGAGTGAAGACAGGGAGAAGACAAATAAATTTCACAGAGCAGAGATAAAATATGTGGTGAATGTCCTACATCAGTATTCTAACTCTCCTTTTCCATCATATGTCCCCTCTCTTGCAGCAGCTGCCCTGTGCTCCTGTTAGTAATGTTAATCATGCTCCTCAAGGCTAATATATCATCCTGCTATGCTGTCTTTCCTCTAGTGCGCCCCCTTTTCCATTTTCAGTACTGAGATGCATTGAATAACACACTGATTGTAGTGAAAGAGCATATGGTAAAGGTGCAAGAGAATTCAAGTAAGACAGCTGCCTTATGATACTTTGTACAGGAACACCCCTCTCAAGTGCACACATGTTCTTGTACTAAACTGGCATTTGCAACCGTATTGCATGTGACTGACATAAAATTGAGAGCCACACCCCAAATCACTGACTGGATCTTCTGATCTTCTTTTTGCAGAAAATACCAGACCCAGATGATGACTCGGAAGAATGATTTTGACTGCACAAAATAACGAGTTCTGTGGCATCCGGCTCTCTACTCTCTCTAACTTGGCACCAACTCTGCTGGTTTAGTAGTAAGAACTGCTTAGTCAGGAGCTGGGGGCAGGATTGTTGCAACCCAACAACCAAGTGTAATTGCGCTTAGATATTAGGGAGAACATAAGGTGGTCAGTGTTCTGGCAATGATATAAAATTTAAATTGTTTATCTGCATATATGACATGAACATTAGACAGAACAATGACACGCTGAGAACAGAGATGATACGTTATTTTGTCTACGCATACACACACAAAAACGAACGCAAAGAGATTAAGACCTACTATTCAGTTCAGAAAAACATACACGCTCGGAAACTCAGTGTCTGGTGAGTCTGTTGCTATAGTAACCAGAGGCAGCAGTGAGCATTGGTCCTGGACACGCATACAGACACAGCTCTGAATCAGTACACACTCCTATCAGCCACAGTGAGCTGAAATAAGAGACAAAGAGAACAAAGGACAGTCAGTAGATGCCATACTTATACCACTGTACAGCATCTGCTTTCACAAATATCAGCTCTAATTACAGGCAGACTGTGTCATTGTGTTCTTATGGTCTGCTGATGGTACTAATCAAAGACAGTGAGCTAGACAGAAGAATGAAGGCTATTCGGTGTAACCTGCTCCACACAGTGCAGATGTTATGACTGTATGCGTAGCTGAATGACTCATACTAAGAGCTAGGGCCCAAAAGAAGCCAGTTTTCAGGGAGCCCACAACCTTTATCTCCATTTGTCACATTTTATTGAAACTACTTATCATTCAGCAGTATACCATTAATGTAAGCTACTGTTAAGGGCATCTTTTACTGAGCTGGCAGGACAATTGTACAGCTTATGAAATAAAAAACACAGACACATACAGGCGTACGTGCATATTTGGTTTATGCATGTTCATTTTTTCCATAGTAATAAAATGAAAATGAACATTTAACTCAATGGGAAAAATATATTTAACCACTATCAAACTGTTGTGGAATGTTATTACGTTTAAATGTATTTCCATCAATTTTCTGCTACAATCAATAGTGAATTAAAGCAATGCACAAAAATGAGTAAAACATTTTTGTCAAATCAGCCTTTCTATTTCTGCTAGGGAGCTTGATTTCCACAAAGGGTCAGTGCAGGGGTACAAGGCTAGTTGCAGGGTCAAAACAAGGTAGAAGAGTGAAGGGACATTACCCAGAATGTGAAAGATCTGTTCACAGTGGTGTGTATAAAGATGTAAAATTGATGATTGTATATACTTCAATATTTCAATGTCATACACATTATATGACTGTACATATCAGTATATGTGATTGTGTGTTAAGCACTGTGTAGTGTATAATCTGCCCATCACTAACAGCTGTAGAGCTGCTTTCTGGCTGGCTGCACCAAAGGCTGTTTGCAGCCAATGAGCACAAGGCATTAAAGCAAACAACCAATGCAGAGAGAGAAGCGCTATCTTCCATTTAAATAATGTACCAGATAAAGATGGAGAAAAGATGTATGTCCAGAACATAGAATAGAGATGAGAATAAAAATGTACAAGCATGTACAGAGACTTTTGCCACTAAGAAGACAAACGATGAAGCCTATGTGGCATAACAGGAAAACAAGAATGTAGCTGAGAGACTAAGTGTACTACTATGTACAGTATGTACCTGCAGCCCAACTTTCTGTCTTTGTGTTTTCTTTCACTTTATGATTTGAATGATAAACTATAAAGTAAAAAAATGTTCATTTTCAGTAAATATCTTTCTTATTTTATTTAGAATGATAGAGATGTGTGGAGTCAACAATTCTTAATTAGTCAGTTCACAAGCTGTTGTGTTTTTAACCCTTCTTTATGACGAGGTTTCCAAGCAGATACATGACCCTCTGTCTTTGTCTCTCCCTCAGCCACAGGCTTCCCCTGTTCTAAGTCATGTAGAGATGCACAAACACACACATGCACACATACACACACACAAACACACGCTTTGCTCTACAAACACTTTAATCTGATTTACTGGTCTTGACTGCACAGAAAACAAGTAGACCAGCCAAGCTAAAATGACTCTTTAACCCTTCTACTGTCCAGTACATAACTCTTTACCCCAAAAGATGCTTAGTTGTATTATGGGAAATGCAGGGTCCTGTGTTGTTAAAGCGTGATGCATACATGGGAGCAGAGTAGTGGTGGTTTTAAACTTCTGACGTATTGACACCACCATGCTCCTAAGAACACCCTTGCCACAGGTCTGCAGAGAGCTTCTTTTTCTGGCCTGCAGTGTGAATTGTGGGAATTCATATGAACAGGTGTGTGTTTTTCTAAACTATGTCCAGTCAGCTCAGCTCAGTTTGTTACATGTCCATCCCAACAAAATTCTAGCCATATCTTTTACAAAATTAAAGCATGGATATCCCGAAAACAGTTGATGTGCCAGTGCACAGGCTCTGAACACTTGTGTAAATGACAGATTTTCTTTTTTTTTTTTACTCAATTTAAAAAACATCCTAAACACATTTTTCACTTTGTCCTTTTGGTTTGTCAAGTTTAGATTGATCAGCAAAAATTTAAATTAAACCTGCAACACAAGGTGTAAAAAGTTAAAAGGGTTTGAATTCCGAAGTTGCTATTAAATGTTTTTTTGGGAGGTGTGTGAGCAACTACCGTATTTTCTGGGCTATAAGTCGCATCGGAGTATAAGTCGCTTTTAGCAAAAACAGCCTTGTGAGAGAAGAGAAACATACATAAGTCACCTCAGTGTATAAATCAAATTTCTAATAATACTAATTACAGTCTAAATTAGCCTATGAAGAAGGTAGGATAGGCATAACAACAAGCAGAAGTGCATTATGAAACTCATTCATCCGTATCAAGTATCAAACTGCGCCAACATCAACACCAAGATTACCATCTAACACCAATGAGTACTCAACAAAATGACACATATAAAAGTTGCTTCACTGTATAAGTCGCAGGACAGGTCAGAGGAGTAAAATAAGTGTGACATATAGTCCTGAAAATACAGTACCTAATTCTCATATATTAATTTAAAACAAATGGCAGCATTGTGCATCATATCAATTTCTGTCCCATATGTCCTTTGAAGAGATAGTAAGAGGGGAAAAAAAAAGAAGGGACAGAAGAATGATGCCAAAAAAAAACACACACAAGAAAAAAAAGAGTATAATTTAATATTTGATGTGAAATTAAAAGGGAGAAACATGACTGTATGAAAGAAAAAAGAGGAATAAGATGATAAAAGAAGTGGATTCAATGACACCGTCATTTCTTCTCTTACTCTGTGTGAAAAATTTCAGTTATTTTTTATGAATAAGGTCTCAACGATTAGGGCTTCTGTTTTAGGGCCCTGCTATTCCTCCCATGTGCTCAGCTGTCTTCAAGTAGTTTGAGCCCGTGTCTTCTATTGAATTAGCTGATATAGTCTGGCTTTTACGACCATATCGTCCTACGGACTGTATTCCACCTAAACTGTTTAAAAATGTTTTTGAGAATGTTGGGCCTTTTATTTTAAGGTTAATTAATATTGGCTAATAATGGCTAATGACTGTGTTCCATCGTCTTTTAAGCATGCCTTAGTACAACCTCTCATTAAAAAAAAAAAAAAAAAAACATAATTTGGACCCAGTAGTTCTCCCTAACTACAGGCTGATCTCTAAGCTTCCTTTTTTATCGAAAGTCTTAGAGAAGGTAGTCTATTTACAGCTACAGTCCTACCTCGATTATAATCATATTTCTGAAAAATTTCAGTCTGGTTTTAATTCACGCCACAGCACAGAAACAGCCCTCCTAAGTTTTTTAATGATTTTTTTTTTTTTTTTTTTTTTAAAAATCGGTTGATTCTGGTAACTCTGCTGCCTTACTGCTTTTAGACTTAACTGCGGCCTTTGACTCAGTAGACCATGAAATTCTTCTGACTCATCTTGAAGAGTGTGTTGGCCTCAAAGGGACTGTTCTCCGATGATTCAGGTCTTATTTATCTGGGAGGTCCTTTTCTGTTAATATGGGCTCCTTCAGCTCAAGAAAGGCTCCTCTCTCCTGTGGTGTCCCCCAGGGCTCGGTCTTAGACCCACTCCTTTTTGCTCTGTGTATGTTACCTGTGGGGTCCATCTGCCATAAGCATAATATTTCATTTCATTGTTTTGCTGATGACACTCTAACTTACCTTCCTCTAAAACCAGGCACTGTCTCAACCTGTGCTCTATTGGACTGTCTCAAAGATATTAAAGAATGGATGTCCAGAAATTTTCTTGCCTTTAATGACAAGAAAACTGAAATTCTGATTTTTGGAAGTACTTCTGCTCTAGACCGTGTTGACAGCACCTTGGGGCCTCTACTATCCTACTGTCACTCTTACATAAAAATCTTGGAGTCTATCTAGATGGCTCCTTTAAGCTACACCGACAGGTGAGTGCGGTAATCCAAACAAGTTTCTTCCATCTAAGACTGCTAGCGAAGGTAAAACCATACCTTCCACTTGCTGTCTTTGAACGGGTTATACACGTTTATCACTTGTTATTTGGACTACTGCAATTTCATATATTATGGTCTGGATCAGTCTTGTTTACAGCGCCTTCATCTAGTTCAAAATGCAGCTGCTCACCTGTTGACTGGCACTAAGCGGCGTGATCATATAAGTCCGGTATTGGCTATGTTACACTGTCTTCCTGTTAGTTTCAGGATCCAGTTTAAGATCTTGCTCTTTGTTTATAAATGTCTTAATTGTCTCGCTCCCTCTTATCTTTTGGAGCTGCTAACTGAATATGCCCCAGCCAGAACAATGAGGTCCTCAACACTACTTCTTTTATCTATTCCAAGAACCAAGCTCAAAACCAGAGGTGAAAGAGCTTTTTCTGTGGCAGGTCCTAGGCTTTGGAATAGTCTGCCCCTGACTATCCGATCTGCACAGACAATTGATCTTTTTAAATCCAGGTTGAAGACGTACCTTTTTACACTGGCTTTTAATGCAAGCTATGCTTGACTTTTAGCTGAATGAACTAGTATTTCAAAGCGCCACGGAGAGGAAGGTGTCAAATACAACTATTTGCAAATAGACTGAGGACAGAAAAAAATAATGATGTGTGATATTAACACAAAATGAGTAAAGTTGAGTTGCATGGAAAACATACCATAGCACAATGGCAACCATGATGACAAGCAAGGTGCCCCCATCCCAGACAACAGTCAAAATGATATTGATGTTTATCACTGCTATAGAATAGAAATGGATACCGATGAGTTGTTTGGGGAGGGGGGAAGAGGGGGTGGAACACCCAAGAGGTTCATAAATAAATGAAGTAGCTTCTGAGTCACTGAGCTGCTTGCTTGCCTTTCTTGCAATCAGAGACAGAGAGAAAGGGAGACAGAAATCTCATCATGCAGACACAGAATGAGCAGAGAAGATGAAATCTCATCATGAAAAAAAGAAATTGTAGGTCTGCTGCAGGCAAATACACATTTGATGTTCCCCCCTGATACAAAACTCAGAAATACTTTTTGTGTTCATTTTTTCGGTGGGGAGATGGACATGAACAGGAATGGGGACATTAAGATGAATGATAAAGAGAGACTCAGGGTAGAGATGGAAAGACCTGGAGATGGCAGTCTTGAGAATCAGCAGCTAATCATGCATGATTAGACTAAAGGCAAATAGGCTATGTGTAGCTGCTCATATACCCAAAGCCAATTGCATACATTTTGTAGACAGCCAATCTACACTTTATTCGCACACACACTCATACTCACAGACAATATGTGCACACGCACACTCTGAGCCTCAAATATGATCAATCAATATTGCTTGGCTACTTGCTTCAAGCTCTTTCTGATTACCTATTTCTGCAGTCCTTAAATTTCCATTTCAGATGCTTTCACTATGTATGCATCAATTAATACTTGAACCAATGTCACTGCTTTTCTCAAAAAATATTGCCTTCTCTTATATTTAATATTCTGCATTGGCTGATTGTGTGTTTACTTCAGAGTGACATGAAGTATTTTACGTTCAGGTGGGGTTTCATAGTATTGTATCAAATCTGTTTTCAGTTCAGAATCCTCTCAACCAATTTAATTCATCTTGCATCCCTTATTGAATCATTAAAGTAGTTTGGTGGGGAATGAAGACATTCTATTTAAGAATTCATGTATCATTTGTACATTACTGAGTCAAGATTCAGTAAGAGATTATTTGGGTAGGGAGGTTAACACATCCAGGCTCTGAGCAATCATTTTTGACTTCTGGAAAAATGGTAGGGTGTAAAAACACTGATGGACTCGAGAGTTCACCAATATCAGTGTGTCAATTTCAAGTATCAGGGTGCATAGTGTAAGAACTATTAGAATGAAGCAACAGTTTGTCAAGAAAGGGTTTGCCATGTTGTGGCAAACTGTTTTTAAAGTGGTTCAACAACATCACAAAAAAGAAAAAGCTTAAAACTGTCAAGAGAGTGAACAGAACACACCAAGTGTAGAAAAGAGACTGTTGTGGGGATTCACTGAGATGTAAGTAATGTGAAGGAAAGAGATAGAATAAGAAGTCAGGAGAGCTGAAATAATACCAAATGACAGCATGAAAAGACATTCCCTGTTCTACAAGGTCATCTCTCCCTCTCTCTGTCAAAACCCACACAAGAACCAGAGCAGACACATCATGGCAAGAATGGCAAAGTATGGAGACATGAAACATAGTACAGAAATAGAGCAAAAAGTAGGGAGCAGGAGGAGATTCGGTAAAACCTGGCAAACAGAGAAAAAAGAGAGAGAAAAATATGTGAGCCAGAGAAAGACAGGCAAAGTAAACAGTCTTGAACAGAATGTGACCCAGCTATACCTCCTTCATCTCCTCCATACAAAGGATGTGTAGGCCCAGGAGAGAGAAGGAAGGTAGAGGTGAGAGGAAGAGAGGGAAGGAAAAGGTTCATCCAAAAATAGCTCTGTGTTGCTGTGGACACATTACTAGGAAAATCCTAACACTTCGACTCAGCAGCTGATTTCACACTCAAACTGTAGACAGTCAATTAGCATTGACATATTTAAGGTACCAAAGTCAATCTGTAATATAATCACTTCAGTTTATACATTCAAGTTCTCATTACCTGGCCTGACAATAATTTTCAGTTTAGATCAACAACCCCCACAAATGTCTCAACAGGTGTTCCATTACTTTTGATCCAATTTAAAGGATAAGCTGAGAATTCTTCCATCTTTTACCTTAAAGCCAACAAACATAAAAAAATAAACAAATAAAACCATATTATCTTCTGTCTCTCCATACTTTATCACCTTGTGTGGTGTTCTCAGCCCCAAGCCCATGTGTTGATCCTGGAGACTTAACTCTTTAAAAGTACATTTCAAATGTATAGTAGAGGAGGAGTATAGAGGAGTTAGATATGTCAGGCACATTTTAAAACAACACAGTGCTGTTGAAGGTAGCCTACACTCATTGCTTAACTACACTACAATTTATGATCTGAAGTCTGCTGCCTAGACTGACTCAGACTGCAGAATAGCCTTTAAGGACTGTCTGCCTAAAGGGAGGAGTTCAGATTTGTGTGTTCAGGCATTAATAACAATGTAAAAAACAAAGTGTTGAATATTCAGAAGAAATTAAAGAAACAAACACATTTAAGAAAAACATGGCATGCTTTTTATTTCTTTCTCCACTTTTTTTTATCTCTGTATTTTTCCCTTCTTTCTCCTCTCTGATTTAATCTCTCCTGATAATATAGCTCTAATAATAGCTAAGTTGTATAAAGACAATTATTCAGTGGAATCTAGGGCAACCACTGTAGAGACAGCATGGGAAAATCCCTCTTGCCCTCTCCAGCCAGCAAACCTCCCTGCTCAGTGCACATGCATATGTGTTACTTGCTATTCTATCCCTCCAGCAGAAGAGAGAGAGGACTGATGACTTTTTACATAACACCTACAGAGCTGATTCTCAGACATGGGGAATGTTAACAGACAACAGTGGCAAAACCTTTTATGAAATTTTATTTGCAGGCTTACAAATATGCTACATCTGTCATTAGAAGCCCTTCTTACAAAATCCTGTAGCAGACTTCTGTAGCCTATAGATCTTCGTAGAAACAACGTGCCTGGACACAAAAGAATAATAATGTCTTTTTGCTGAACGTTTTGACAGCTAAAAGTGCACCACAGTCAATATGATTTTTTAAAATTTCTAAAAAACATGGTGATAATTCTTTTTCTATATAATAGAATGACATTTTATGCTCGTTAGAACCAAATAGAAATGAATTGCTGTCAAATAAATCTAAAACAACCTATACACTGATCAGCCATAATTATGACCACCTGCCTAACACTCTGTACAGGAGTCAATGCAGCAGTGAGTTGGCACTTGTGTCACTATGCAGCTCACTGTGCATCTTCTGTGAGTTTGTTTGTTTCCACAGTTCTACTATCAGGAAGAGAAACAAACACTTGTCCAACATTCAGTGAAAATCATATCAAAAGGAGTGAAAACCAATCATGAGGAAAAGTTAGATTATTTTTTAAACAAATTCAACATTCTCACAACTCTAGATATCATCCCTACAGCCACTAAATGTTTCTCTTTCATTTCTCATCATCAGTGAGCCTTGGACACCCAAGACCCTGTCGTCTGTTCACCGTTTGTCCTTGTTTAGACAACTTTTGGTCGGTACTGACCACTGAAGACCGAAAACACCCAACAAGATCTGTAGTTTGGGAGATACTCTGACCCAGTCATCTAGCCACCACACTTTAGCCCCTGTCAATGCCATTTAGATCCACTTCCCTGTTTTTCCTGATTCCAACACATCAACTTTGAAGACTTGATGTTCACCTGCTGCTTAATATACCCAAAATGCTGGCAGGTGCCGCAGTAACAAGATAATCAATGTTATTCACGTTACCTGTCAGTGGTCATATTATGGCTACTTATTGTACATGTTTTAAATTCCCAAGGACATGCTGCTCATCCCAGACAGCCAGTGAGCTGCTAAACCTTGCTAGCTGATTGTACAGCAAATTAGAAACTACATCATGATTATCCTCCCAAACCATTTACATCTATAGTTTGACCATATTATGAATTCATATTAAGTTACAAGCAATCTGAAAACTGCTGACACTATTCAACTAAGGTTGGGTATGTCTCTTAACAACAAAAAAAAAAACTCAAATATGTTAAAACAGCATGATCTTACTTAATTTGTTACACTGTATGAGCCCCACTGTAATAGCCGTTTCAATTTGGCTGAAATGCCATGATGTTTTATCTGTTGAGCCTTTCCTAGGTTAACAAAGGTGAGCTGCAGTCATCCACAAACTACTCACCGCCCCAGCACAAACGATCATAGGTTTATAGAGACTTATTTGAATATGTGAAATTTCACGTGAAATTATTAAATCGTAATCCATTTCAATTCAGCATTATATTTTAACTTTTATAGTAAAAGACAGCACATCACTGGAATTACTTATCCCCAAGTTTGAACAATTTTAGAGTTAACTTAAAAAAAAAAACACTGTCTTTTTTGGCCAAATATCAAATTTTATGTTGCATTGCAATAAGGTCAATCTCGATGATAGGAGTTGGCCATTTTTTATTCAATGTGGACAGGTCTTCCAGCCAATCACACAGCAGAAATATAAGACTGAGCTGCAAGGCACAATTTTAGCACGTATTTGCGGTTACAACCCACTTGTGAAATAACTTTGCTCTAACAAGTCATTTCATCATTGTTTGGACAGGAAGCATGAACAGCCAATAATAATGAAAATAGTGCCACACTATGTACTTTGTTATTCGATTGGATGCTGTGCTTTATGTGAAACTGTGTATACCTTGGTATGTAGGATGAATTTCATAAAAGTATGCAGATAATAAAGTGAAATCAAATCAAAACACAATGAAATACCACTGATTATTACTTTTCTTTATACTGGAGGAGTGTATTACTGTGATGATGTGTTGATACATTTCCAATATATACAGAAGACATTTCAAAATGTTTTAGCTCAAATTTTTACTCATGATTGTTTTCCACCAACACTTCTACAGGAGATCCCTGTCAAAATATATAATGTTGAGTGTCTCAAGCAAGAAGCCATTGCTGACACCAACCTCTCCGGTAGCTTCTGTGGAAGTAACCAGGCATAACATGTCTGAAGATCTAAAGATGTCATGGGCAGTGTTGATTACAAACTGATCATAATTTCACTACACTTTACACACTGAAAAAGTAATTACATTACTTTCCTAACACTCAGCAGCAAAAGCGATGTGTTACATTACCCATTACTTTAGCTTTATTACTCACCTGACAGCTTTATCAGAGATGCCTTTAAACAACTTCAGATCCTCCAGACCCACACCTACTCCATTTGACTGCACTAACAGATCAAGTTACAGACAGGCAATAGGGAAAAGGAAAAACCAACAGAAAGTGTCTTAGCAGACACCAGACTAACTTTTTCTACTAGTAGCACTGGCAGCAACATTTAAAGCGAACAGTAGAATTAATGTTATGGACTGGATTTGAAAAAAAAAAAACAGCAATGAAAGAACATAATGAAAACCACATACCATAGTGTGCTTACTATAATTTTACTCTTACAGTTATGACATTCCTGGAGGTCACAGCTGCGTTCATGACTCATATTGACTCATATTTTGTGTCGTATTGATGTGAACTTACTATTGTTTTGCATGTCTTACATCATCTCAAGTGTAGGGGCCAAACTCCACCTGTTATCAGCAGTGCTGGAAAATAATGGTGGTCACACAAAATATTGACATTTTGGGCCCAATTTGGACATTTTCACTTAGGGGTGTACTCACTTTTGTTGCCAGAGGTTTAGACATCATTGGCTGTGTGTTGAGTTATTTTGAGGGGACAGCAAATTTAAACAAGCTGTACACTCACTACTTCACATTGTAGCAAAGTGTCATTTCTTCAGTGTTGTCACATGAAAAGATATAATAAACTATTTGCAAAGATGTGAGGGGTGTACTCACTTCTGTGAGATACTGTACATATGCCTTACACAAACAAACAGAACAGACTACCTCTACCTTACGTACATCATCGTTCTCAAACAGAGGACAGACAGTACCTCATACAGCTCAGCTGTCTGCTAATCTGCTATAGACTACTGACAGCTTAATTGTGGATGAGTCAACATGTTAAGACCTCTCAAATAGTTCCAACATGAATGTTCAACTGTGATAAGGTGTCAGAAGCAGACTTATTTTTTTTTTCTTTAAAAGCGATAAAAAGCCAAAATAGTTGCAAATCACACAGTTATGCTTACTACAGCACATACTATTTTCCAACACACACACTCACAACTTACATTGTGGATCTGTAAAAAGCATCAGTAAAATGTAACTGAATATCAAATCAACTGTGATCCACAAACTTAGTCAGCTGCACATACTGTGTAACCAGAAATGTTAATGCACACGTAACCAGGTTACCCAGCTAGCCAAGCTAAGTTACCAGGCTTGTTAGCTATGTTACAGTCTATTATAGGCTATTTGTAAGTCTGTACAGGTGTTATGTATCATACCATCCATTCAGTATTAATGTTAACAGACTGACTAGAGTCTAAAAACACAAATTAATGAAACACTGACACAAAAAACAGCGATATCACACAGCCATACTAAAGGGAGTCAGATTCACATATAGCCTGTGGTGGTGGTGGTGTGTCAGGGCAGTATGGGAAACAGCAAGGCTGGGTCTTAATGCTGATTCACGTTTCTTTCTTAAGACTCAGCTGTGTATGTGTGTGTTGGTCAGATATAGTGAAGGCGGGAGAAAACGGGGGGAAAAAAAATGACAGAGGGCGCCCAAAGGACAGAGGGGAGGCCTCTGGGTAGCAATTTCCCTCGCTCTCTGAGGCACACACACAGAGCAAGCTCTGGGGTTGATATAGTGAACAAAGAAGACCTCTATTTCAGCAAACATGCAAAAGTAGGTCTGCACTGCGGTTGGAGAGCTACAAGAACAAGTGTGTGTGTGCTCCACAAGACAAATGGTCTCTGACATGTCAGGCTATTACAGAGGAACAGCCTGGTACAAGAGCGAGTGAGAAAAAGGAGGAAGATGGGGGAGGAAGTGTGACTGGGGGAGGAGCTTGTTGGTGACCTTAGTTTCCTCCATTACTACATGAAACATTTCACACATCTAGATGTTACTGTCTTTTCCTTCACATTCAGTAGGCTAAATGATGTTTACCAGGGATGCGCCGAATTTTCATTTCGGCGCATCCCTAGTAAACATCATTTAGCCTAGCCCTAGTAATGAAATGAAAAGCCGAATAACAATGAAACACATGGCTGAAGGCTGAATACCGAACATGTTTTTTTGTGTTTTTTCCCCATTTATTTTGTTAATTTTTCACCATTACATAAATTAAATAGTCAGAATGTGCTTTTCACTTTCATCTTGCTTTTTCAAGGAAAAAAAATGTATTACAAAACTACAATTTAAAAATGTTTATTTAACACAGAACATTTTTTAACTTTCCAGTAGGCATATCAACAAAACAGAATACAACTTAAAATAAATAAAGCAGTAAAATAAAAATATTTTTATTTGGCCATATTTCAACCACCCTTCCTGCATTGTCTATATTAGGCCTATAACTGCTGAAAGAATGTAACATACACTGAACAACAACAACAAAAAGGTGCACTGAATGAGTGCAAAAAAGTGGATGAACCCACAAAAAATAAATAATCACCCTAGACATAAGCCTACTTCTTAAGCAAAAGTGGCAGGTTCTTCTCAATGAAAAGTAGCTTCTCTGCTTTCTCACATGAAAGTCGGTTCCTTGTTTGCTTCGTCTTTCTCGTACTCTGTATGCCATTTGGTGTGTCTCGATTTTAAATGATACATTAAATTTGTAGTGCTATATTATCCACTAGATAATTCAGAACAGCATCTGCAAATGGCCAATTTTGTGTCTTTCTCAGATAGTTTCAAAATCCTTCCACACTGCCAACGTGTTTGCTGCATTTATAAAGCACACGCCTCTCACTCTATGATGTGTCGTCAAAAACGGCATTGTTCGTTAAAAATTATTCGGCCTTTTCACTTGTTCGGCCGAACACCGAAAGTGATTTTTTAAAATTTTCGGCTGAACAATTTCGGGTGCCTAGCGTTCAGTTCATCCTTAATATTTACAAAATTAGTTTTTGTCAACAGTTTCAACTTATACCAGCAAATTGCTTTGATGCTTTCTATTGCTGCACATATGCCAAGTAGCCATTCATGCTATCAAATAGCATCAATAGTGTGTGCAAATTAACCAAGATGTCTGTGCCAGTCAGACACATGTCACAGCATAATGGCATTTCTACAAGCCTTAAATTTTTTGTCATCTACACAAAGATGGGGCCAACATTAATTCATTATGCAGTGTTTTCTAAGAGATGGTCAGAAACCAAACCCTGAACAAAATTATCTGCAATAACGTTAATCTTAGGTAAGGCCTTAGGTCCAACACAAGACTGACACATCATCATCCTCCCAATACAATCTGTAAAAGGTGTATCTTATCTTCAGATGGCCTTTATCTCATTGCAGGTTTTGAAAAAGTGTCACTAAAGAGGTTAGTGAAGATTTGTCTTCATTACAATAACCTATAACCTAGCATGCACTCCATTACGATTCTGGACTTCAATGTTGTGACTGAAGTAAAGTATAATGGTATAGTCACATCCTTGAGGGAAAACCTCCCAATGATGTGCTAAGTTTTTGCTACATGTCTGCATGATTCCTCAAGACCAGCATTCCTGGGTTTCCCTTCCTGCCCCGTATCATTTTCTCTAGTTTTCTCTCCAGTCAGCATCAAAACATCTAACAACTGTGTGAAATAAATTATTACTGCTATACAAGAGGACTCTGATTAACATGACTAATTAGAGGTCTGCATCCCACAGGCAAGTTCTGTAGTTTTAATTAACAAAAAATCATCACACACCACATGTATATGTCTGAGAGCTGCTATTTGATTAAAGTCTTCTCTAACTGCCCCCTTACACGCTTAAGTTGTGGGTTCTTGTTACTTGGCAAAAAGTTCTAGCTGTTGAAAGCATCTGTGAAGTTGGATTTCAGACAAGATCTTCTATCTTTGTGGGGTTAATTACTGCAAATTAGCCGGCTCCTGACACACACGTACATACTGCTACTTTTGAGAAGACTTTCATTGACATGATACACTGCTGAGTCCCATAACCTACCATACCATAAACATGACATAAACATTATACAGTTCTAGCACAACTTGGCTCTAACTCTACTCAACTCGGTTTAGGTCATTTGCCATTACAGAGTAGTATCACCTCAGCATGGGTGGGGCTGTCATGGCATGGTGGGGTGAAAGTGAAATGTCCGCACCTCCTCACAGGATTTGCCTCACTAAAGACTATATAAATGGACAACAAACGATCGCTGTTGCCAGTTTTTTGTTCGTGTCGGACGCAGTCAGATGTAGTGCTCATGACTCATCCAGTGACATCACTCTCTGGCCAATCAGTGGCCCACAGTCTGTTGACATCACATGTTAGTATCGGCTCAGCTCGCTTGGAACCTCAGCTGAGGAGATACTAAAAAAGTACCTGCTACCAGGTATTATCACCTAATGGAAAACAAAACAAAGAAAAATAAAGTCGAGTCAAATCAAGTCGAGTAATACTAGTGGAAACGCCACATAAATGCCTAATGCCAGTCCTACTGTACCTTAAACCTAAGTCACAGCCCTCAAAATAGCCCCTGAAGGTGTAAAGGTGTGGGGACTAGTGAAAAAGTCCTCATTTTCCTAAAATGTAATCACTCCTATGGTTAAAAGCACTTGTGACCAGTCCAGGGTGTACCCCTGCCTTTCACCCAAAGATTGCTGGGATAGGCTCCAGCAGATCCCCATGACCCTAAATAGGAATAAGTGGGTATAGATAATGGATGGTTAAAAGCTTAACCCTCTGGGGTCTGAGGGGGTTTTGGGGGCCTGGACAAATTTTGACATGTCCTGACATTTGTGCTTTTTTTCAGTGTCTTTTAAACATATTAATGGCTAAAGTCTGATAACACTGTAATCAGCACAAAATTGGCTACAATAATATGTGAGCAGCAAGTTTATACATTATTGTGTTTTTGAGAAAAAAGTGTTTATGCATGGTTAGTGAAAAACTACAATTTTTTAGTCACTGAAATAAGACCATAAAACACAAACAGAACATTGGTTCACAAGACTTTGGAGACCTGCATGTTGTAGGCTAAAGTGTTTACTTCAGAGTGCTGTGAATGTCATCTTGTTCACACATTCACAGTAAACAATACACTGATTTAAATTTTCTAAGACACTTTTTGTCCAGAAAGGCCATATGCAAGAGGGTGTGTCTGAGGATGAATAGTCATGTGTTTTACCTGAGAACACAAAAGACGCACTGAACGACCAGACAAAGACGCGCATAATGAGCCTTTCAGTCAATGTGGCTGAGAGGGGATTAGTGCAGCACAATACAATCAATGCGGAGCCAAACATTCGTCATTTTAGTTAAAATCAGTGTTTTTACTCTGAGGACAAGCTAAACTTTTTGTCTCTGTGTGGAATATAAGAAGCCCTTCTTCACCTGCGTAACGCCCTACTTCACCTGAGTAACGCGCCATCATCCAAACGCGCCGAAAAAGTGAGTAAATTCTATGATGAAGTTTGATGTTTTATGTCATTTCTCAGGGGCGTGCACATATTTACCTGGTTCACCTGAGATTATTTACATGTGAACAGTGAACAGAGTACAAGGCGGGACCGCATTACCTGTAATGAGGTGAGACGGACTTCTGAAACGGACTTCTCCTTACGTTCATATGGATTAAATAAAAAGTGATGATTTGTTTTTGACTTGAATTGTTTCACTCAAAAGAAAACATTTCAAGCTTTCTAGCCATATAATTCTTATTTTTATGAGCCAAGTATTAGCTGAGATTCTGGTTGTTTTATTTACGCGTCTGTGAAGATAAATGACAGACAGAAAAGACCGAGAGCGCACCCTGTCGGCTTTCTTTATTTAAAAAAAGTACAATGTTTTGTTGTTATTATGATGGTATACAACTAAAACTAGACCCTTTACAGATCTTAATGATATATTTCTTTTATCTGTACGATCAGAATTGACGGAGTAATTTAAGTTTGTTTCGGCGTTATCAGGAGAAGATGCGTCAAAACGCGCTGACGTGTTCGTCGACCCCAGAGGGTTTAAACTGGTCCTTCCAAAATATATCTATATATGTACATATACACATACATAACCTCTCATTTCATAGCTTAAGACAGACAACTGGAGTCACTTACGAAAATTAAATTCAAATCAATTTTATACTTATAGCCCCAAATCACCAGGCACTTTACAAAAAAAAAATACAAATTTGAACTGTGTGTTTCTACCCTCAGTTACCCCCAGGCACATACACCCTTCCATCTTCTCTTCCTGTCTCCATTCTCTCAATCTCTTCACTGTGCAAATTACGGTTATTGTTCTGATACACTAAGTTGTTATTACAGCCATCAGACACACAATATAATACAATACAGTGGGCAGTTACATCCAGACCCTTTACTTTTTATTTCATGAACTTGCAGTAGTCCTGAAAACACACCACAATGTTTACCCAGTGGCCATGGAAGTTCTAAAAAGAAACCCAAAAAGCACTCAGGAAAAAAACCCCAGATACTTCCATCTCAACTCTATCCACTGATGAATACTGTATGTTAGATTTGAAAGCTTCCAAACTATCTAGTAAGTGAACCTTAAGTTCAGATAGATACAGTAGGTCTGCTTTTCAGAGAACAGATACATCAATGGCAAATACAGGGGTGAAAAGTGAGGGGTATGAGTTGGAATTAAAGTGGGGATTTAAAGCTGTGTTCATTTCAGTATTATCACATTACTATATATTATTACAATTACGCTTGTCCACACACGCTCATACTAGGAGTGGTTCACAAGCCTTCAGGCACCAAACAGTTTGAATCCAGCCTGAGACAAGCAGCAACAAGCAGTGATAGGACCTACAGACACATTCATCCAGTTCTGCTGGAATACCTGAGACAGATTCAAAACAAATTGATGATTCATGTGCACCAGTTAGCTTTTAATAAAATGTGCAGAATCAAGATGTCTGCTAATTGCACAGTAGCCTCAGGGATATCCTGGTACTTCAAGACTAATTCAGCTGGTGAATTAGTTAATATATATACACACTCGCACAGCAGTTTTCATAGGGCATATATGAGTGTGTGTGTGTGTGTAATGTACAGTTAAAACTGAAACATGCCATGCAATCATCAAGCAGACCCTACATTAGTATTGCAATTTATTGCCTTATTTCAACATTGAGTCAGCTCTAACAAAAAAGTAAGGCAGAGACTAGTTCTTCTCCCTCAGTCCATTCTTCACTAAATTTAAAATGTTCATCTATGCAACTGGTTGTGCTCAAACACAAAACCAGTCTGATAATTTGAACATCCTGTCGAATTCCAGTGTCGTTTGAACTGCTGAACTGAGTTGGGTGCCCCACATTCAAGGATTTTATGGAGTCTAAATGCACACAGCTTATTCAACTCTCCAATTTTTGAAATTAAATGTAAACACAGTTTACACTTGTTAATGCAGTAAAACTGGGCTATCTTTATCAATTTCTTGACATTTTTCTTTAACTGAACCATTACATTTTAACATCAGCACCTCATCCTGTTAACATCAATTCATCGTCCGTTTGTGCTATAGGCAAGGCAAGGCAAATTTATTTGTATAGCACAATTCATACACAGAGTAATTCAAAGTGCTCTACAAAAATAAAAGAAAAGTTAAAAGTACATAGGCAAAAATTAAAATAAGAAACAGGACTTAAATTTACTCTTCCTGCTGAAGCAGCAGACAGGCTGCAAACACTGCAGCATCAGCAGCAGTTTTTATAGGGCAGAAAGTATACAAGTTGATTATGAGTCTTTAAGTGGGTCTATTTTTACATAACACTTCTTATTATTAGGTTTGTTGTTGCTTGAGAGGTTGAAGGTAACTCCACAGCCCATATTCACAAAACATCCATTTGTTAAGCCACAACTATTGTAATTAACATGTAATACATTCTCTATAAACATCTGTACTTGGTGCTGATTAAGTCTGCATTAAGGACGTTTTTTTTTTTGGCCTCTTTATTTTATTAATTTTGCAATTGGCAATTCATTATTCAAAGTTTAAATTAAAGTGGCAATTCAATACACAATTCACTCAAAATTATTTTAATTAAATGTTTAAATGGAAGCTGAATCAATTGCATGTCATATTGCCATGGGTTTTTGGTCTCTTTATTCAAATGCCTCTTTTAGTGTCAAAATTCAAATTGAAATGCAAAGTCACTCAGGAAAGACAGGTCCATACCATATCTGCGGTGACCCTCCCCTCCTCTGCCTCTAGTGTCCTAACTAACCGTAAACCAATCAAGGCAATAAGTGCCAGCCAGTCAGAAGCGGTACGCCAAACTCGGCAGCAGATCCTTAAAGGTTGTAGAAGCTCTGGATGATCAGAACAGAAGCAGTTACTCCTCTGCCTGTGTCAGGTCCTGGAACACTGGCTCATGAAGCAAGCGGGACTCACTCAAATTCAGTAAATAACTATGATTAATGCTTCTGATATAGCTAAAGCTTTCTGTAGGATAGTGGGTACACACCAACAGCTTGTTAAGATTCAGATACAAAGTTGTGCATTTTACCGTTCAGAACCTGTCTATCAGGTAATCTTTGCAGATACCAAGTTAACGTTAGTTAGATACCATGACAGGCTAACTGACAGCTAAGAGAGTAAGCAGTGTCACTTGTCAAGAGTGTTATTTTTTTCCCTTGACTTTCAGGATTAACTTTGATGCCAAAAATTCAGTTAACAAATAAAATAGACCAGAAATATGTAGATACCCACGAGAGATGACTGCCTCCTAACTTAGCTGTTAGTTCCAGATTCCTGCATTCACAAGGATTTACGTTAAGGGCTGGGTGAGCATAACAGAGAGAGACAGGTGGAATGGTTTGCTATTGTTTCTCATACTAGTGCTCGCCTAATTTCCAGAACTTTATTCCAGGGAAAAAAAAAAAAATCAATGACACACATCAATGAACCACAAATCAAATCAAATTCACCACTAAATATGCTAGTGTTAACGGCACTATAGTGATATATACAGTGATCTACTCTTAACACACACCACTTTTTGCTCAGCAGCAATGTTCAGGGAAGTAATGCAACTACACTCACTCTCTCTCTCT
The DNA here is from genome assembly GCF_900324485.2 of Mastacembelus armatus. Taxonomy (NCBI): domain Eukaryota; kingdom Metazoa; phylum Chordata; class Actinopteri; order Synbranchiformes; family Mastacembelidae; genus Mastacembelus; species Mastacembelus armatus. The sequence continues at coordinate 3,259,272 of NC_046651.1, read as the reverse complement.
CGCACACATATACAGACACACGGTTGTATCTTAGTATAACTGTGAGGACATTCCCTGAATGCATTTCGTAACCTCTTACCCTAACCTTAACCATCACAACTAAAGGTTTAACTGGGGAAAAAAAATTTGGGAACCACTGCTCAAATCATAAACCTTAAAAGTCACACACACACAGTAATATTGACAGGGGACAGATTAAGCATTTCCACAATGTTTGTAGTCAGAATTTAGTGCTTTCCCTCCACTGTGGGCTTAATGGCAGTAAACACTGGGGATGCAAACAAAATACTGAAAAGCGTGTCAGTAATGGAAACAGATGAGCACTAAGAACAAAGCAAATGTGAGCTGTGTAAACACACTTAGCCAACACTATAAGCTCTAGAGCATCTTTCATAATGACACCTGGAAAAAACAGTTGGCCTCAAAGAAACAGAGGAGGAACATCAAAAAACACAAGCCTTTGGTTTGGCAAAATCTAACTCATGTTTGTGTTATTCTTCCTGCCAATTACAGCTCTCTAGTTACATAAAGGTTTTCTTCTTCAGATTCCTCATTAAGTTATTATTTGTCTGTAACAATTGTAGTCAAGTATCAAATGAATGTCAAAGGCAGTGGTTCCCAAAGTGGGAGGGCAGAGCCCCTAGGTGAGCGTGGAGCTATTTCAGTGTATAAGAAAATATTCTATTCTAAAAAGGGGGGGGCTGTGCAGAACAAATTTGGGAATCAGTGGTCTAAGGTAAGGCAAGATAATGGTGATTTCTCAGCAATAAATGAAGACATAAGAATTTTCTGCCAAGCTGCTTGGGTTTGTACAGTGAATTATAAAAATATCCATATTTCCCTTGTGATTTTTTTTTTCTTGCTTTTAATGTGAAGTTCAAATGCTGTTGGTGGCAGAGTGAGGAAGGAAGAACAGGCAGAGAGATATTGCTCTACAGTAAGAGTAGGAATCTCTAGATATCTCACAATTTAATTCAATTACAATTAAGATGCGATGATAAAATGATTATCGATGCATTTTGTAATTTTAATATAGTTAAATGGCAAGGGAATGCATTATGTCAGTGAGTGTCCTCACAACTATACTAACAGCATGATGTGTGCTTGTCTGCATGTGTGTGCCCACCTAGTATTACTCATGTTGTGAGGACTGGATGCTGGTTAGCGCAAAAACTTTAGTATGATCTCCTCATTTTGCAGTTAATCAGCATACAGTTTTTCATTTTCTCCCATAAATGTTTTCTTCCAACTGCAACAGCCAAAGAGCTACACTGCTGTTTGTTGCCTTGTTAAGTCTATTCACAGTATGGTGTCAATCTAGCTCCAGCTTAATTATACAGCACATAAAGTTCAAACTTCATAGTGCTATTCTGGCGCCGAAAAATATAAGAATAGTCTTGCAGTTATAAAGCCTGTTTACTTTTGGGTCGGTAAAGTCAAAACCACAGAAAGTTTCAGCAAGAGACAATACACTAATTTTCCTGTCTGCAACAAGAAAACTTCCCAAATACTTTCATCTTTGAGCCTGATTAAGGAACTGTGTCAATTACATATATAAAAAACTTTTAAAGCTTATTATAGCCACAGTATATGTATTAATCTTTGACTGAAGCTTTAAACACACAGCTGTACAGCTGATCACAAAAAAAAAACCTACTGAGAGCAGGAAAAACAAACAGGAGCTGTGACTCAATCCAAAACTATTTGAAACAAACATCAACAAAGTCAGCGTGTGTTTGACACTGATGCAGTAGAGGAGCAGAACAAATATTTTGGGGTATCAGGAAAAAGCTGGTCTCTGTTTGTAGAGAACTATAATATCACTTCTCAGTCAAACCTTAAGTAAATTCTCATTCAGCTATTGCGCAGACACTGCTAAAGCATTAACACAAAACATCTCCATATGCTGTATTTATGTTTTTAGCAGACAGTATCAGTGAAATAAACCAACATTTCCATTAAAGCTGAAAAAAAGTTTGAAAAATCAATGCCTTGATTTTAAAACAACTAAAAGCAATTCAAATCCAGCTGCATAACACCTTCCAAAGAAAAAAGGTAGCTTGAAGTGGTTTGTATTAGAAACACTGGAAGTGAAAAGCTGTGCATACAAACATAGTCACAACCTATCAAAAATGATTATTTTGATTTACCACAAAATATGCACAGAGATGGGGCTGTGACTAATGTTTATTCAAAATTTGAAATATGTGCTGTTTTTGGTTCAAAAAGGGCACAGTTTACCACAACTTACATTAAACAAAATACAGAAAATACTTTCAGTGATACAGTCAAGAAAAACTGGTGATAAACAATAACAACTTCTAATTATGCAGTGAAGTCAAAAGAAATTACGGTGTGCACTAAAATATATCAGAATAATAACATATGAAAATTCACTTTTCTATTTAAAAGATGTAGGGAAATTGTAACAGCTGTAATAATAATAAAAACATTTCAAACTTTCTCAGCCTCCAAAACCAATCTATCCAGTAGTAATACAACAGTACAGTTTGCACTCAAGTAGGAAGTAGGTTGACAGGCAGGTAAGCCATACAGTAAAATTACTGCTCAGGCTTTTTTCAGCCCTGCTGCTGACAGATTTTTTTTCTTTATGTTGCCAGTGCATTTCATTAATTTATCAGGGACATCAGTACTGATGCCACAGATTTCCAATTACAAAATTCATCCATCCATCCATTTTCTATACCTGCTTATTCCTTAACCAGGGTCACAGGGATCTGCTGGAGCCTATCCCAGCTCTCTTTCGAGTGGAAGGCAGGGGTACACCCTGGACAGGTCACCAGTCCATCACAGGGCCACATATAGACACACAAAGACAAACAACCACACACACACCCACTCCTATGGGCAATTTAGAGTCACCAATCAACCTAACATGCATGTTTTTGGACTGTGGGAGGAAACCGGAGTACCTTATTATTGCACGCAAGCAATCTCAGAACATGCAAACTCCACACAGAAAGGCTGGGTTGAGAACCCACAACCTTCTTGCTGTGAGGCAACAGTGCTAACCACTCAGGCATCATGCTGCCATTCACAAAATTCATTTAATACTCCGCTGGTGGAGTAGCGGTAGCGTGCCCGTCCATGTACGCAGGTGACGGTGGTTCGACTCCCGAGCCAGCCGTCCTGTACGCCTGCATGTCCTCCCCTCCTCTCTACCCTGGCTTCCTGTCCATCTACACTGTCCTGTCAAAATAAAGGCAAAACTGCCCAAAAAAATAGAATGAAATGCTTTGGGGTTTTCAGTTATTGGTTGGACAAAAATAAACATTAAGTCATTACCTGGGGAATTAGAATAATAGTATAACAATAACAACATGGCAAAGGGACCTTGTGAATGTGTCTGTGGGATTGTTCAAGTACTGACAATTTAATCATTTCAATCATTTTAATCATTTATTAATATATTAAACTTTTAGAACACCTCCAGTTTTATTGAAATTTACACAGTTCAATGCCTCGGTGTAATGCCTACTCTGAAATTAAAGTATAGAACAAATAACCCATTGGCTGTAAAAAAGAAATCATGAAATCATTTTGTTAAAAAAAATTAAAAGAAATTTTGACTCACAAAGTAGCTAACTTTTGCAGATACAATTGTGAAATATTTCTAAATATAACTCAACATGCAAAACATTAGTCTGTGTTTTCACAATTGAAATAACTCCTGAATTTACTATCTGACCACTTTCATTTTTGCTTATAGCTTTTAAAAATGGCCAGTATTTCCCAAATGGTGCCAGGCAGTATAAAATCAAAACACACTCATAAGATTCTCTCTATAGTAGATATCAAATATTATTTGGAAAATTCTTTCCAACACTGTTGCAGAAGTTCCCACAAATGTGTTGCACTTGTAGGTTGCTTTACTTTCACCTCTCTGTTGAGTTTATCCCAAACCATCTTGGTAGGGTTTAAGTCTGGAGTCTGCTTTGGGTCTACCAGACCTCTTCCTGTCTGTCTTTCTTTGTTAATTGCCTTTTTCTTACCATTATGAGAGCAGTATACTACTTGCTGTAGAACACTCTTGTCTAAATATTGCTTTAGAGGCTGTAGTAACAGTCGGTTCCAACAGTGCTTTTATACAGACAGAGGGAAATCAACAAAATTTGGGACACCTTTAGGAATTGTTAACATCAACTTTCAAGACTTTATTTACTTCCATGGCTGTAGAACAGCGCTGAGCTGTTAACCCATTAATTCTTCCCTGATGAAGACCTTTTTGTGTGTACAAATGTACATTATTTATCAGTTTTTGATAACCAGTTTTTTTTCACCTCTGGATGTTTATTGGCTACCTTGCACCATTTTAGTTTACACACTGAACTTAAACTGAATAAATTTCTCATTTCAATAAAAACTGAAAAAATTGGGGTGTCTAAAACCTTTGACCAGAAGTGTATGTCTTGCATATATGATAATGAAACGTGTATTCACTAGTGACCTGTCCAGGGTTTACCCCTGCCTTCCACCTGAAAGAGAGCTGGGATAGGCTCCAGCAGATCCCCGTGATCCTGGTTAAGGAATAAGCGGGTATAGAAAATGGATGGATGGATGGATGGAAATGTGTATTCTATATATTATCCTAGTATCCTGACTAACAGAACAGAGGTGAACTCTTATTCCAAGTAAAGCTAAGCCACATAAGATAATACTCAAAACTGTCCACACACTCATACACATTCCCCTCCCCTTGTGTGAAAGCCAAGAGACAAACACATCAGGATTGTTGAGCATGTTAATTGAAACCAGACACAGTGAACCTAATCTCTCTCTCTGTCTCTGCATCTCTTTGTTGAAGTGCCTGATCTGACTGAACACAGTTTGTGTTACTGTCCCCTGCTGGAAGATACCCCCAACCCTGGCACCATCCTTGCCTTGCTCCAGAAGGATGAACTCTTATCCCTGGTGGTGTAAAATATGTCACCAACAAGCTCTTTTCTCTTTACCTCTCTGGATTCCTCTCTCACCATCTGTTGTCTCCTCTCATTTCTGTCTATACCTCACTTTCCTTTAAACGGTGTTCCACAGAGCCTTTCCTTCTCACCTGCTGCTCTCTTCCTTTCTTTTGTACACTCCTCTGTGCGGTTCTCCCTCTCCCCCTCCCTCAGAGATGGTTTGAGGTCAACCGGCTCACGTGTCGTTGTCTCCTGCTGCAGCATGTGGGCTAGAAATTCCACCATTTCAAATTGCATGTTTCCTGGCTCGAAAAAGCATGTGCACGTACACAACTTGCCTCCAGCAAAATGGAGTGTGCACACACACACGTGCACATGCGCATGCACACACACAAAAAAGACATTATATAAGCAACAACCTTCTTAAAACATGTATTCATTTTGACATATTGTTGCTCAATAAACGTCTTATACTGATTTATTTAAAAAAACGTCTTTCATTTAATATTTTTTTATAATTTAAGAAAGCTACACACTAATGCTAAAAAACAATATCCAACAACCCTTCACTGATATGCTTTAGCTGTTAGCTACCATCCCTTCTAAATCACATTCTTAGAGATCTCTTCCTCAAATCTTCTCTTCTACAGAGTCAGAAACTCCTCAAAGTGCTCCTTCCACCACCAAATGATATCCTCATCCTGGGTCAAGCCAAACAGTGCAAACATCTGGTCTGTGAAAAGCAGGTGCGAAATATAAAATGCCAAGAGCAAACAACAATATTGAATTATGGCACAAACTTAACTGTAATAGCTAAAAGAAATAGGTGATTAGATTCACAATGATGTAAAAACAGTGCAGCAATCAACACTGCAGCAGTCAATAGACACTAGAAGTTTTATCATGCCTGATGTGGTGGTGTGGGTGTGTTCAATCACAAGTTGAGAGGCTCAGCCAGTCTGCAGACCATGGCAGGAAGGGTATGTAAGGGTATAAAACAATCGTGAGGTTCTTTCTTACTCAGTTAGATCCCAGGAAACTCTGATTAATGGGGCATGTCATGTTTGTATGTATGTATGACTGACCATATATGACTTTGCCTTAAATCTTTAATTTCTTCTGAACTTTTTGGATAAAAAGCATTAAGGGACACAGGAACTCGTCTCCATCACCTGCCTTTATGGTCATAGCAGTGCTCGAACATGAGGGGCACCAGTAATGGTGGTTTGTAGTAGTGGAATTATGGTGCTGCTACGTAATGTACCTTTACAAAGCTCATAAAGGCCAGCTTTGGTCAAAACTTTCTGAGAAGGTCAATTCAACCTAATGTTTATTAAAGAGGTTGCACTTAGTGGTCTGATCTGCTTTTATATTGAAATGGAACTGAACAGTATTGTATTTATTAACATCTTTATAATCATATAACTTACATATAACTACTCTTTTATTGGATTACAATAGATTTTACAGGCATACCTAATAAAGTGGCCAATGAGTGCAAAACAGCTGACCTATGTATTCGGAAAATACTGGAAACAGCCCTGAAAGAAATTTAATAACAGCAGTGGCAGTCAGTACTAGTGCAAACATTAACTTCAAAATAATTAACACTACTAGTGGAAGCAATAAAGGCAGGCTAACAGTTGTATATTCATTACATTATCAGCATAAATGGTATCAGCAAGAGTAGTATAGTGTTAGTAGTAACAAAAATTTTCATGAATTTTCAGTTGTCTATAGAAACAACTATACTTAAACTAGAAAAGGGAATTTCTGAAGAAATTGTGTTGGGATTGATTAAAAAAATAAATAAAAAACTATACGTAAAAATGATTTCTGTCTACTTGTGAAAAAAAATCTTCTCCATGTAAAATGTATGTTAAGAATCTAGATTAGTTAATCCTACTGGAGTTTATCATTTCTGAAACACAAAGAACAAGAATGCAGACACTTTGAAAACTGTCACCGTCTCCATCATGCTAAAGCAATGTTTGAGCTGTGAAATACAGAAAAGTGGCACACTGAGCTCCCCTGGTCTTAACACATCTCTAACTGTGCTGCAGCTTTTCTGGGAGGTTTGAGTGTTATTCTTCCTGCAGTATATATGTGCATAGATCTGTAAATGTATCAAGTATTTTGAGTTTTCTATTACTGGATGCCTCAAGTGAAGGACACCCATGATCACACACATGACATACAGGATCTGCCATTGTCAGCCATTATCCTGCTAAAATATGAAGCTGCAGGACAGATGCAGGACAGGTGGTAATGAACGAAATGTTTCACCATGTATTTTCACAGTAAAATGAAAAAAAAAAACAACAACATACAGTACATTCAGAAAGTATTCAGACCCAACCAGGCAACCAGCTCTGGGAAGAGTCCTAGTTGTGCCAAACATCTTTTACTTGAGTATTATGGCCACTGTGCTCCTGGGAACCTTCAATGAAGCAGAAATTTTTTGTATCCTTCCCCAGCTCTGTGCCTATCAACAATCCTGTCTCTGAGCTCTGCAGGCAGTTCCTTTGACCTCATGGCTTGGTTTTTGCTCTGATATGCATTGCCAGCTGCGAGACCTTAAATAGAGAGGTGTGTGCCTTTCCAAATCATGTCCAATCAATTTAATTTACCACAGGTGGACTCCAATCAAGGTGTAGAAACATCTCAGCAATGATCAAGAGAAATAGGAGGCACATGAGCTAATTTTCACATGTTGCTAAAGGTCTGAATACTTATGTAAATGTGATATGTGTCTTTTCTTTATAAAATATTTACAGACCCTTCAGTAATTCAATTTTCACTTAGTCATTATGTGGCACTGAGTGTAGATTAATGAAAAAATAATAATAATTGTACTATCAGGCTGCAACATAAACAATTGAAAAAAGTGAAGGGGGTCTGAATACTTTGTGAAAGCACTGTATATGTTGTTTCATGACAGTGATGGATATAAAAAAGTGAACTGGAAGAAAAAAAAAAGTTCCTGTAAAACAAATATATATATTTTTTCCAAGTGAACAATACTGTATAAAGCTCACATTATAGACTAAATTATAAACACATTTTGTAGTTAAATCACACTGGCTCAAGGATTTCTTTTCCTTGACAAATGGAAATCAACATGAACATGACTCAGCTGTATTTTTTTAGGCCTGTGAAACAGGCAGGAGAGACAGGAGAGAAACCTGAACGTTTGCTTACCAATTCATCTGTATTGTTTGAGTTGACACATCACATCAGCCTGACATCAGCAGACTGCTGTTAGCTAGCAGCATTTCTTCTAAAAAGCAGAATGTACTATGACTGTGGTGCATGAACAAATCTGGTGATCCCTGAAGCTCCCAAGCAGCCTCTTTGGTGTTCTTCAGTGTACAGGCTGTTCAGCATGTACAGAAAGTGTCAAAGGCAGCAAGACTGTACTAGAGCTAGTATCTGCAGCGTCCAACTTGAGTATTGAGTATATAGCTTTGTAGTAGTCTCAGCAGCAAGTATATACAACTGTGGTGTGCCCTGAGGAATAAATTTCAGTCAGTCACACCCACACTGAATAAAGCTAAACTCTGTAACACACACTGCTGTAATGATTTTATTAATATATCTAGCAGCTAGTTTGGTGACATATAAATGCTAAGTAGATTGAAGAAAGTGAACTGTTTTGTCTGTGTCAGGCTTTTAAAGTGGTCATGCAGCTATTTCCTGGAGGCAGCACATACCAGTGTAAACTAGATTTGTATTGAAGTTGCAAAAATACCAGTGGAAAAGATTAGTTCATTCACTTCATACCCACAGTGCTCTGCAACAGCCAGTTATGTTGGGAGCAGGAAAACTATCTCCATGAATGCTTTATGTTTGTGTTTGCATTTGATGGCTTAAATACAGGGTGCACAGACTTTCAGAGGACCCTTAAGCCCCTTCAGTTGTGACCAACAAGGAAAAATAGTACGTTTCTCATCATACTTCTTTTTCTTCCAGTTGATCACAAGAAATATGTGAACTGTGTGGACTGTGTACATTCAACTTTGCATTGTTAAACAATGCTTTCATGCTGGATCCAAGAGCGTGTGACCAAGAGCCTGTCATGCTCACACAGAGAAACAGAGACACAAGGTGATGAGACAGACAACAATCAGAAACACTAAGCAAGAGCAACATACTGTAATAAGGGGAGAGTTGTGTACTCTGTCTTCTGTGTCTATGTCAGTGTGTGCATGTGTGCGTGCATGTCTTTGGCAGCCTTACAGACATCTGCTGAAGGTCAAGTTTCAGTATGCATGGAACCAATCAATGGAGCCTGCAGAACACCCCTCCCTGCCTTCATCTGCTACACTGACAGACAGACACACAGACACACACACACACACACACAGACACACATAGAAAGCAAGCGGTCACAAAGCCAAGTATGATTATGCACACATACAAATACAAAGTTATCACGCATTCACAAGCCTGGTCCAAACACACACACCCATACTTTCACAGTACGATCTCAAACCTATACATTTGTTGACAAATTCCATCAGAGAGATACACACAAGCCAGTAAACACGTACATGTAATAAACATATGTATGCACACTTGGAAGCTGCAAGTCAAACTAAACACATGCAGACTGACGTGTGGGGAAAGAACCTTGCCCTAGATTCTCAAGGAACAATCTCATGTTACATCTCTCTTCTAGCAACCTTTTGTGAGACTGCACCAGTCACACAGTCACAGGCCCCTATGTGCAGCCCTGCAGAGACAACCCATTGCACTCAGGCGGACTGCAAACACATACCTCTGTGTTTCACACTTCATATTTATTAGATTTAAAGTTTGCTGCATCAGACAGGATTTAAGACCTAGCTGAAGCCATAAAAACAAAACTGGCAATTCTTGTTGAACACAGAAACCACGCTGGTACAATAAAAAACCAGAGCCACAGATTTAAAGGGAAAGCACCATTCTCCCCATTGTCTTACATGTCAGGTCTTACATTTAACTATATCAAATAATACAACTTGCAGTTTAGGTGCAGGAGCTTCCTTTTGCAGTGTTTTCACATCTTGAAAGTGAATAGGCTTACACATTTGGAATTTTCTGCATATTTAATAAATATATAACTTTCATATTCTGGGAACATATTTGACAAAACAATAATAAAATAACACCATAAAATATAACAAAAGTGAAAAGAAGACAACACTTGTAGTGCTGCTTTTTGTTATAATAATGTGGTGCATTATTAAGAGAAACTTTGGAGTTCACACACCATTACATTTTTAATCTTCCACAGGACACACAATACACAACTATACTGAATGCACATACACACATGACAGAGTATATTTTGGGGTTTAAACTTAAAAAATTCAAACAACAGCATGTACACATTACCAATCTAATAACATTTCCAGTCAGCAGGAGATATATACCTCTGTCTTGAGGCTGCAGCAGTTCCAGATCACCAGTATTCTACAACCAGCCTAATTCCTGTAACAGGATCGCCAAAACAAGCTTGTTTGTGTAATGGTGGACTGCCTGAGTACAGTGTAAACTGTTGGCTGATGGCAATTTCCCTCCTTGGATATTAATGACAGCTGTGTAAGGCTTCAATAGGCTTCTTTAAAGTTTAAAACCAAAACAACAAGAACAACAAAAGAAGTTTGATGAATTCATTAAAGTTCCTCTAAAAAACATTTTCCAGCCTAAGCTATATATAAATTAGTCAACTGAGCCCTCACCTTCCCCCACCCCTCAGAAAGCACAGCATGTAAATAAAGCCACCACTGTGCTTATCTCCCCTTTCACAAGTCTCATTTCAGTGCAGGACTCCACTACCACAGCCACGCTTCACTACTACTGTTCTGAGCTCAGAGACACTCCCCACACACTTTTGCTTCAAGGTGTGGCATGCTGGAGTTGTCTTTCAGTCTCATTTCTTTTCTCGCTGTCTGCATCCACCACTAGAAGGGACAAACCAGACACTGCACGTGTGTGCCTGGCATTACTCACATTGTGGGGACAGAAACTTGTTTATATACTCAATGTGGGGACCACGCCTTCCTTGACCTGGCCTTCACCCTGTAAATCATTGAATTTTAGAGTGAAAACTTGTTTTAATGTTAGTGTAAGGTTTACAATCAGAAAATAATTAGTTATTGTTAAGGTTAGCTTACGTTTCCAAGAAATTCACATAAATTGAAAATTCCCCATAAAGAATAGAAACAAGTCCATGTGGCTTTGCTTTCTTGCTGGAATGATGTACAGTAACAGGATGCAGTAAAGCACTGAGGCGCTTTTCTGTACAGACTGACAGGAAGGTGAGGTGACAGCAGAAAGTGGGAGAAAGCTTGGCCAACGGGTTGTGCGGGGCGGCAGAACATAAAGCGTTCAAGTCTGACAAGCTTTACAGCTTTGTGGCTACTACTGGCTATATGTAACTTAAAAATACAAATTATAATCGAACCTGTAGAGCTATTACAATAATAATACTTAATAACATACACAATAAACAGTTATGCTCAGATAACATTTTATGATCCAAGTTATTTAATAAGAACTCTAGACGAATTTGTTTTTATTAAGGTTATTTAAACTACATTACAGCGCACAGTTTGGCGTAGAGCTAAATTATCCAATAGTGACTTTTTTTTTTTAAATTTATTCTTGGACGATTATTGGAATGATCATTATTGATGGTTGCTTGTTGTTAAGGTCTTCCCAGGAATGTTTTTATATCTTTTAGTCACCCCGCCCCTTTTTCAGTACACGGCCGAACAACACATACCCAAATGTTGTCATTATATTTTAAGGGTTATATTGATGACCTTGGTGTCGTTTGAAGGAAAAGCTTTCCAGTTTATTACTGTATTAAATATGAAATATGACTCCCCTCCCCCCTCTAGCTTTGTCCGCTGAGTGCCCACCGTTGTCAAGGCAACTTACTGTAGCGGTGGGGGCCGTTTAAATCTCCCTTACCCTTTGTCAGCTATACAGTGTGATACATTGCTGGAAAGGGCGTTTCATTGGCTACAAGATACGTCAGTCATCATTGACAAACAATGCGACTGGCTGGTTCTACTGTCATTAGAAGTTGGTCTATCCCCCTGCTAGGATTTGCTCTCAGTGGTGATTCCTATTGGTTTTTTGCTTAGTTACGCTGTAAAACATAACAAGCACGTTTGATTGAGGGCTCATGTGATTCACAGAAGCTTGTTATGTCAGTCTTTATTGAATAACCAGCAAAATCAACCGTAAAACAAACCGGATTAAAACGTTTCATGAGGAAGACGATGGTTTTATGGATTTGCTCAGGGATAATAAATCTTTTGGACCAAAACATGGACGCACTATGTTCCCTGGATTCTAACGAAAAAAAGGATATGCAACACTTGATGTTTCAGTACATATACAAAGTAACACGACAGAAAAGGTAAGAACTAGCGTTTTTCCAATATTTGTACTGTTGTTAAACATTAAGAAACTGTAGTCGCTGTGATAATTCAATCCTAAATTGCTTTATACGATTTGGATTGTGAGACTTTATGCTTTAATTTGATATATGATTTGTCGGACTTTATTCAAATTTGTCCGACGATGTTTTGAAATAAATCTGGAAATACAATTTTATCCCAGGCCTGGGTAACCAACACTAGTCGTGTTTTTTTTTTTTTTTTAGTTCTTTGTCTTGTCCTGAAACTTATACAGTGAAGAAACTTATATGTGTTTATTTCATTATGTCAATAGTGTGTGTATCTGTATGTGTGTATGTGTGTGTGTGTGTGTGTGTGTGTGTGTGTGTGTGCATGTGTGCATGTGTGCATGCGTGTGTCTGTGTGTGTACGTTATTGTTTATATTGTGGAATTATAGAGTCATATGGCCATGGACACAAAAGACTTCCTGAATCTCTCAGTCTTGGCTTTAGGAGGAATTATTCTGTGGCTGAATGAACTTCCCATTTGCCACAGTTCCTCATGAAGTGGGGGAACAGGATTGTCCAGTATGGAGCTGATAAAAAAATATCATCGTGATAATATGTGCAATATCCATATCGCAAAGATGTGCAATAAATTCTAGTTATCTTATATATTAATCATGTGTTTGTTGCACGCATGGGCTTGTTTTTAAGTTTTACCAATCAGATTTGACCTTTAAAGCTCGCCCCCGAAGGAATCCTATTGGCTAGAGTGGAGTGGAAAAAATAACACTAGTTGAAGCAATGGCGAGAGATGAAGAGACAAGCGAGGACGATAGCAGCGAACAACTTGTGCCTAAAAAGAATTGCACGTCTGAAATATAGGACTACTTTGGCTTCAGGAGAGAAGACGTGTCACAGTCGCAGGTACAGCGCAAGTCATGCCAAAAAATAGTGGCTAAATCGAGAGGAAACAACCAGTCACCATAGCCATTTAGAACGCAACCACAAGGAGCTATATGACGTTTTCTTGAAGTCTATAACTCCTAACGTAAGGTCAAGAGAAAAGCAAATCCACAGACAAATATTAACGAAAGTTTTACGAATTCTGGGTCAGACTACAGTGCTGTGGCCACCACTTGCATCTGGCTATCAGTGAGTGTTTATGGTTTATATTTTGTAAAAATATACATCTTTTTAACATTACAAAATTCAACGTGTTTTAATAATTTGGCAACCATATTGAAACTCTCCAATATTCAATTTGACTGTAAATTAGAATTGTCACTTTTAATATTGCAATGTTTAGTCTGTGAAATTAAATTTAAATGAAACTATCCTTGTTTTGTTGTTTCCTACTCAACAGAGAATGCTGTCAACGGTGATGAGCACATCACTCGAGCTGTTGGACTATGCAAAAGTTAGTGGGGCATTTCTCCCACAGCTGGAAGGAGAAGACTGCACTGAAGAAGGCACAAAAAGAACACAACCTTCCAGAGCATGTGCTCGTCACAGAATTCCCCACTACTAGATGGGGGTCCAGACAACAAATCATTCAGAGAGTTCTTGAGCAGCAGAAAGCCATAAGTGATGTCCTATCAGCAGATAGAAAGTCAAGACATTTGGTTCCTACTTGGCAGGACCTGCATGTCCTGGAATCTAGAAAAAAGGCATGGCAGCCTCTGGAAGACTTCACAAACGCCCTTTCAGGTGAAAGCTACGTAAGTGTTTTCTATGTGAAACAAGTACTTCACTTGCTCAACCCCTCAGTTCTTTCTGCAAAAGAAGAAGAGAGCGACTACATGAACACAAAGTATGGCCACCTAGCCACTCAAAAATTCCTGGACATGGTCTGCTTCATGGATCCCAGATTCAAAGCTGGCTACATCAGCAGTGACAAGGTGCTCGACATCAAAGCTAGAGTGATGTCTGAAATTGAACCGATTGTACAAAAGGGAAATGTTAATGATGTTGTGATAAAGTGATGATACTGTGAAATGCACTAACTATATTAAATAACAACATTTTCTCAATTTCTAAATTCTGGGAGCAAAGCCAAGTCAATCAAGGTGATGACCAAGGTGGGGACCAGGACGCAGAGACTCAGTCTAAAACACCTCTCTGCAGTTTCCTTAGAGCCGTCACCCCCCTCAAACCACATAGAGATTGTGTCAGCCCCTCTAACATATAAATCAAATAAATCAGAAGTTAACACAAGAGGAGTTATTCATAAAAACCTAATAAAATTTAAGACCACTCCTCTTATTGAACAGAGCAGAACAGTCAGATGTGGATTATTAAATATTAGGTCTCTTTCATCTAAATTTATGTTAGTAAATGATTTGATAACTGATCACCAAATTGACTTACTCTGTCTTACTGAAACCTGGCTACAGCAGAATGAATATGTCAGTCTAAATGAATCAACCCCCCTCAGTCATAAAAATTGTCATGTTCCTCGAAGCACAGGTCGAGGTGGAGGAGTAGCTGCAATCTTCCACTTAAACCTATTAAACCTTCCTCCTCAGAGGAATTATAACTCATTTGAGAGCCTCACTCTTAGTCTCTCACATCCAAACTGGAAAACACAAAAACCAGTTCTACTTGTCGTTGTGTACCGTCCACCTGTCCCTTACTCAGAGTTTTTAACTGAATTTCCAGACTTCCTATCTGATTTAGTGCTTAGTTCAGACAAAGTAAACAGTTTTTTCCCAAAATCCTATTTTGTCAGATCATTCTTTAATAACCTTTGAATTTAAGATGTTGGATCATGCAGCATTTGGAAGAAAATTCCACTACATTATCTGACAATGCTGTTAATAAATTTAAGAAAATGATTCCATCTTTATTTACATCTATGCCATGTGCCAACACAGTGGAGGGCAGCTGCCTCAATCCTACTCCCTACCAAATTGATCATGTTGTTGACAGTGCTGTATATCCATACCTTAAAGCAGGCATCACAAAGACTGGAAAGGAGGTGGCATTGCACAAATTTAGAGGAATTTTATCTAGCCTGGAAGAAAAAAATCTATTAACATATTAAAAAACCTCTCCATAAAGCCAGAACTGAATACTATTCATCACTAGTAGAGAAAAATAAGAACAATCCCAGGTTTCTTTTCAGCACTGTAGCCAGGCTGACAAAAAGTCACAGCTCTGTTGAGCCCAGTGTTCCCTTAGCTCCCAGCAGTGATGAATTTATGAGTTTCTTTACAAATAAAATCACATCAGGGATAAAATTCATCAGATGCTTCCTATACCTGCAATAAATGAATCTTCTACTACAGTAGCTCTTGAATCATCTGTAAGATCTGTTATGTTTATACTGCTTCTCTCCCATAGATCTCTCTGAATTTACATCAGTAGTTGCTTCATCGAAATCATCAACGTGTCTCTTAGACCCCATCCCTACTAGACTGCTTAAAGACACCCTGCCATTAATTAACTCATCTTTATTAGACTCAGTAAATTATCTCTAGTATCAGGCTACGTACCACAGGCCTTTAAGACTGCAGTAATCAAACCCTTACTCAAAAAGCCTAGTCTTGATCCAGGAGTCTTGACTAATTATAGACCAATATCCAACCTACCATTTATTTCTAAAAACCTTGAAAAAGCTGTTGCTAAGCAGCTATCAGACCACTTACACAGGAATGAACTATTTGAATCAGGATTTGGAGCACATCATAGAACAGAAACAGCACTGTTAAAAGTCACCAACGATCTTCTCTTAAATTAGCTTCTCTTCATTGGCTCCCTGTAAAATACAGAATAGAATTTAAAATCCTTCTTCTCACATACAAATCCCTTCATGATCAAGCTCCTTCATACCTTAAAGACCTCATAGTACCATATTATCCCAATAGAGCACTTTGCTCTCAGAGTGCAGGTCTACTTGTGGTACTCAAGAGTTTCCAAAAGTAGAATGGGAGGCAGAGCCACTAGCTATCAAGCTCCTCTCCTGTGGAACCAGCTCCCAGTCTGGGTTCAGGAGGCAGACACTCTCTGTACTTTTAAGGCTAGACTTAAAACCTTCCTCTTTGACAAAGCATATAGTTAGGGCTGGCTTCAGGCAACCCTGAACCATCCCTTAGTTATGCTGCTATAGGCCTAGACTGCCCGAGGACCATCGGTGCACTGGTCCCTTCCCCTCTCCTCCTCTTTTCCCTCCTCACATGTATATTCCACCATTGAATGTCACTTTGTGCTCTCTCACTTTCTATTGTATTGTGATTTGGCGCTATACAAAAAAATTGAATTGAATTGAATTGAACAACATGGATCCATCAGAAGCAATCCAAAATAAGGCCAAAAAAATCCCTGGGCAGTTTTTTCACGACATTCCCAGCTCCAACATTCAATTCAATTCAATTCAATTCAATTTTATTTGTATAGCGCCAAATCACAATACAAATCATCTCAAGGCACTTTACAAAAACTAAAACTAAAAACCCAACAATTCCCTTCTATGGTACCGTCACACATTGTGGATGCCGTACTCAACAGCTACCTGGTGTCTCCCACCATAGACAGTGAGGAGGACCCTCTCACTTGGTGGCAACTCCATCAGGTCAACTTCCCACACCTCAGTAAATTAGCTAAGAAGCACCTCTGTGTACCTGCAAGTAGCTTACCTTCAGAGAGACTTTTTAGTACATCAGGAAATGTTGGTACATGCCAATGCATTTGTTTAAAACCAACCAAAGTCGACATGCTAGTTTTCCTGGCAAAAAAAACCCTGTAGTAGTATTGTTTTCACTGTTGAGGTTAATTCCAAGAGTACATGTTACTTTTTACTGTTCACATTATTTACATGGATGTTGAAAATGCAGGTATTTGCACAAAACAGTAATTTAGTTAAGGCCTGGTCACTTTCTGTTTAAAGATTTTATTATTGTTTCATTTATTTAATACAAAAAAACAAGCAAGTAAGAATGATTTGTTTTTAAGAGTTCATTAAGCTCTTGCTTCAAGATGCATGCAATTACATGGCAACTACATACACATAGATACATGAACACGTGTTATATGTGAATAAAATGACAAAATATTTAAAAGAGTAATGCCTTTTTATTTTTATCTGTCTGCAGGTTTATGGTCACAGCAACCTCAGGCACTGAAACAGAATGTCTGCAAAGGTTTATAATAAAGTCAGAATAATACAATAGGGGCCCAATAATACAATAAAGTCAGAATAAAGTCACAATATTTGCATCTTCACACATTTTGTAGTTTAAATAATAATTAATTGGGTCAAAATACATACAGCATGTACAGTTTAACATTATCCTTACATTTAGAAATGTATTTTTCTTTAACCCTCTGGGGTCGACGAATCTTTTGACACATCTTTTTCTGATAAGGCCGAAACAAACTTAAATTACTCCGCCAATTCTGATCGTACAGATAAAAGAAGTATATCATTCAAATCTGTAAAGGGTCTAGTTTTAGTGGTATACATCATAATAACAACAAAACGTTGTGCTTTTTTTAAATAAAGAAAGCCGACAGGGTGCGCTCTCGGACTTTTCTGTCTCTGCCATTTCTTTTCACAGCCGCGTAAATAAAACAACCAGAATCTCAGCGAATACTTGGCTCATAAAAATAAGAATTATATGGCTAGAAAGCTTGAAATGTTTTCTTTTGAGTGAAACAATTCAAGTCAAAAACAAATCATCACTTTTTATTTAATCCATATGAACGTAAGGAGAAGTCCGTTTTTTCCTGTCTCACCTCATTACAGGTAATGCGGTCCCGCCTTGTACACTGTCCACTGTTCACATGTAAATAATCTCAGGTGAACCAGGTAAATATGTGCACACCCCTGAGAAATGACATAAAATATCAAACTTCATCATAGAATTTACTCACTTTTTCGGCGTGTTTGGATGATGGCGCGTTACGCACGTGAAGCGGCGCTCCTTACATTCCACACAGAGACAAATAGTTTAGCTTGTCCTCAGAGTAAAAACACAGATTTTAACTCAAATGAGGATCGTTTGGCTCCTCATTGTTTTGTATTGTGCTGCACTAATCCGTCCCATCTACATTGACTGAAAGGCTCATTATGCGCGTCTTTGTCTGGTCGTTCAGTGCGTCTTTTGTCTTCTCAGGTAAATCACATGACTATTCATCCTCAGACACACCCTCTTGCATATGGCCTTTCTGGACAAAAAGTGTCTTAGAAAATTTAAATCAGTGTATTGTTTACTGTGAATGTGTGAACAAGATGACATTCACAGCACTCTGAAGTAAACACTTCAGCCTACAACATGCTGGTCTCCAAAGTCTTGTGAACCAATGTTCTGTTTGTGTTTTATGGTCTTATTTCAGTGAGTAAAAAATTGTAGTTTTTCACTAACCATGCATAAACACTTTTTTCTCAAAAACACAATCATGTATAAACTTGATGCTCACATATTATTGTAGCCAATTTTGTGCTGATAGTGTTATCAGACTTTAGACATTAATACGTTTAAAAAACACTGAAAAAAGCACAAATGTCAGGACATGTCAAAATTTGTCCAGGCCCCAAAAACCCCCTCAGACCCCAGAGGGTTAAGTAGATAATGCAAATTGCATTTCTTTAGATGAAAGTAAAATATCACAGTAATATCGTTATTGTAATACTTGACACCCACATCACATCGTGCAGCCCTACAACTGAATATAATACTGTACTGCCAAAAAATTTAAAGCGTTTATGTTCACGATAAACTACAACTAGTGTAACAAGTGGAAATGGCACTCAAAAGAAAGAGCTAAACTATACAAAGTTTGGAGTGAGTGTTGGCATTCAGGCAATCTGGAGCCGGACGTGCTGCTTCACCTTATTTACACCCCCCAACCTGATGTTGGCGAAGTTGTTTAACATTACTTGACACAGATGAATGAATTTCATAATGCACTTCTGCTTGTTGTTATGCCACGTCTACATTCTTCATAGGCTAATTTAGACTATAATTAGTATAATTACAAATGCAACTTATACACCAAAGGGACTTATGTATGTTTTTTTCTGTTCAACAACGCTTTTAGAGAAAACAGCGAGTAATGTTCCGGTCTGAACCTACAGTCGGGAAAATGCGGTGGTAACTCTCAATCAGGACCTCCATTATTCAAGGATTTAAAGTAGGTCAGTCAGTCAGTCCGTTGTCAGTTTAACTGACAGAAAACAATCTGAAAATCATCCAACCATGGTACAACCCCTGGCAAAAATTATGGAATCACCACACTTAGAAGATGTTCACATAAAGTTTTGACTTTATAACAAATAAACAAATCACACATATGACAAAACAATTTTTGCTTGATAATTCAACACTTTGTTTATGTGAAACATACCTCAAACAATTATGAAAAAATTATGTAATCATATTAAGAATATGGAATCAGCTTGTAATTTGCATTTCTGAAATAAATATCGGCAAATATATAAAATGTAAATTAGTCAGCAGTTAAAAGAGAGTGCTTCCAGACCTTAATGAGCTGTTGGACTAGCTGTTGGGCTAATTGAAAGATGTGCATTGAAACATGGCCCCAACAAGAGAGCTGTCTTTTGAAACAATGGAAAGGACTATAAAAACTTCTTCAAGAAGGAAATCCATCATGCATTGTGGCAAAAGTAGTTGTTTCGTATAAAAATGTTAAGGCTACAAAAGGAAAACATACAAGCAGACCAAGGAAGAAAGACATCAAAGCGTCAGGATAAAAAACTCAAAGCTGAGTGAATGGTGTCTGGATGTGAGTGGACGCTGGCGCGATTTGCTGCCGCTACTCACTGGTAACTTTTAACGTTTTTTAATGATCTACGACCATATGGACACTGCAGTTACGCTCAAGTGGGATTTTAATCTTTCATCTTCCATCAGAATATCGTCGTTTTAGCTGCCACCTTATGCCTCAGTGTATATTCAAGCTTACACCAATCCATAACAGACACCATTACCCTACCTGCCTGTGACACTACCTGGCTTCACGACACCTTCACGACACCGCCACAGCTCACAATGTGGAACAGCAACTTCCATATCTGGTCTGCACTAGCCTGGACTCTCCTGTCACTCATCCATCAACCCGTGACAGGTATACTCCAATACATGGCTGCTGAGCTCCTTCGACTCCGTGGTCACCTGTCTGTGCCTCCACTAGCTGCGCTCCACCTCCACCCGGACATCGCTCTCCTGCCTCATCGGAAATACAGCCATCATAGGTCTCGCCGTTCCTTCCACCATGACAACTCCAAAGCAATCAGTCCGTTTTGAGCCACTACTCGTTGCACCCCCATATGGATTAAATAAAAAGTGATGATTTGTTTTCGACTTGAATTGTTTCATTTAAAAAAAAAAAAAAATCATTTCAAGCTTTCTAGCCATATATTTCTTATTTTTATATTATTTAAGTATTCACTGACATTCTGGTTGTTTTATTTACAGATTCGAATGATATATTGCTTTTACGATCAAAATTGACGGAGTAATTTAAGTTTGTTTCGGCGTTATCAGGAGGAGATGCCTCAAAACGCGCTAGCGCGTTGGTTGACCCCCGAGGGTTAACTGTATATTATAGGATTAGCGACCACAGACTGGAGAAGACTGGTAAGCTGATAACATTCTAAAATGTTATAGAAAACTCTTCAACTAACAAAAAAATGTAATAAACACTTTATTCCATAATGAAAAGGTTAAGGTACTTTTGAGACACTGTCTGGTTTCTCAAAAAAAAATGTCAGAGTGCATACAGAGTGAGAGAGAGAGATCTGACAATGAGAGAATGAGTTTCTTTGTGAGGGAATATGTCCTCTCTCAGGTAACAAGAATTAACTTGTTTAATTGTGGTTCACATTCCAGCTGAAGCACGTCAAATACCAAGTCTACTCACACGAGCATTAAAGCAAGTTAGTAAACCTGATATACACAGCAGTCCATGTCCTATTTTTTAGTAAAATACAATAAGGTAGGTTAATCGTACAACTAATGAAAAAAATGAATAAATAAATAAAACTTTAATAAGTAAGCGCTGTTGTTCAGCACTATCCAAACAAAGCATCATCAGAACAAAACAAGGGCCAGAATTAGATTATAATCCTTATTCTGTTGCAATTCATATGACGAAACTCAAAAACAGCAATGCCTCATAAAGATGCTAGCAGGCAGGCCATACATGAAACACCACAACCAAGCAGAACACTCAGGGCTGTGACCACCAAACTGAGAGAGTGGCTTCATCAGATCCCAGGAACAACATCTGATATCTCTGTCCGGAGGAGTGCAGTCCTAGGAACAACTAAGATACTACGCAGGACCCTCAGGCTCCCAGGCCTCTGGTAGAGGACCCGAGCTTGATGGAGAATTAAAAAAAAAAAAAAAAAAAAAAAAAGACTGTTCTCAGGGGCGAATGGGGAATATATATATATACATATAAATAAATTGAAATCACAAGCTGATCCACTTTGCATAAATTTCATCATAGCTGCTATAATGTGACAATGGGCATGCTCCTGATGAGTGCAGATGATCTCCCAGACATGGATCAGGGCATCAGTGAGCCCTGGAAAGTCTATGGTGGCACTTAATATTCCATAGATACTCATTTGGATCAGCGGAACAAGAGAGCCAGTCAATGGCATTAATGCCTTCATCATCATAACCGTAGGAACTGCCTACACACACTCTAGCCACATCAGGCCAAGCATTGTCCTCCACCAGGAGAAACCCAGGGCCCAGGAACCTCCAAGGATATGCCTCCTCACTGCTGCTCATGCTCAATGATAATACAGGCAACATAACATTCACCACAGTTTTTCCAGACTATTTCATACCTGTCACATGTGTCCAATGATGGACTTGCAATTCTGGTGCTCTCTGGCAAATGCCAATGGAGCTGCACAGTGCTGGGCTGAGAGCACCAGTCATCGAGGATATCAACCCTGCATGCAACCCCCATGGAGTGTGTGTCAGTTGGGGCAGAATCATGCAGACCGGTAGCCTGCTGGAGTCATTTTGTAAGGCTCTCACAGTGGTTCTCCCATTCATCTTTGCATAAAGGAGCAGATACCGCTCCTGGCCAACTACAGCCCTGTTCAGCTCTGCTGGTATAATGGCTGATCTCCTGGTATGTCCTTCATGCTCTTGAGACTGTTCTGGGAAACACAGAAAACCTTCTTGCCACTGGATGCATGGATGTCATATGGGAGTAACTGGACTACTTGCACTCTCAAAGACACTAGAAAAAAAACAAACTTGAGAAGAATCAGTCAGAATTAGAGGTGAGCACCTGGCTGAATGCATTCCCTTTATAGATAGATAGATAGTCGCTTCTAATACCATTTAAAGGCATTCCGATTGAAGCAGAATGAAGCCCCAGCATTTGTATGTTTATTCTTTCTGGAGTCCTGTTGTGTTCTCTGGCTCTGTGCTACTGTGTGCTGTGATCCAGAGCTGAAGGAGTTAAGTTCTGTGCAGTGGGTGAACTCAAAGGAACTGGCATTCACGTGGCTAAGCCGCTGTTGCTATGGGAGAGAGGCCAGACAGAGGAGAAAGAAACCCCTCTCTCTGTCTCGCTCACATTCCCATTTTCTCTCTCTCGTTCTTTCCCTTATTCTCTGCTCTCTCGTTCTGCCTCTGCCAGAGACCCTGTCTAGCTGGACAACCAAATGACTAATGAGAGTACACAGCTCTCTCTCTCCTCTCTCATTTTTCAAATAGCATTTAAACTCTTTCACTTCAGCTCTCTGAAACATCACTCTTCTCCCTTCGTCTGCACATCTCTCTGTCATTCTCTCTCTCCATCTCTCCACCCTGATCTCCCTTTCTCACTGTGCAACATGAGAAAGCTAGCTAAGTAGTCATGCACCAGCACCACAAGACCAGACTAAATAAGCCAGTATGTTCATTTAAAGAAATAACAGCCACTTAATCTCCCCTTGCTTCTTCTGCACTGAAAATCTTTTAGGCGCTAACAGACAATATATCCCAGAAAAATACACACATCCAAGTTACAGTGTGTGCAAAGCATATACAATATGTATATACTGCTCATGGAGTCTTAAAATGAACCAATATTTTGCATTATTTGTGATTTCCTGCACAAGCAAACAAAGCTCCTTCCCATTCACCACGACAAAAAGTCTAACAATCAAGTAACACTATGGCATATTTGACTATACCAAGAAGCATGATCATTTAACACACACACACACACACACACATATGTTAAACACTTCAGTTAAAAGTCTAGTGAACATGAAAGCATGTGGGACAGGTAAGGAGAGCTCAGAAGCAGACAGAAAACTGAGAGAACATAGGCTGGGCTGGAACAGGACTGGGAGAACAGTACAACATAACAGCACGGTGCAATAAAGAATAGAACAAAGAAAAGATGGGCACAAGGGTAAACAAAAACCAACTAGAAAGCACAGAGATGGAACTAAAGCTAGTGGGTTCAGCGGCTATGACACAGCTCATCCTGTCTGCTTGTAGTAGTAGTAGAAGCAGTAGTAGTAGTAACAAGTCACTGCACTACTGAAACAATATAGTATTTACGTTAATGTTTTCAGTGCAGTTCAGAAGCTGTTTTCTTTCTGTTGCTTCAAGAGAAAAATTGAAACTGTTGGCTACGATAACATGGAACCTGCTTGAAATTCAACTACAGACACCGTATGCAATCCAATTGTCAATTATTCTCATGTTGTGTCCCATTGGAACAAAGCAACTGTGTTCATGTAAGGATTTACAGATTAGCTGAATTACTTTAAAGGCTCAACTGGTGTCTGTGAGAACTGTAGACTGACATTACACAAACAGGTAAGGCAACATTCCATTGGCTCTAGGAAAACACTTTTACAGCAGGAGGACGGGAAGACCCTCTACTCAGCCTGTGTCCCAGACCCAGAAAGAGACAGAATATAAACAGCAGCAGGTGACGTCTCATCTTCTACTCAAAAGAAAAGCTACAGCCAAAGTAGATGGACACACATGAAGCACAGTTGCTCAATTCATTTGGGAGATGTTCCAAGCTGAGCAAGCACAACCTCCTCATTACTGGCTACACCAAAATATCTTCCCTCATATTCTTTGGTAAAACATTCTTGTTAGAGGGCCAGACCAGTACTCCCTGACAGAACTTTCTTAAAATACACAGAAGTGCTTTGGGCCCCAGAAATGATAAAGACAGAAATTATTCTTTCAGTGAAGCTCAGAAACGAACATTTATTATAACACTGCATAGAATTCTAAAGGGACTATCCCACCACAACCAAAGTTTAGAGTCTGAGACTACTATTGAGGATCACTAATACACTGCAGCATAGTTGGGCTTCTATAATGTCTCTGTTTATGTATTTATCAGTGGCAAACAAATTATTTTATAAGGCATTATAATTCATATTTTATATTCCATATAAAAAAATGAATCTACTACCAGTTTGATACGAGTGTAGCTAAACCATTCAACATGTTTAGTTTTGCTCAGTACAGTCTGGGAATACAATTGCTAAATTAGACATCATTCTGACTTCTGTCTATTAATCATCAACAGAGTCTCTTGCTAATAGGCATGGATTGTGACACTTCCATTTTTGATCTGAGTCCAAGTTGGTAAAATACCCACATTCTTGAAACTGGGTGACTTGTTAATGCTTTTTTGAATATTTCATTTACTTTTTTTTTTTCATTTTCAAGAAATGCCTATTTAGCATCTGTCAAAGACCATCAAAATCTTCTGAATTCTGTGAACATGCAGATAAACATGGAAACAAAATAAAACTTCTAGATACATCTCTTATCTTTTTGCAAACATGTGACAGAGTATATCAACACCTCATCATTTCATTGCTATCATGCAGAGTAGTAGGTTTTCTGTTTAACAAACAACCAGAAAGTAGTCTGCTTTGGCAGTCACTCACTGAGTGCTGTTACTTTAAACTTATTACCCTAACCTACATTACATTACAAGATAACCAGTCTAACATTAGCTCTGTAATGTATGTGAACGATAACTGAGTATGAAGTATGGGACTAACAATGGGACTAAGTATGAGACTAACAAAGATCACAAAATATACATAAGTTAGATCAACTGATTTCAAGTAGTATGTGAAAAACTTTCAGTGGCTGTTAATTTGTTTATTAACAATTTCCATGTGTGGTCCTTTGTCAGTGCACGAAACAGATATAAGGTACTTTTAGCATGATAGCTTCTAAAATATAAATTCCATCACAACCTAGTGATAAGAATAGCCTACCAGAAGCGTAGCACAGTATACCACTGAGGTCTGACATTGTCCTGTGGGAAACCACAGCTGTTGGCTTGTAGGGCCGGATGTATTCCGAGGGTTATTGGGGAAGGCTGCTAGCCTATAGGAGACTTTATGGCTGCCGTATGTAGCACTGTGGTGTAATGGAGCTTCAGTGTACTCTCTGTGTGTGTGTGTGTGTGTGTGTGTGTGTGTGTGTGTGTGTGTGTGTGCAAAAAATATGGGGGAAGGTTGCAGGCAGCTAGTAATCCAGGCAGCACATCCTGGCTTCAGATTACATTTTGTTTCCTTAGGCACCAGAAAACACAACACTAACACTCTGTATCCAGTAGATGCACTGCCCAAACACCACATAACCTGGAAGTCACATAACAATTCTTCAGCTCACTGTACAAATATTAACCTTATAAATAAAGGCTAATCATGTCATCATTCAACAAGTGACATTTTGTCTCTGACTGTACTAGAATTGATAATTGCAGGTACTCTTCATTGCTAAAACAACATGCAAGAGCACACAGAAAAAATGTTTCATGAAGGAATAAGCAGGAATAAACATCTGTCAATGAATTTCATCAATCCACTACATATCTCAACTGGTAACATGGCAGTGGTTAACTGTACAACATAAATACACAACCATATTCTTGTGCACCTAGTAGGGGAACACAATATCATTCATTATTGTGAGCATCTCTAATGTATTAGGCATGTGAGACAGTGAGATTTGTATTGATTATATATGATTTATTTACTCAACACATTTTAATAGGTCTTGCCACATGGTGTGAATGATACTGTGACTCTTCTGCTCACACTACATTTGGTCGACCTGGGTGATAAGAGTGATCACATTGAATTAGATCTGCACAGTATTGAAAAAACAACTGACACTGCAATATTTTCCTGTTATATAGTGCAAAAATAAAGAAAACAGGACCAAAATACATGCTACGGTGAACGTAATCTTTTCTGTAATTGAAATAATTCCATACAAGTGACACTGCTGTCTTTCAAACAAATTTTCATTTTTGGTAATATACCGTTCCAACTCACAGGGCAGAAATGCTTTTTAAGAAAACTAATCAGTCTGTTGTGCAAAACTGGACATCACTCACTGTCAACTAACTCTGGACAGAAAATATGAAATAGAAAGTAAGAACCATGCAAGTTTTAGTTTTATATCAACCAAGAAAAAATAAAAGCAGCAGTTTGATAGATTTAGGCCTGAAACATCTTTTACATAAGTACACAAACACAGACACTGACACAGACACTTGTGTTCTTCAGTGTTTCAGCTGAAAATCTTACACAACTTAGGTGCAACCATTGAACAAGAAAAAAGCTGGCCACTTCTGACCAATATCAACCCCTGTGGACTGAGTTGGATCACCTGCACCAGTTTGTTATGTGCACATGTTCACCAGGGAGGCACAATAGATCTGTAGTTACTGTTTGCTTCTGCATACTTGTATGAAGTATACTTTAGGCCTTCATTTTTCTATTTGACATTGTACATCCTGCAGTGTGACTTCTGGACATGAGCAAATCACAAATGACGATGCTGATTCAATATATCCAGTAGCCCTAAAGTGAACGTGTTAACAGAACCGCAAAATAGGTTTCTTTATTGACAATTCCAAAAATTTTTCAAAAGAGATTGCAGCATCCTTACAGTTGATGTCAACATATCATAAAACAAAAAAGCAAATTCTTTCCACAAAATACGATCTCTTGTCTGTGCCATGCTGTTGTTGTCTTTGTACTCCTGCATGTACATTACTTCAGGCAGTAGTTCTTTTAATTGTAATGCCAGTAAAGCCATACATGTAAAGTGTAAAAGTGTTAGTGTTAAAACAAGGGCTGCAAAAAACTATTTTAATAATTGGTTAATGGATAAATTATGTTTTTGATTAACTGATTAATCTGAGTTTAAAAAAACAATATAGGAATATCTATTTTTAACATTTTATTGTCAAAATATGAACCTTAAAATGAGTTTGCTACACATGTAATAACAGGAAAAAAAAATGCTTTTATGTGTAATGACATTTGAACATAGCGTACATTTTATTACATTAAAAAAGGCACTTTTTTTTTTACTAGTTTCACACTTAAATCAAAAGCGAGTGGTGCATTAAAACTAATCACGCGGCATGCTTTCAGTATGCACTTGAACACTGCTAGACATCCTGGTGACCTGCATGTAAAAACACAATTGACCGAGGAATACAGGACAGACATTAGCCGGTTTTGCTCCTAAAAGCTTGCTTGCAGAAAATCTAGGTAGTGCCGTGGTGTGAGCCAGTGGCGGACAGATTGTTGGGACCACTGGGAAATTTCCCATTAGCCTGTGGACGATGATATAACAGCAGGATAAGTTGATGGACTCAGAATTCTTGCGTCAAGGTTGACTTTCACTCTTGCCACATGACATAACAGCCATAGCACATAGCAACCACAGTACATAGCAACAGCCCACTACATGTCCACCAATATTGTTTAGAGTAGCCTGAGACAGAGTCAAATCCCCAGCCTGAATCAATGTTTCAGTTCACCCCCTTGTGTGAGCTCTGTTGTGTCTCCAGCTGTGTTTGCATTTGTTAAAATGAGAACTCCAGACTCTGGATGTAATTCTCATGAAATGTCCAGAGTTTATATATGAAAACAGAAACATTTAATCAACACCAACTCGAACCTAAATCAGTCATCAGAGCGGCGGTGTGTGTGTGTGTCATGTTCACCGTCAGTCATTTTACTGGATGACTGATTATCTGACCACATAACAGAAAAATGAGAATGAGAAGGCACCACCACTGTCCACATTAAATTGTTTAATTGTGAAAAACATGACTTTCACTTTTCTCCGGTTCTGCCATTTTCATTTCTACCATGTGCTGCTGCAAACAGCTACATCACTAGAACTAATCAATAAATACATTCGTTGCCAACTATTTTAATAATCAAATTTTAACAATAATATTAATTAGTTATTCCAGCCCTAGTTACTACACTTGGGTGAGAAAAATATATATCACTGTGATACTATCAATTAGGGGCCATATTCATAAAGATTCCAAGAATATCTCACAACGCTCCTAACTCACCGAATTTTCTGAACTATAAGTTGCACCAGAATATTAGTCGGTTTTAGCAAAAACAGAAAGAAATACATATATAAGTCACATTTTTAATTATAGTCAAACAACTCCACCAACATTGGGAAGGAAGATGAACCAGCGTGTCCTCTCAGGTTGCCTGAATGTCAACACTCACTCCAAACTTTCCTCCTGCTGCAGACTTTCTTACCTGCTCTTTGAAGTCTGCAGTATAGCTCTCTTTGGGCAGCATTTTCACTTGTGTTACACTAAGAGTTATTGTCTAGTGCAGGGGCCTCCAACAAAGGTCCTTAAGCGCTACTGTCCTTCAGGTTTTCCAGTTATCTCTGCCCTCCCAGTTTCTAAGTGGCTGAACACACCTGATCCAGATAATCAGCAGTGGGTAGGGCAGGGATATCTGAAAAACAGGCAGGACAGTAGCATTTGAGGATCAGGGTTGGAGACCCATGGTCTAGCAGGGTATCTGCAGGTTTCTAAGAGCTAGATTTAAGACTTTTTAAGACCTTTTTAATACCACGCTGAATGAAATTTAAGATCAATTTTGTAGAAATAAAATAAAACATCCCACAATACAACCAATTACCATAACACACTGTTTATTGATATAAACTGTTTACACACCGTTTGATTTATTGAGTAAAACAAAAATAAAATGCCAGGTGTTTTCTGACAGGTTTCCGCAGCCGCTTTGTCTTATTCACGCATGTGGGTCTCCATGTGGGTCTCCAAAGCTTTCATACCCATTGTTCCGAGTTTTAAATTTTTTTGCACAGCCTGCACCGGACCTCGAACACATTGCCACTAACTGGACTTAACCACGGCGCAAAATTAGGGTTTTGTAACCAATTGTCATTAAATTTACATTTACCCATGGCAAAAGACAAACGCGTATTTTAGTTGGTTCCGCCTATTTCGTTGCGTAACAAATATGCGAAAGGCTTTCAAATTGATTACAAGATGAAAATAAAATCTTCTTTATGGGGTCGGTTAGATTTCATTTTAAGACCTTTGAAACGCGAATTTTCGACAAAGTGACAGTAAATTAAAATATATAAGTCACTTCGCTATTTATGTTGCACAAGCCAGAGGAGTAAAAAAAGTGTGCCTTGTGCTGGAAAATATGTTAGCTTAAGAACCTTTAACAAAAGACCAATCTTGGACCAATCTTAGAGCAACTGTGAGCCAGGAAAACACCAGAAAAAAAAGTTCCTATCTGTGTTTTTGAGCCTGCAAGGTGAATTTCCAGTGGAAACAAAAATGAACTGTGACAGGCATGAGGTTCTGAGAGTACTGTAATTGTTTACACTGGTGACTGGTGACATGTCCAGGGTGTACCCCTGCCTTTCACCCAAAGAGAGCTGGGGGTAGGCTCCAGCAGATCCATGTGACCCTAATTAGGAATAAGTGGGTATAGATAATGGATGGAAATTTAGGAAGTCGTTTGGAAAAAGTAATAAGCAGTAAATAGTAAAAGTTGTGAGTCACAGATATTAGTGCATGTGTAGTAAGATCAAATGCAAACATTTTTCCTCCATGATCTAATCTGTAATGTTTGATCAACTTACTGTCATTCAGAGTTTCAAGCAAATTTCTTCACTCTTTTCATCTTTCCAGGATTTCTCTTTCTCTCCTCTGCTTAAGAAATTAGCCTTTAGTCCTCCCCAGTACTCCTAACAATTTTCCACAGTTGTTAAGGGTTAGGATGCTTCATGAATAACTTTTATCTTTACTAGCGTGTTCTCCTAAAATTTAAAGAGAAATTGCTGGGGATAATTCTAATTTTTTTAGAATTTTGTCACTATGAGCTACTTTTTGCGCTAGGAATAGTTATGAATGCAGCCCCTGATTAACAATAATAATGAACTACCACTGCATCCTGTTTTGAAAGGCAACAATATACTGTATATTTGGTTTTATAACATTTACCCCTTGTACTAAAGTAGTACAAATTTAATCCAAAAAATAATCATAACTATTTATTTCCTGGACTTAAATCCATCCATTATCCATACTCGTTTATTCCTATTTTAGGGCCACAGGGATCTGCTGGAGCCTATCCCAGCTCTCTTTGGGTGAAAGGCAAGGGTACAACCTGGACAGGTCACCAGTCCATCGCAGGGCCACACATAGACACACACGCTCACACGCTCACACTCAGTCACCAATCAACCTGACATACATGTTTTTTTGTTTTTTTTGGACTGTGGGAGGAAACTGGAGTACCCGAAGAAAACCAACGCAAGCACAGGGAGAACATGCAAACTCTGCACAGAAATGCCCCAGCTGAGTTTTGAACCAGGAACCTTCTTGGAGTGAGGCAACAGTACTAAACACTCCAACACCATGCTGCCCTTGGAGTTAACATATTATCATTGGATCCTTCAGTACATTGCAAGCTGAAACGTCTGCAATTCGTCATAGGACCACGATGTTGTTTTGCAAGTACTGTTAGCCATTTGCCTTGCTAAAGACGACAAAAATGGAAAAACAAATGATCACTGTTGCCAGTTTTTAAAAATGCTGAGTTTTTGATTCTTGTGTCAGACGAGGTCGGACGTAGCGCTCATGACTCTTCCAGTGACATCACTGCCTGTCCAATTGGTGACCCGCAGTCTGTTGACGTCACATTTTAGTATCAGCTCACCTCACTTGGAACCTCGGCGGAGGAGGTACTAAAAAATGTACCTGCTACCAGGTACTATGCCATAAGGGAAAACCAAAAAAATCAAGTCGAGTCGAGCTGAGGAGTGCTAATGGAAAAGCCCCATAACTTCTGGAAGAGTGAAAAGAGTGGGAGAAATAGAAAGGCTTAAATTCTTATTTTTCAAAGCCACATATATTTTATTACTTAAATATGAAACATTATTTTTAGCAGGGTGGATCATTGGCCCTTTTTAGGGATGCTCAGGTAAAATTCCCTCTCAGCACCCCTAAAAAATTGTAAATTGATCAATAATGACCCGTTTTTAACTAACGTTACTTGTGAACATGGTAAATTTGTGAACTTATTTTTTATTCTGCTTCGCACGGAAATCAACATAGAAGAAATAAAAGAAGGTAGCAGTGGATTTCGTGGTGGAGATTAAAACCGCAAATAAGTTGAAAAGTTAACCTTGGCAAATACAGTTGGTAAACATTAAAATTCCACCACCACTAAGTGGCATTCTATTTTTATGATTGAATTATAGATATTAGCTATGTAATTTGATTTTTTTTAAAAAAGTATATTTACAGTACATTTATGGACAATGAATTTAATGCAACCACAGGGGGGCACAATCCAGTGTGTTCATGTGCCGGTCCCAAGTCCGGGTAAATGCAGAGGGTTGTGTCAGGAAGGGCATCCGATATAAAATCTAAGCCAAATCAAACATGCGAATCACAAATATGACTTCCATACCGGATCGGTCGCAGACCGGGTTAACAACAACCGCCACTGGTGCTGTTAAGCTACCAGGTGCCAGTGGAAATTGGACTACTGTTGGTTGAAGAAGGAGAGGAGGAAGGAGTGTTCGTGGGCAAAGAGAGAAGAGGAAGGGCAGGAGTGTAGGACTTAGAGTAGGGACTTTGTCAGGATAAACTAGAGAGTTGGCTGATATGATGGAGAGAAGAAAGGTGGATATCTTGTGTGTTCAGGAGTCCAGGTGGAAAGGTAGCAAGGCCTATAGATTAGGAGCAGGGTTCAAGCCATTTTATCATGGTGTGGATGGAAAGAGGAATGGAGTAGGAGTTATCCTGAAGGAGGATTTTGTTAGGAACGTTCTGGAGGTGAAGAGAGTGTCAGATAGGGTGATGAGTCTGAAGCTGGAAGTTGAAGGTGTGATGTTGAATGTTGTCAGTGGTTATGCCCCACAGGTAGGATGTGAGTTAGAAGAGATTCAGGGTATCCCTAGTGGTGAGAGAGTGGTGATTGGGGCAGACTTCAACGGACATGTTGGTGAGGGAAACAGAGGTGATGAGTAAGTTTGGTATGCAGGACAGGAATGCAGAAGGACAGATGGTGGTAGACTTCACAAAAAGGATGGAAATTGGCTGTAGTGAACACATTTTTGACATATAAGAGTGGAGGCAGGAGCACACAAGTTGATTGCATCCTGCAGATGTTACAACCTGAAAGAGATCAGTGACTACAAAGTAGTGGCTGAGGAGAGTGTAGCCAGACAGCATAGGATGGTGACTCTGGTAGTGAGGAAGATGAAGAGGACAAGGGCAGAGCAGAGGACCAAGTGGTGCAAGTTGAAAAAGGAAGAGTGTTGTGTGGCTTTCAGGGAGGAGCTGAAACAAGCTCTGGGAGGTCAGGAGGTTCTTCCAGAAGACTGGACAGCTACAGCTAAAGTGATCAGGGAGACAGGTAAGAGGGTGGTGTGTCATCTAGAAAGAGGAAAGCAGATAAGGAGACTTGGTGGTGGAATGAGGAAGTTCAGGAGTGTGTTAAGAGGTTAGCTAAGAAGAAGTGGGACACTGAGAGGACAGAAGAGAACAGACAGGAGTACAGGGAGATGCAGCGTAAGGTGAAGGTAGAGGTGGCAAAGGCCAAACAAAGGGCGTATGAGGATTTGTATGATAGGTTGGACACTAAGGAGGGAGAGGTGGATTTGTACAGGTTGGCGAGGCAGAAAGACAGTGATGGGAAGGATGTGCAGAAGGTAAGGGTGATTAAGGACAGGGATGGAAATGTGTGCCACAAGTGTGATGGAAAGATGGAAGGAATACTGTGAAGAGTTGATGAATGAGGAAAATGTTAGAGAGCACAGAATAGAAGAGGTGACTGTTGTGGAGCAGAAAGTAGCAAAGATCAGTAAGGATGAAGTGAGGAAGGCATTGAAGAGGAAGAAGAGTGGAAAGGCAGTTGGTCCTGACTACATACCTGTGGAAGTATGGAAGTGTTTAGGAGAGGTGGCAGTAGAGTTTTTGACTGGGCTACTTAACAAGATCTTGGAGAGTGAGAGGATACCTGAGGGATGGAGGAGAAGTTCTTATAGATGAGCACCACTACACAAGGGAGACGTGCAGAGTTGTGGAAACTACAGAGGAATAAAGCTGATGAGTCACACACAGGTCAGAAGTGAGCATTTGTGAGCAGCAGTATGGTTTCATGCCAAGACACAATACCACAGATGCAATATTTGCTTTGAGAATGCTGATGGAGAAGTACAGAGAAGACCAGAAGGAGCTGCATTGTGTCTTTGTAGATTCGGAAAAAGCGTATGATGGGGTGCCGAGAGAGGACCTGTGGTTTTGTATGAGGAAGTCTGGAGTGGCAGAGAAGTACAGTGGGTACGGAAAGTATTCAGACCCCTTTAAATTTTTCACTCTTTGTGTCATTGCAGCCATTTGCCAAAATCAAAAAAGTTCATTTTATTTCTCATTAATGTACACTCAGCACCCCATCTTGACAGAAAAAAACAGAAATGTAGAAATTTTTGCAAAATTTATTAAAAAAGAAAAACTGAAATATCACAAGGTCATAATTATTCAGACCCTGTGCTCAGTATTGAGTAGAAGCACCCTTTTGAGCTAGTACAGCCATGAGTCTTCTTGGGAATGATGCAACAAGTTTTTCACACCTGGATTTGGGGATCCTCTGCCATTCTTCCTTGCAGATCCTCTCCAGTTCTGTCAGGTTGGATGGTGAACGTTGGTGGACAGCCATTTTCAGGTCTCTCCAGAGATGCTCAATTGGGTTTAGGTCAGGGCTCTGGCTGGGCCAGTCAAGAACGGTCACAGAGTTGTTCCGAAGCCACTCCTTTGTTATTTTAGCTGTGTGCTTAGGGTCAATGTCCTGTTGAAAGGTGAACCTTCAGCCCAGTCTGAGGTCCTGAGCACTCTGGAAGAGGTTTTCTTCCAGGATACCTCTGTACTTGGCCGCATTCATCTTTCCTTCAATTGCAACCAGTCGTCCTGTCCCTGCAGCTGAAAAACACCCCCACAACATGATGCTCCCACCACCATGTTTCACTGTAGGGATTGTATTGGGCAGGTGATGAGCAGTGCCTGGTTTTCTCCACACATGCCGCTTAGAATTAACGCCAAAAAGTTCAATCTTGGTCTCATCAGACCAGAGAATCTTATTTCTCATGGTCTGGGAGTCCTTCATGTGTTTTTTGGCAAACTCTATGAGGGTTTTCATGAGTCTTGCACTGAGGAGAAGCTTCCATCGGGCCACTCTGCTATAAAGCCCCGACTGGTGGAGGGCTGCAGTGATAGTTTACTTTGTGGAACTTTCTCCCATCTCCCTACTGCATCTCTGGAGCTCAGCCACAGTGATCTTTGGGTTCTTCTTTACCTCTCTCACCAAGGCTCTTCTCCCACGATTGCTCAGTTTGGCTGGACGGCCAGGTCTAGGAAGAGTTCTGGTCGTCCCAAACTTTTTCCATTTGAGGATTATGGAGGCCACTGTGCTCTAAGGAACCTTGAGTGCTGCAGAAATTCTTTTGTAACCTTGGCCATATCTGTGCCTTGCCACAATTCTGTCTCTGAACTCCTTGGGCAGTTCCTTCGACCTCATGATTCTCATTTGCTCTGACATGCACTGTGAGCTGTAAGGTCTTATATAGACAGGTGTGTGCCTTTCCTAATCAAGTCCAATCAGTTTAATTAAACACAGCTGGACTCCAATGAAGGAGCAGAACCATCAAAAGGAGGATCAGAAGAAATGGACAGCATGTGAGTTAAATATGAGTGTCACTGCAAAGGGTCTGAATACTGATGACCATGTGATATTTCAGTTTTTCTTTTTTAATAAATTTGCAAAAATTTCTACATTTCTGGTTTTTTCTGTCAAGATGGGGTGCTGAGTGTACATTAATGACAAATAAAATGAACTTTTTTGATTTTGGCAAATGGCTGCAATGACACAAAGAGTGAAAAATTTAAAGGGGTCTGAATACTTTCCGTACCCACTGTATGTTCGAGTGGTTCAGGACATGTATGAGAGCTGTAAGACAGTGGTGAGGTGTGCTGTGGGGGTGAAAGAGGAGTTCAAGGTGGAGGTGGGACTGCACCAAGGATCGACTTTGAGCCCCTTCTTGTTTGCTGTGGTGATGGACAGGCTGACAGATGAGGTTAGACAGGCATCTCCATGGACCATGATGTTTGCAGATGACATTGTCATCTGTAGTGAGAACAGGGAGCAGGTGAAGGAAAATCAAGAGAGGTGGAGGTTTGCTCTGGAAAGGAGAGGAATTAGGCTTAGCTGCAATAAAACAGAGTACATGTGTGTAAATGAGAGGGTCTCAAGTAGAACGGTGAGGTTACAGGGAGTAGAGGTGAAGAAGATGGAGGATTTTAAGTACCTAGGGTCAACAGTCCAGAGCAATGGAGAATGTGGAAAAGAAGTGAAGAGACGTGTGCAAGCAGGTTGGAACGGGTGGAGGAAAGTGTCAGGTGTGATATGTGACAAAAGAGTGTCAGCAAGAATGAAAGGAAAGGTATACAAGACAGTGGTGACACCAGCAATGTTGTATGGTTTAGAGACAGTGGCACTGAGAAAAAGACAGGAGGCAGAGCTGGAGGTAGCGGAGCTGAAGATGTTGAGGTTCTCTCTGGGAGTGACGAGGATGGATAGGATCAGGAATGAGTACATCAGAGGAACAGCTCATGTTAGATGTTTTTGGAGAAAAAGCCAGGGAAGCCAGATTGAGATGGTTTGGACATGTTCAGAGGAGGGACGGTGAATACATTGGTAAAAGGATGCTGAAGTTAGAGCTGCCAGGAAAGAGGCCTAGAGGAAGACCAAAGAGGAGGTTCTTGGATGTAGTGAAGGAGGACATGAGGATAGTTGGTGTGGGTGAGGAGGATACAGAGGATAGGGTTAAATGGAGGCAGATGATTCGCTGTGGCAACCCCTGACGGGAGCAGCCGAAATGAAAAGAAGATTTATGGACAATGAATTTAAGCACCGGGCAGACCCTCACTATTAGGAAATCTGTTCAACCATAGAAGGATATACGAGTTCTTTTTTTTTTTTTTTTCAAAGAAAACAACCAGGTTCAGGTGACAAAATAAGGTCAAAATGATATTACCTAACTGCATTGCCCATAGCAACCTAATATTCAATTTATAGCTTTTAAATTACAAATTCAGTGACTGGATGTTAAGTTTGGTTGATAGCACAAAGAGGGAGAGAGGATAAAAAGGAAGAGAAGGGGAGAGAGCAGTATGAAGGCGGCAGAAAGAGCACCAGCATAATGTCACATTCTCCTTAAGGTCTAGAGCACCCCTAAATATCTGAACCTAGAATTGCCCCTGAATTTTAGAAAAGAAACATGAACACTCAGTAAATGAAATCAGCCCAACATATTGGTCAAAAAATATTGCATCATATTTTGGGCATTTCTAAAAAAAAAAAAAAACAAGCCTCAGCCACAGAAAACCCATAATGGTCGGCCTTTAATGGTATACTGTTCCTGTGCCAGCTCTACCAGAGTATCTACATCAGAAGATTAAACCTTGTCTCCTGCCATGTTTATTCTGTGTCTGTGATGTGAGCTTGTACTCCAAACAATGCTGCTATTGAGGACTCAATACATACTCACAGCTTAGAAACATTTTTAAGCTGGCTGAATTTTAGCACTGCAACAACCATGCATGGATTGTGTATGTGAAAGGTTCTGCCCTGGTCAGTTATGTTCTGCTGTTATGCCACACAGATGAAGTTCAGGCCACAACCCAACAAAACAAACTAGGGGGACTGCAACTACATGTGTGTGTGTGTGTGTGTGTGTGCGTGCGCTCAGTGGACTGTAAAACAAAGGGTCTTATGCGCGATAACCTGCTCTGCTCTTTACATTCATTGTGAATCGGGATGAGTGTGATGGGTTTTGCACTCAAGACTCATGTAGGGTTCTACTATTGAGACTTTTGTTTTCCTTTCAACTGGTATCAGTGTCCATCAGGTCCTACCAAAGTGTTAGTTAGGGAAGTACAATGCTGTTATTTCTGTCTCCCAATTAAACTCCTCTGTCATGTATTTTTCTGGGAAGGAATTTACAATGCTATTCAAGGACTGCAAAGCAAATGTATTTGGGAGTTCAAGCAACTACACACCTTGACTGTACATGTACACATACTATTAGTTCAATATCATCAATTATGATAAAGCACACAACAGGACTGTGCCTCATCCCATTATTCCATTATATGAGACACATCATATTGCATTCTATTTATTCATTTATTATGAGCTTTTTGCATAATATTAACTCAAGGTTAAACTATGAAACTGCATTTACAGCTTGCTACTAAGCAGAAGAAGTACCCCAAAAAAAATTAGGGGTGTGATGAGATCGCGTAGCATGAGATCTTGACATTTTCATTTCAAGATTTCATGAAAACAGTGTTAAAAATATCTTATCTCAGTCTCATAAAACTAGTTTCATGTATCACTTTGCCTAATGAGTCAAGTATATCACACCCCTAAAAAGAACATATACTCTATGCACAAACAGTTAGGCAGTCTACAATTACCTTGCAGATGTAACTTATGTATGTAAGTCCACTATCACATATCCCATATACAGAAATGATTCTAAAGCAATTAATCAAAATGCATCAGAAATTCTAATACAATTTGTCTGTCCCCATTTCCAGTGTTTAGCCTACATCAGCTCTAAGCCAGCCAAACTAGATTAATCTACTGTTACTAAACTAGCAGTGTTTGGCCACCCCAACTACAAATAGACCGTTTAAAATAATAGTATTATCAACCATTTAGCTAAAGAAATGCTGGTGGGAAATGTAATTATTCTGACAAGGCTA
Source organism: Mastacembelus armatus (assembly GCF_900324485.2). Classification (NCBI taxonomy): domain Eukaryota; kingdom Metazoa; phylum Chordata; class Actinopteri; order Synbranchiformes; family Mastacembelidae; genus Mastacembelus; species Mastacembelus armatus. Next base: position 3,220,814 of record NC_046651.1, on the reverse strand, counting down.
AGGCTGAAAATTACAAGTTTCCTCTGAACATGATTTATATGAATTCTCTAAGCCAGCAATCCTATGTTAGCTGAAGCATGCCACGATTCAATGCAGTGGCCCGGAATCAACTTAAAATAATACTATATTGATTATATTTTAGTAAATAACAAGTGCAACCAAAGATTTATCTAAAAGTTTTAGTGAACCTCTCTGTTTACTATGATGTGCTATTTAAGGACACGGACCCATGATTTCAATTCAAATAAACTGTGAGTCTTCAGACAGGAAATACTTGAATTTCCCCTTGGGGATTAATAAAATTGATCTTATCTTAGGAATGAATTACACTTGCATAAACCACACAAGAACAGCTAGAGAAAAATCTACCTTCACTTTATCAGTAGGATTTTTCTGTAAATCTTCACATTCATACATGTATCGTGTGTCCATGTATGTGTACTTTTTTAAAAATCTGAAATATTTCCACATTCATCACTTTTTTCCACAATAGGAGAGTACACTTTATCTGCATATTTTTTTTGGCTGCTACAGCTCACCGTGCTAGGTTTCTACATTTGGAGAGAAAGCAGGCTTTGATGGCTTATTGCTGGCTGCATTGTGAAAATAAAGTTGCATCTTAAAAAGTAATTTCTACATTGATGTTTATGCTTTGCATTAAAAACAACAGATCGGTGGTTATTTGATCAATGGATCAGCATGAATCAATGGGTCATTACAGTACTACAGTACTACAGCTAGATTACACGTCAGTAGTGATGGTAAAAGCTACACTCGTTTCCCCCCCGCGTTCTGAATAATAAAGATAGTCCAGCAGGGACAATGAAAAATCGTCTGCTTATCTGTTTATCAGACAAAATTTTGAGCTGATTCTATATAAATAAGAAATTAAATGTTATCATCTTAAAAACTTACCAACCATTGTGATGCTCAAACGCTGCTGATTTTCTGCTTAATGGGTGGCAATTGTGAATTTCCCCATTGTGGGACATTCATCTTATCCTATCTAATTTTGGACTCACCTCTATAGCAATTTATATTTTAAATTATAAATTATCGACTTATATAAACAACATTGTTTCCTATTAAAATAAATGGTTATGAACCAATAAGCCATGGTGATCCATTGCTACTGCAGCATACTCCTGTGTGGCTGGCCACAGACACTTGACAAAAGGACTGACAGCTTGGCTTGACACACTTCTTCTAATTTAATCTCCAATCCATCTCCACTGTATTCAGTCAGCTAGTTAAACCCGTTGCTAATAAGACTGTGCCCCACTATATGCCATTAAAACAGAACACTACTCATTGCCTAAATCACATCACACAGAAGGACCAAATCAACAGGGGAATTAGGAAGCTGGGAACATGTTTATTGTATGATACAAACAAGAAGATGCAATTGGCTATGTGGATGAGGTAACATGCAATTACACTTGAGAAGTGTTTAGTGATGATAGTCAATCTGTGGTATTACACCACCTTGCCATTCCTATATAAATTAATATAAATACATGTTCTGAATGTAGAATAAGAGAAAGCTATAAACCTGTAACACCAGGAAAATATCTACTGTCTAATCACACAGAACTTAGTACAAGTAGTCATATGACCTCTGGCATGTATGATCCCGTTTTAAGCTTTAAAATAAACAGAAACACAAGAATTGAACTACCACAGATGTCCCTCTTATTAAAATACAAAGAACCATAGATCTACCATTAGATTATAATATTTACTGAATGATGTAAATATCAGTTCTAAAAAAAAAGCCACATGAGTACAAAGACAACATACTAAAAAAATAATCAAATCAGAACTGTGCTGGGGTTTGGCCAGTTATCTGCATTGGCTGATAGAAGGGTTCTTTGAACAAAAGAAAATGGGAACAGGCACACTGTACAATGAGACATTACAGTGTATCAGCCAGCCAAGGGCTTGTCAGGGCAAATATGTTATTGTTTCCTGTTTTTTGGCATGTTAATCTATTATGAATATACCTAATTTTTAAGGGAAGTGGAAATTTCAGATGAATATAGTGGCAAGACTTTTATCCATTGCTCCCTCCATACTGACTGTATTACAAATGCATTTATTTACTGATCAACCAGGAAAAATATCTGCTCCTAAAATCTACTCCTGAAGTTCTCTCGAAATTCCAGGCTATAACTGACATAAGATAAGAAGCCTATTGTTCAGACTGCAGAAAGCCAGATTTATGTTTTTACAAATCCTAGCATTCCTGCGTCCCGGTCCAATTCGGAGGACTGTTTTCTGCCTGAATAACACACGTAGACGGGGCTTTATGGTCGACCATCAAAGTCAAATAACGAGGAATAAAAAGAATAACGGGGCGGCAGGGATTAGTTCACCGTGGTTTGTAACGTGGTGTAAATCTACAAACCCAACGTTACCTCCGTCAGCTGATGTGCAGTAGGCTATATCGCCCACTAAATCATTTAGCTGGTCGAGACTGAAATGTCTAGCCATGCTTTAGCCGCTACAGACTACAACATAATAGTCCAAATTCCAGATGTTTGTCTTCGAGAGCGTCGTAATTGTGAAATTAACGCTTTGCGTTGACCCTTATGGTTGACAGACACAATGTACCTACATGTATGTGCTTTCACTGTTATTAGCGCAAATAGATGAAAACATGGAGATTTGCCTCGGCCATACATGATGTATGTGTAACACAAGTTTAGGGATTTTGATATACATAAGCAGAGTACTGCCTGAGCCAACGATATCTGCTTCCCATAAGCCCCTGCTGCTAGTCTGTCTCCCATTTACTTGCTTGCTTAGAGTGGTTAAATAACTGGTTGAAGCATTACATTCAACAATGACAAATATTTTTCTAAAAATACAAATACCAGCGGTATATTCACTGCTCCAATAAACCATTGTAACCAAGAAACCCTACAAAATAATTTCAGCCTGGAAAGCCTACAACATAACAGGCTAGCCACCAACCACAGACATTTTCCCATTTGCTTTTTCTGTAACAAACTAAAAAGGAGGACAAAGTCGTCTTTTTCCTTACCGTCAGGTCGGGGTTGTCGCTGTCACGGTGGTTGACGGCTCGTATGACTCCGGATCTCCAAGGCCACAGACCGATGTCGCCAATTTCAGGCGGCTCGTCCCCGCTGACACAGAGGAACCGCTTCCCGACCAGCTCCGGCCGAGCCTCGACTGCCATGGCCCTTTGCTGGTCAAAGGCCCCCTCAAAAAAACTTCCCAACAACGGCGCCCTTATAGACCTGTCATTTACGACATCAAAAAGCCCTGAAATATCCAACGATATAAAGAAAATAATAAAGCAAAAGTTTTTTGCTGGTAAACGCTGAAACCCGACCCGGGGGATTTAAACGTGTAGCAGTCTCCACCCGCTCAAGCGTCAGTCTCTTTTCTCTCAGTTTGAAAAAAACGGTGGAACACTGAACCACATCACCACCGCCATCCATGCTTGTGTTTCTCCGCTGGATCCCAAAGCATTCACAGACCGCAGCACGATTGTGTCCCTCCGCTCAATTCAACACTATAGGTACTATTTTCGCCTACTATTACTACTATTACTACAGCTGCTAGCATTTATGACTGCAAAGACTGCTGTTAACAGCAAGTGCTGAATACATATGCTTCTATTCCCATTGTAAGAGACCTACTACTATATAGTGCTAGTGTTATTATTGCTTCTACTACTGTAAAAAATAAGATCTGCATCAAAATTCACAATAAGCCATAATTCACATATGCTAGAAAATAAGAATAGTCATGTTGCTAATAATGACCATAGTAGCTGGATCACCAACCTGGCCAAGAGGGTAACTGCTCAAGGGCCCAAGGTTCAGATTCATTCTATAGTATTTGGGTCTGCATAATTTAAATTAATCACAAATTTGACAGAAATTTGTACCACTGAAGAAGTATACACACTATCAGTTACACTGTATGGTGTAAAAATGACATCACTTCATGTAAATGTATGTATGTAAATACTTTTACAGCATATCTTGCTGCTTTATTCACAATAGATTTAAATAGGCTGTAGTAAAAAACAATATGGTGTTATTTGCACTATCACTGTAAGAGGTAAAGTTGTATATAATGCCATAAAATACAGTAAATGCAGTAACTGAAAAATTAGTACATTTTTTAGAGTGTATGTCAGCTCCTGCATCCTCTGTTTTGTGTCCACAGTCATGTAGTGTGTACCCCTGCTTTTCACCCAAAGAGAGCTGGGATAGGCTCCAGCAGATCCCTATGACTCTAATTAGGAATAAGCAGGTATAGATCATGGATGATGATTTGAAGTGTGTACATAGTGTGAAACACAGTAACATGTCAACAAATCTGAGGAATCTGGAGGTGGAACAAAGATGAGAATTTTCTAGTGACAAACAACGTGTTACACCCTGCACTTACTTCCTGTTTTGGATGTTTTATTTTGATGTCTTTCCTGTTTTCTGTTCCTTACCTTAGTGTTTCTAGTTCTATGTGGTTATTAGCAGCGGTTGTTTTCATGTGTGTCTCATTAGCTTTTGCATTCAAGCCGCTGTTTTTTGTATCCTTAATGACTTGTCGGCTTGTCGCCTGTGTTCTGTGGTAGTGCTACCGTTAAAGCCAATGTTCATTCTGTAGTTTTCATGTTAGTGTGTTTGATTATGTTCCTGTGTTTGGTGTGATTCCTGCTCTTCAGTTGCTCCTCGTATTGTGTTTTTTGAATTTTGTGGTTTGTTTTCCACCCATAGACTCTAAGGCATCTGTCACATACTACATACATCTGGTTTGATTACAGCTGGGGTCCTACATGGCATGGCATATCCCCTTCATTGCCCCTTGTTTCCTGTCTACATGTTCTGCATCTATGGCACGCTATATTAAAAAACAATGTCAAAATATTTTAAAACATGAATATGAGTTTAAAAAGTAAACTAAAACACGGTGCAATGAGCAGTCAAGGGATTGTAGGGGTTTTTGCACAATTTACCTAATTAGTGCAATACAATCAAATAAAAAAATAAAATTTCATCTCACCTCATCAGTTACGCTTAACATCCAGCCAATTGTAAATCTAGTTCTTCTGTTCAAAGTATCTATTGTTTTCCATTCATTTCTGTATGGTATTAGCATTAATTATAAGACTCTTCAACATGCTCTACCTGTGTAATCCACCCATTACTGTTATTGATGATTACTGTCATCATTACTTTCTTAAAATAGAAAATGCAGACTTCACTGTAAGTCTGCTAAAAGAGTTTCATATGTTTATGGAAATTAATTAATCCCCTTACCGCATAGAAGAGAAGCAAAAATATATCTAAATATCTTAAACTCTTACATGCATTTGAAAATAGTCGGCATAAGGGTAAAGTGGGTGCAAGGAAAGAATGGTCCTTAAAAAACTATACCGGACTTCAATACCCACCAGGGCACGATCACAGCTAAATAGATTTATAATAATTAATCATTTCATACATGGTAATCTGCTATTTATTTTCTTATTGCACTTATTTATGAACATTTCAGTTAGAATTTTAAATGCAGTAGACATATTTGGTCTCTTTCTTTTCATGTGGATTTGTTTGCACTGTCTTCCACTGAGGCCTCTTGGGCAGTAATGGAGAGAGCTACAGTGGGTACAGAAAGTATTCAGACCCCTTTAAATTTTTCACTCTTTGTGCCATTGCAGCCATTTGTCAAAATCAAAAAAGTTCATTTTATTTCTCATTAATGTACACTCAGCACCCCATCTTGACAGAAAAAAACAGAAATGTAGAAATTTTTGCTAATTTATTAAAAAAGAAAAACTGAAATATCACATGGTCATGAGTATTCAGACCCTGTGCTCAGTATTGAGTAGAAGCACCCTTTTGAGCTAGTACAGCCATGAGTCTTCTTGGGAATGATGCAACAAGTTTTTCACACCTGGATTTGGGGATCCTCTGCCATTCTTCCTTGCAGATCCTCTCCAGTTCTGTCAGGTTGGATGGTGAACGTTGGTGGACAGCCATTTTCAGGTCTCTCCAGAGATGCTCAATTGGGTTTAGGTCAGGGCTCTAGCTGGGCCAGTCAAGAACGGTCACAGAGTTGTTCCGAAGCCACTCCTTTGTTATTTTAGCTGTGTGCTTAGGGTCATTGTCCTGTTGAAAGGTGAACTTTCGGCTCAGTCTGAGGTCCTGAGCATTCTGAAAGAGGTTTTCTTCCAGGATATCTCTGTACTTGGCCGCATTCATCTTTCCTTCAGTTGCAACCAGTCGTCCTGTCCCTGCAGCTGAAAAACACCCCGACAACATGATGCTCCCACCACCATGTTTCACTGTAGGGATTGTATTGGGCAGGTGATGAGCAGTGCCTGGTTTTCTCCACACATACCGCTTAGAATTAACGCCAAAAAGTTCAATCTTGGTCTCATCAGACCAGAGAATCTTATTTCTCATAGTCTGGGAGTCCTTCATGTGTTTTTTGGCAAACTCTATGCGGGCTTTCATGTGTCTTGCACTGAGGAGAGGCTTCCGTCGGGCCACTCTGCCATAAAGCCCCGACTGATGGAGGGCTGCAGTGATAGTTGACTCTGTGGAACTTTCTCCCATCTCCCTACTGCATCTCTGGAGCTCAGCCACAGTGATCTTTGGGTTCTTCTTTACCTCTTTCACCAAGGCTCTTCTCCCACGATTGCTCAGTTTGGCTGGACGGCCAGGTCTAGGAAGAGTTCTGGTCATCCCAAACGTTTTCCATTTGAGGATTATGGAGGCCACTGTGCTCTTAGGAACCTTGAGTGCTGCAGAAATTCTTTTGTAACCTTGGCCAGATCTGTGCCTTGCCACAATTCTGTCTCTGAGCTCCTTAGGCAGTTCCTTCGACCTCATGATTCTCATTTGCTCTGACATGCATTGTGAGCTGTAAGGTCTTATATGGACAGGTGTGTGCCTTTCCTAATCAAGTCCAATCAGTTTAATTAAACACAGCTGGACTCCAATGAAGGAGCAGAACCATTTCAAGGAGGATCAGAAGAAATGGACAGTATGTGAGTTAAATATGAGTGTCACTGCAAAGGGTCTGAATACTTATGACCATGTGATATTTCAGTTTTTCTTTTTTAATAAATTTGCAAAAATTTCTACATTTCTGTTTTTTTCTGTCAAGATGGGGTGCTGAGTGTACATTAATGAGAAATAAAATGAACTTTTTTGATTTTGGCAAATGGCTGCAATGACACAAAGAGTGAAAATTTTAAAGGGGTCTGAATACTTTCCGTACCCACTGTAGAGAGGATCATGGAGAATAGGGCAAAGGAACCAATGGAGAGCAGGACAGGGAATATTTGTGGGTATGTATATTCAGTGCAAATGCAGCTTTTGCAGCACATTTGTGTGCTTTTGCTTCAATATCCATATGCATCTGTATGTGGAGAGAAGACAGTAGGTTTGTGCTAAGCATGTAAAAAGCAATCAGCCTATATTAACCTCAAGAGAGGAAGAGAAAGAAAGAGACAGATGTAATGATAGAGAAAGACGAGTAGAGACACTGTGAAAGAAAGTCATGGTCACACTAAGAACACAAGAGCCAAAAAAAGGAAAGAGGCAAAAAAGAGGAACAAGAGAATGAAAAATGTAGATCAGGTGTAGGGCATAGTGGTGAAATAAAAACAAACAACATTCAAAAGGAAAAGCATTATGGGAACTATAAGGATGTGAGAATGAAACATTACTTTCCCCATTAACATATTCATTTTAATGACATTGTCATGTAATTGCACAGGTATACAACTGAAAAAAATACAGCACTTATGGTTTTAGTTAGCATTAGTTGTTTTCTGAACATCAGTGTCTGAGCAGCAGGACATCTTTAGAGCTGTAAGAAGCTAATTTTTTCACTTTCAACTGAACTAAGCTGTAGTGTGTTAAGCTGGGTTAAACACATCCCACACCTTGAAACTGTGAAACCAATAACACACTTCTAATTTGACTTGTGACTAAAATTCCAAAAATGTATGTACAAGTTCCTTTTATAAACATATTAAAAGCTTGTTTTCAGGCAATATCCATTGATAGGGGAAATTTTGTTTTTTGTTTAAAGGGGCAGTGCAACATTTTAAGTATAACCTTATTTATTGTTTGGAAATATAAATACAACAATTTTACCAACACCTCTCAGGGCCAATAATTTACATGCTATATTTGTTTTAGTCTGTACACAAGCAGAAATGCAAACGTGTATTTCGTGTATGTATATTATAACCTGTTGTTTCATCAATAGTTGATTTTCAGACTATATGTGCTCAATTTTATTTATTTGCAAATATGTATGCTTCTCAATGGATTTGCAGTTTTATATGAGATTATGGTGTATTGTGAAGTTAGCAGTGAGCTGACAAAGGCGTTTTCTGTTCAGCTGTGATTCTCTGATGCTCTTCCAGACAGGCTGTGTGACCAAAGAGGTTCCAGTGGGAATCTCCCTCACACTGCTTCACACTGCAGCAGCCACCTACATGAATAACAAGTAGTTACGAATCAACCACCCTCCCCCTCACACACACACCACACACTCATATATATACAATGGATAATTTAAAAAGTAAACTAAAACACGGTGCAATGAGCAGTCAAGGGATTGTCAGCTTGTTGTCTGTGTGTTGTTAATCCTTCATACATATATATATATGAGTGTGTGTGTGAGGGGGAGAGTGGTTGCGTCACTATATATATATATATATATATATATATATATATATATATAGATATATATATATATATATATATATATATATATGTATATATATATATATATATATATATATATATATATGTATATATATATATATATATATATATATATATATATATGTATATATATGTGTATATATATATATATATATATATATATATATATATATATATATATATATGTATATATATATAGAAATTTCCCTTCTCACCCCTATGGGTGGTGTGTGTGTCTTCCTCAATCTTGGGTCCTCTACCAGAGGCCTGGGAGTTTGAGGGTTCTTCGCAGTATCTTAGCTGTTCCTAGCACTGCACTCTTCTGGACTGAGAGCTCTGATGTTGTTCCTGGGATCTGTTGGAGCTACTCTCCCAATTTGGGGGTCACAGCCCCGAGGGTGCCGATTACCACGGGGACCACTGTTGCCTTCACCTTCCACATATTTTCTAGCTCTTCTTTAAGCCCTTGGTATTTCTCCAGCTTCTCATGTTCCTTCTTTCTGATGTTGCTGTCTCTTGGGATTGCTACATCTACCACTATGGCTTTCTTCTGCTGTTTGTCCACCACTATTATGTCCGGTTGGTTAGCCATCACCAGTTTGTCGGTCTGACTATATATATATATATATAGCAAATCAAAAGCTGCAGAGCTTTGTGTATATGGAGAGAGAGAGAGAGAGAGAGAGAGATACAAAATGATGTATCACAAGCTTAGTTTGTGCACAAGCTCACAGCTGCACACATACAAGCTCACACATGTCTATGTGCTCAGATATCACCATCTACACGTAGATGCACATGCATGCAAAAAAAAGTCAGGGCTGCTGAAGCTCACAGATGGGGTTTGTATTTGCCAAGTGTATGGAACAAGTATGGAAAACTGTAATGAACATTACAACCTTTAGACAAGTATGGTTTATAGAATAAGAAAAAGACAGTACATTTGTATTTTAGGTATCCATTAAGTTATCTTTTCTAAAGCCATTTATCTTATGGGCAATAAAACAAAATAATTTCTTCCTTCTTGAACCAAAATCTTGAACCAGATTTTCTATTGCAGTATGTTGTTTTTGCTTCAAAGATAAGATATACTTTATTCATTCCCAAAGGGAAATTCGGTTAGTCGTAGTTAATTAGTATGTCAGTAATGAGAGTATACAGAAGTCAGTCCTCTGCCATTGGCTAAGGTGTTGTAGAGCCTGATGGCAGTGGGGGTGAAAGATTAATGCAGTTTCTCTAAGGGGATATGTAAAAGCTTTGGTAAACAATATTACATTTTTCTCTCTGTAATGAATTTTCTAAGTTATGTACAAAAGAAGCATCCCAACATACACAAACATGCATCAGAAAAAAGCTCAAATTACAGAATCTATCTACTCTCTGAAACTTACTCCCATTCCAGCCCATTCCATATAAAATATGTTTTATTTTCCTGAAAGTATCAGGTTCTCCTCTAGCAAATTAGCTAGAAAGTATTCTCTGATGTTGCTGTTAACGTGCTTGAATTTAACCTGCAGAGCTTTGTGAGAGTTCGGTGTGAATCTTGAATCCTTTACTCACTGCAGTAAAGGATTCAAGATTCACAAATGCTTTAAGGGTGCAATAGTCCAGAGACTGGCTATTTTCTGGCTAGTCACTTCTAGATATACTAGTGTAGGTGGCTCTAGGTGTATAATGGCTGGACTACTGTGCATTCAAATAAAAGTGCCAGCCAAGTTAGTGGGGCGAGCCATGACAGCCCAGCCTTTGCAGATACAATGTACAAGACTTGGTCAATCTGCAGAGTATTTATGACGTTCTTGTATAAGGACAAAAGCAAGGCACAGCGTGATACCCACTGCAGTTCCCAGTGATAGGTCAAAGCATCACTTAACATGAATACTGGTCTTCCATAAGAATTCTTTGGGCATATTTAACTATGTACAGTATTTAACTTGTATTCTTAATGATAAAAAGGGAAGGACCTACTTATGTGTACATGCTGTCCATCAGTAAAATGCTCTGTCACTCCTTTTGTCCGGCAAAGTATAAACCATCCAAAGGAGAGATTGTTTTTCTTCACAGCAACAGTAAAATGAAGCTTTCATCATTTGGATTTAATGATAAAATGTTTTAAAATATTTTTTTTTTTTTCCTCTGATTTACCATAATAAATGGATAATTCATATTTTTCATAAATGGCCGCAGAAGGAGTGTTTTAGGTTACTGTGTGCCCTTGTCCTTTGTTCGTGCTGCAGGAGTTTATTAAAGGCAAAGGCAAAGGCGAAGGCAAATTTATTTGTATAGCACCATTCATGCACTACCCAATTCAAAGTGCTTTACAAGGCATATAATTACATTAAAAGCATGGGAAATTTAAAAACAAAGACATTTAAAGTAAAGTAATAAAGTAAATTAAAATAAGATGTAAAAGCACATTAAGAAAACAAGGATGAACAATTATTTGAAGGCAGCAGTAAACAACAGTGTTTTCAGTCCTGATTTGAATGAGCTGACAGTTTGAGCAGACCTCAGGTGTTCAGGAAGTTTCTTCCACAAGTGAGGAGCATAGTAGCTGAATGCTGCTTCACTTGGTTCTGGTTCTGGGAACACACAGTAGACCTGTCCCGGATGACCTGAGGGGTCTGGAAACCTCATAGGGAACTAATACATCTTGAATATATTTTGGTCCACCACCATTTAGTGCTTTATAAACTAGCAATAAGATTTTAAAATCTATCCTTTGACTAACGGGAAGCCAGTGTAGTGATCTGAGAACTGGTGTGATATGGTCCAGTTTCCTGGTGTTTGTAAGGACTCTGGCAGAGATTCCATTAAAGATTCCATCAAGTAATATGGCATAATATCGTACAGTGAACACCTCTCTTCTTTTCTGAAATTGTGCTCGACAGCAAACATATTTGTCGAAGACTTAGTGCAATATAAGCAAAGTCACTTTCCATTTCCATGCTAGGGAAAATGCATCGTAAGCAACAACGCCTGAAATAATTCCATCAAACCGAGCCCCCCCCCCGCTTCTCTCACTCATTGCCATGAATTCGTCATGTACCAAGGACAGACCTATGAGAGCACAGGTCGCTGAGTTTGAAATTCCAGCGCTTTCATTAAACTAAAAAGTCACATGGTCACACGGAGCCAGCCAATGACAGTATGTGTTCGTCATAAACAGACTGAACTGGCCAACGGGAGGATCAGGAGGGTTTTCTTTTCCTGTTGACGTCAGTAACTACCCGAGCAACGTTCCCGTGCTAGAAATTGGAGAGTTGAACAGTGTAGAAGGTGAAGGGGAAGGAGGAAGTCTGGACGGAATAGGTGACCACAAGAAAACAACGGGAAGCATATTGGATATATATTACATCACTTAGCTATGACTGTATAGGCAGAACAGTGAGCACAGACGTTTGAAAGTCATGTTGGTTGGCTGATGTTTAGTGAGATAGCTAACCTAGCTGGATTCGCTCATCAACGCTTTGGCTGAAGAACTTCATAGCAGTCCGACTAACCATTAGCGTTAACACCCAGGCTCTCCTCTACTTCCGACACAGCCCCACATAACAAGGACAGAAAACATGGTATCCTGGATAATTTCGAGAAGCATTGTGTAAGTCCTAAGACTAAATTGATCCATTTACTTTGGTAAAAATCAGGCAGCTGATGGGCTTGAGCTTTGTTAGCTTGCTTGGCCATGTCGTTCCCGTGCTTTGGCGAAGTTAACCTGAATCCTTTAATTTTCTGGATTATTGTGGAAACCTTGATTAGCAAACAGTAACCTGACGCCATAAACACGCTGTTGTTCAAATGTTTTTTGTAATGTATGGTAGATAAATAAGTTGTGGGTCTAGCTAACTAACTTGATAACTTAGCCTACCTGCTGATGTGTGTGTTAAGCTAACGCTAACGTGACCATCTTGTTGACGAATCATGACATTCACAGCGCTGCTGAGTCAGAGGATTATTAAATGTTTAAGTATTGGTAAGGTGGAACTTTTTTTTATCTGTAAACGGGTTTAAGGTACAGCTGTCATCTTGAAGATATGAGTCAACACTACCAAGTTTAACTTGACAACCATAACACTGTTAGAACACAGGAAGGGAGGCGTCCCTAAAAGAATGTGAATGGCTTTGCATGGATTTGTTGGTTACTTAACAATCCATTGTCTTATTACTGAAATTGCCTATGGGTAAGGCAGAAGTCTGAGATTCACGTTTAACATAACACAGGGATAATGGATGAATGCCCATTTTGACCCAATAGAATGTCTAACTCATAATTGATGTTTCTCACCCATATACCTCAGTCTTTCTTTGTATACATCCAAGAACAGTAGTTACATAACTGTAATGAGGATAGGAATGTGGTGGAAGAGATAGAAGGGTGTGGTGGAGAAATACAGAAAGTCTTCTGAGACAAACTGCTGAGAAGAAAATACACATAGAAGACTTTAAACTTTCAACTTATACATGCCATATTTACATTTACAAGCTATTTGAAATACACTACATGTGCCAAAGTGGTGGTTAAAGAAATAAAAGTGCACCTGTCTATTACAGCAAATATACCCTCACTTCTTAGTTTGTTAAATGACATAACCATGTCAGCATAGATTGAGATTACTCCTACTGTATTTGGGTTCATTTTATATCCATTTGAATGAACTGCATGTTTGTGGTCATTGGGTTGAAGCAGATTTTGGGGCAGGGAACCTGACAATTCTCATAGACAAACCAAAAAAATTATGTTGCTATTGTGATGAAAGAAATGTATGATTGAGGGGGGGTATAACCTGCTACCAGTCTTGATTTTAAAGGTGTGCATCTTATTTCAGTATAAACCGTTCACTGCAAAATTGTACTACAAAAAACATATTCAGTCTTTCAAATTAAAGCAGAAGGGCATTAACTACAAACCAGTATTTGTTCTGGTACACATTTTTTGCATTGTCTCTTTAATTTAGTAAATTATGTTTGAAGTTTAACTGTGAGGTTTAAAAAAAAAACTATCAGTCATCTTGATTTTGAAGTTAGGCCGATATATCAGGTTTTTAGACAATTGGCTATTGGCTCGAGCTGGAGCATTTAGGTCGATTTTATTCAGGCACTTGTGCGGGCAGCAACAAATGCTGATATGTTAACTTCCCCTTAACTCAGGAATGAGAACATGTTGCTTTGTTCAATTGCACTGAAACCACTTATTAAATTTAGTCTGTTGAAAAGTTCATATTGTAGGCCTATGTTTGTCTTTTTTGATTATATTATATTTTGAATATTTCCATTGTTCTGTTTAGATGAGAAGGCAGTGAAGCAATTTGACCTGAAACATTGCTTGAATGTATGTGTCTGTTTTAACAGTTAATCCATTAAACAAATCTTTATGTTAAATAGTTTTTCTTTCCTAAAATTAAGAAAATCTGCCATGCATATCGGCCCCAAATAATTGCCATTGCTTATTGGCCATCGGCTGAACTGGATTTTGAAAATCGGCATCAGCCTTGGAAAAACCTTTATCAGTCGACCTCTATTGTGTACATCTGCATTAGATACACAGTGCATAAACCGTGTCCTGATCTGGAATTGTCCAGTTTTAGAGGGCTAGAATTGAATTTAACTAGACACAGTGTGATACAGTGTGAGACATTATATATCGTGTTATAACCTTTGCAGTAAATGCCTGGGTGATGTTATAGCCCACAGACATCAGCCAAGCAAGTACTGTAACCTACAATAACATAATTATGGGATATTAAACGTTAAATTTGATCATATAATTTACCCCAAGCCTATCCTCTGTGATAATTATCAAATAGCACAGCCATCTGTATATTTTGTGAAACACTGCAGAACAATTAAAAAAAAACAACAGGAGGTAACTATTCTTTGCTTCATTACTACATATTACACTCTGTTATAGAAACTGTCGCTCAGAAGATGCTTTTTTTTACAGTCAAAACAAAAAAGGATTTGTTGCAGGGTTGTTGTGTTGACTTGCATCACAATGTGCAAATTTTAACTGAAAAGTACTCATGTGTTTACAAGCTCAAGCTGCAGGTATGCATGTTATTTATGACTGTGAATTTATTTATACTGTAGGGCTTCAACAACTATTATCAGTAAAAATTGATTATTGAGATAGTTGGCAACAAATGCATTTATCGATAAGTTAGATCTAGTGATGTGGCTTTTTGTGGTGGCACACAGTGACATGGGTGAGCAGCTGCAGAGATAAAAATGGCAGAAGCGAAGAAGAGTGATAGTCAGGTTTTTCACAATTAAACCGTTTTTACAATGTTATGTGGATAGTGGTGGTGCCTTGCTCTAGTTTTGCTGTCATGTGGTCAGATAATCCGTCATCCAGTAAAATGTTTATGGTTCTCAGGCCAATTGACAAAAACTTGCACATCTCACTGAACAGACAGACGTCTGTTTTATCTAATGTCAGTCCACACTCACTCTAAGACATGGACATGAGACCTATGTTACACTTAGTCTATACATACTCCACTAGAACCGAGAAATTTGTATTCCTAGGCCTGAGAGAAAACTTTTCCCTGGTTTGGGAGTTCTCACAGCTTGGCGTTCTTGCAGCTTGTTCTTGACAAATCATCTGGGCAGAACTTTTTTTCTCATGTTGTGTGTGATTGGTCAGAAATTTGAAGTGGGCGTAGTTAATGCAGAAAGTGGAACTGTTGTCATTCCCATTTTTTCCGCTGGCGGTTGTCATAGCAATAGATAGTTTTGAGGAACAGCTGGCAGAGGCGGTGAGGAAGTATGAAAATTTTTATAACACATCTTGTAAAGTTTATAAAGACTCACAAATGGCAAATAATTTGTGGAAAGCGGTAGCCTGAATGTTGTCGTAAAACATGCTGATGCGGCTCTTTTCAAATGTACCTCAGGGAAAAGCGTTGTTCATTGTGGTTAAATTGCATTTGTTTAATATAATCTAAATAAACTGCTTACTTATTTAAAGTTTAAACAATTGTAAATTGATGAGATGATTTTGTGAATCAGTTGTAAAAATGTTTAATCATTACCATTACCGAGCAAGTCAATCTAACATCAATGCTGTACATCAGCTTGTTAACATAGCTTTTTTGAAACGGAGACTTTCGTTGTTAACCAGTTTAATGAGATTAGAAAGTTTAATGGAATTAAAACATAGCCGATGTTCGCGCAGTAGAAATGGCTAATTAATTGGCTTAATTCTCATGGTGTGTAACGCTATGGGTGACATCACACTGTATAGGTCCACCCGCTATACACCGCCAATGGTAGACAAGCAATGGATGGTGTGTTGCCGGGACACGCTATGACTCTTTATTGGCACTGTGGCGAGAGTGAAAGTTGCGATTGATGCAAGGATTCAGAGAGTCTTTGTGAACTTATCCTGCTGCTATGTTATTGCCCATAGGCCACCGGGAAATGTCCCGGTGCTCCTGACAGTCTGTCTGCCACTGGCCCACATGAGGACAAGCAAGCTGTTAGGAGCAAAGTCAGGCTAATATCCCGTCTGTATTCCTCAGACAATTGTGTTTTTACATGCAGTTTATGAGGATAATGTATAGCAACGTTGAAGTGCATGTCTGAATCAGAATCAGAAAATTAATGAATTAATAAGATAATTGTTTAGTTCCTGTGCTCTATGCAGCACTATTTAAGTTATAGAAAAAGGAAGAAAATAAATAAACTTACATCTCAAATGCAGAAAACAGTAGAAAAAATACAGAAAGACACTATTTAAATACACATATTTACATATTTTAAGATTGAACAAACCAGAGAGATTGAAACCATGAACAGAGCAGGTTGAGCAGACTGAAGTTATGTGCAGCCTCAATAATAGACAGATTGATTTTCAGAGGGAGAAGTTTAACAGTTTAATGGCCACCTGCAAGAATGAATTCCTGTGGCGCTTTGTGTTGCATCCTGGGGGAATGAGAAATGTGCTTCTGTGGCTGAGCAGCACGTCATAGAGAGGGGTGTGGAAAAGTTGTCCAATATTGATGTTATCTTGGGCAACACTCTCCTGTCCCACAACATCGCTAGCACTGTGGATAAGTTTATTGGCATCCTTCACCCTGAGTCTACTGCCCTAGCACACAACAGCATAGAGGATGGTACTGGCCACCAGACTCTTAAAATATCCTCATCATCATCCAGCCGCTGTTGAAGGACCTCAGCCGTCTCGTCACTTCATTAAGGTTAATGTGCCACTCACTTTTAAGTGTCAAATTCTAGTAGTTCCTTTTGAAAGTAAAAACATTTAAGATCTATTTAACACCTAAAAATACAAAATTCATTTCTGTTATTACATGTATAGAAAACTTTATGGTTCAAATTTTGACAATAAAATGTTGAAAACAGACTTCTCTATATTCTTATGTAAAAAATTTAATTCAAATTCAATTAATCTAAAACATAATTGACCGATTAATCAACTATTAAATTAGTTGTTTGTTGCAGCCCTACTGGTTGCACTGTGTAAAGCTGAAATGTGTACAGTCTAGGCATGGGCAGTTATGAGATTCTGGCAGTATGATAACCTTAAGCAAATATATCATGGTAATTGTTATTACAGCTTTAAAACATGTTATTTTAATATGTCTGGGTAAAAAAAAAAATCAATTGAATACAATCAATTTTATTTTTAAATACAAGTAAAACTTCATTTTTTTTGATGAATCATAAAAGACACTTCATATCTCAGGAACGCTATGATGAAAAACAGTGGTTTTAAGTTTTTTGAATCTTTCAAACTGTAGAGTATATTGACACTGGAAATTAGTCATTGGCTAATATGGTCTGTCCACTGCAGTCTGTACTTCTTAGGTGTTTACAAAGTAAAAAGAACAAGTCTTTCGGGATCAGTGAGGTGCATATTAGCATTGCATGAATTCATTTGACATGGTAAAACTAAATGTATTTTTTGGCTGGTAGATGTTTCTACTACCGAATATTGAGACAAGTTGCATAGGCTAGGCTGCATTGCCAAAGATATGGAAGTATTACACAATCAGTTTTAGCAAAATACTATAGATATTCTGATAACTGATCAAGAATCAATATATACTACTGGAACAAAAGTGATATACCATTAGCTACTTTTTGATGCTGGCATCATTCTATTAAAAACCAAGGTGCTCTGGACTTTTCATGCTGTAGTTAAAAAGAAACTCTAAAGTCCAAGAATTACTTGCATTGACCTTTATTAATATTCAGCACAAATAAGTAACTGATTTATCTTCATGTTCTTTATGCTTTTTTGGCAGCATGGAGATTAAGTCTTGTGTTTGACACAAATTGATCTCAAAGCTTGATTAAAATCTGCAAAAACCCTACATATCAATATATAGCATGTATAGCAAGGCTACACTGAATGTGTGGTGTTTACTGCACACATTAGTTTCCTTACTTTGGTCTTTCAGGCAGTGCCTCCTCCCAGGCAACATAAGTGCCCTGGCAAAACTGCACCATTTCTGGGGAGAATTATTGTGTCAGAGACAAATTCTGGGAACCAGTTTCCCTTTCCTTGGTGCTGCAAAACTTATGAGCTCCAATGTAAAAATATCAAACACACAAATAAAGTGACTTGATCTGAACAACTTTGTACAGTAGTCTATCAGCGATTGCACAGAGAGTTGTGTGATAGAGGGAGATGCATCTTCAGAAAGAGATGATGCACATAATGTTTGATGGCAGTGGTACTATGGCAGTTTTTAACAATTCATTTTTCACATTCATTTTTCGTTTTCATCTAGTCTGAATGACAAAGTCACGCATTGTACAAGAAGGACTAGCCCCATCTACTGCATGCCAGAGAAAATACAGCAGCCGGAGGGGCTAGAATATATATATATTTTTTTTAATTGATATATATTTAAATATATTTTTGCACAACCTTAGTGAAATAAGTGATTGCATAAATATTCACTCCCTTCAAGTTAGTATATAGTAGATGCACCTTTGGCTGCAATCACAGCATTGAGTGTGGATAGGTCTGTCAGGCTTTTGCATTCTTTGCAAAATTGCTCAAGCTCTGTCAGGTTGCACAAGGATCAGGCCTGAACAGCCCTTTTCAAGTCCAGCCAAACTTTTTCTGTGTAGGTTTCGCTGTATACTTCAGGTTATTGTCTTGCTGCAAGGTAAATCTTCTCCCAAGCTGTAGTTCTCTTGTAGACTGAATAAGATTATCTTCCAGGATTTGCCTATATATTGTTACATTTATTTTACCCTCTACCTTTCCAAGCCTTCCAGGGCTGGCAGCCATGAAGCATCCCCACAGCCACCATCATGCTTCACAGTGGGCGCAATGTGTTTGTGGTGATGTGCAGTGCTTGGTGACCGCCAAATCTTGTCTAATGGCCAAAAGTCACCATTTTCAAAAAAAAAAAAAATTCAAAAGCACCAAATAACTTCCTTTCACTTGACCATGGAGTCTCTCACATGCCTTTTGGCAAACTCTAGTTGAAGTTTAATGTATGTTTTCTTCAACAGTGGCTTTCTCTTTGCCACTCTCCCATCAAGCTTTGACTGGTGAAGAACCCAGGCAACAGTTGTTGTCTTGGTGGCCTCTCTCACTTGTCTCCTTGCACGGCCACTCAGTCTGTGAGGACAGCCTGATCTAGTTAGATTGTCCTTCAATTTCTTGTTGGTGGATTTAACTGAACTCTGGGGGATGTTCAGAGCCTTGGAAATTTTTTTTGTATCTATCCCCTGACTTATACTTTTCAATAACCTTTCTCTGAGTTTGGAGTGTGCTTTTGTCTCCATGGCTTAATGGTATCTAGGAATACTGATTAACCACTGAGTGGGTATTCCAGAAACAGGTGTCTTTATACTACAGTCAGTAGTACACGGGGTGCATATTTATGCAATCAGTTATTTCACATACATATTTATTTAATTGACATTATTTTGTAGAAACGTTGACATTAGAGTTTTTTTTGTAATTCTTTTGTCAAAAAAGCCAAATTATATTGAACATGATTGATTTATAAAATCAGTAAAAGGGTAAAGCATCCCATGGGGTGAATACTTTTTATAGCACCTGTAAAAACTGTATTAAGGCACAGTTTAAGTGATCATAGACAGCAGGAACAGTTGTGACTTTGCATTTTATAACTTGCTATAAAATAGTTGTTGCCTGTGTTTCTGTGGACCTTGTTAGACAATGTCCTGATCATGAAATAATGATTTTGTCGGTCAGCTGTCTGTGCCACTCATTACCACATGTTGCCTGTGATACATTTTTGTTGTTTGCCGGTTGAAAAGAGCACAAAGAAATAGAGATTCAGCTGCTTTTAAGTTTTTAGGTGTAAACAGAGCTCTTGCAAAAACAACCTTGAAATGATAATGTGAAGGAAAGTTGTTTTCATATGTAAATGGCACTTTAAAATTTAGAGTTTATGTAGACATAGTCAAATGAACCACTTACTCTGTCAGCCTTGACCTAGAGTACTTAACGTGCTGGTGTGCCTAGTTTTTCTGGTTTCAGGTGAATTCATGATTGTCTCATTGGTTGTGTTTCTTCATCCATATTTTAATAACCAATTTGCTCAACTGTAATTGATATTTAAAAGTTATTTTAAGCCACCTCAGTATTTTTGTGGGAAGACTTATGGTTTTAGACATTAAAAAATGTTTAAACTTAAGTCAGTTTTTAAATGTGGGACTATTCATGAGATTAGTTTAAATGATATACGCCATTCATTTCTCTATGAGGAAATACTGTGGTAAATTTGCTGTAGCAGCACTTCTAACAACAATCCCCCCTCTGTGTTTTAGGGGAAAAGTCTTGTAATACAAATTCTTATTCCTGAAGGCCAAACCAAATGGTGGGAGCTCAAATCTGGGAGATCTCTGGATTTTCTTTGCCTTTTCTCTTACTTTTAGGTGTACCTCCTGTTTTTATTCCCTCTCTCTCCTTTTCTCTCTCTTGTTGTCCTATCCCACCACCACCACCACCAGTGGTCTGTTAGTATTAGTGTAGTGTCAGGAAACCAGAATCAAGGCCCGTTTAAAAGCAACAGGGCTATTTTCTCAGCTGTAGAGGGAGAGGGGGAAAAGTCATTGAAATGGGAAGAAGAAGAATGAAATGGGAGGTGGATATTCGGAGTAGTATTGTAGGTTGAAGGTGCCCTACTTGTCCTTAAATTGTTTCAAGAGCATTTTGGTGAACTTTTTTGTGAGAGTTGGGTTTGTGGAGAAAATGCTTCTGCTGTCTAAAATAAAGAGTGAAAAATGTAAAGAGATCTATACAGTCAGGCAGATGAATTCTTTTAAATCTGATTGATGCAATGTTATGTAAATACAGCCCAGTTCCTCTTATGTGTTGCCTGGTTCTGCCTATAGTGTGACACTCTACATTAAAGCTGCACCTGGTTGATTAATCTATTTATATCACCTAATTGGATAATAACTCACTCAATTAATCAATGGCTCTTATTTAGCTGATGGCTTTTAAATTTAGCTTGAAGTTGTTTTAATTAATTAACATGTTTGAAAACATTTGTTTGAATGTGTTATAATTAAGAGCACACAAGAGCTTTAAGTTAATGTTTAGCATGTTTAAGAATTGAGAGAAAATTGTGTGTTATTCTGAGTAGTTGAACAAATGACTATTTTAATATTCACTTAATCAGTCGACTATGTTTTTGATAAATCTGACCTATCTACCACATTGTTTAAATGGGAAAACGTAAGGTTTCATGACTTATGTCTGGGGGCGGGTGAGGCCAACATGGAGCTTGTTCATGTTGTTATTGGTAAGCTTATTTATTACTGCCTTTATTTTCTTCGCTCAGTGGTTTCAGCCATATATATATATATATATATATATATATATATATATATATATATATATATATATATATATATATATATATATATATATATATAATCACAATACAGTCATCTCAAGGTACTTTACCAACAATAAACAATGTGCAGGTTGATGGGCCCAGTAACTGCACCTTAGCAATATACAGCTCCAGGACCAGGCATACCTGCAGAAGATACAGAGAGAGAGGACAGAGAAACCACAAATTATGGGGGATAGAAGGCAGAAAGTTAGTGACATCCAATGGTGGCATATACATCATGTGAGTGGGGAGGGGTGCAGAGGAGGGGAGAGGGGAGGAAGAGAAGGTTAGAAAGAAAACGGGGGGGGAGGACAGAAGAGCTCAGTAATCATTGTGGCTTTGTTGTCTTTGTATGAACATGCTCTTAATATTCCTAATTTTGTTTCTGTCGATATTTGCTCCATAATACAAGATATTGAGGTAAATAACTGACCAATCAGGTGCATCCTTTAATCCATGTCGCCTCGTTCCACCCCTACATGGGGATGATTGATAGGTTCAATTGACTAGTTGCTTTACCCATACACCTTATGGCATTAGGCTTCCCGCGCCTCCATGGTAAGAATGGATTTGCCACTGCTTGGAAATTTAAAAACTGAAGCCCACCATTTTCTACATAGAATTAGTTGTGCATAACAGATATTGATATTTAGCCTTAGGCTAACCCCTACGACCAAGGCCAGATCAGATTGTGGTCAAAGCTTTTACCGCTCTCTTCAGGGGATGTGTACGTTCAACAAGCTTGGTGCTGATTGGCTTAGTGGTCGGCATGGGAATGTTCTCTAGACACTGCCTTATTGTCCAGATATGGTACTTCTGGCTCCACAAAAGCAACATGGCGATGTCCATAACGGCCGAAAATGGCTTAATTTTCGCTATGGTTGATGTCGCGCATGTATAGGTCCACCCCCTATACACTGTCAGTGACCTACACTCTGAGAGCAAAGTGGTCTTTAAGTTAAGAAGGAGCTTGATTGTGAAGGGCTTTGTATGTGAGGAGAAGGATTTTAAATTCTATCCTTAAATTCTAGCCAATGAAGAGGAGCTAATATAGGAGAAATATGATTTCTCTTGCTAGTTCCTATCAGGACTCTGGCATTCTGGATTGACTGGAGGCTTTTTATGGAGTTACTGGGACATCCTGTGTAGTAGAGCCCGACCAATATATTGGTATCGGCGAATATGCTGCCGATATTAACATTTTTTAATGTGCATTTAAAATGCATTTATGTATATACACTACTCACAAAAAATTAAGGATATTTGGCTTTTGGATGAAATGTATAGAAATTTTAAAAAGTTTATGCTGCAGTGATATTATATTTCAAAAGACATTTAAGTAGAAGCATGCAAGGGTGATTACCTCATCTCAAAGAATTTATTGTAACAAATGCCAACAACAGTGGTGGGTATACCACAACAAAAAATGTCAATGTTTTAATAATGTGTCATTTGCCCTTGACCATCAATTACAGCTTGACAACGACGTCTCATGTTGTTCACGAGTTGACTTATTGTCTACTGAGGCATGGCATTCCACTCTTCTTGAAGGGCATCCCTCAGGTCATTGAGGTTCTGGGGTGCAGGGGTACGAGCCTCTACAAGGCGACTCAGCTGATCCCATACGTTTTCTAGGGGATTCAGGTCTGGAGAAAGTGCAGGCCACTCCAGTTGAGGTACCCCAGCCTCCATCAACCGTTCTCTTACAATGCGACCTCGATGACCTGGAGCATTGTCATCCATGAAGATGAAATTAGGCCTGTGTTGTTCATGCAGGGGCACAATGACTGGATTAATGATGTTGTTCAAGTAGTATTGGCTTGTCACTGTACCATTGACAAGATGTAGGTCAGTTCTGTATTGTGTAGACGCACCTGCCCAGACTGTAACACCACCACCACCACCAAACGCTCGTCTGGTAACAACAGTGGCTGATGCATATCGCTCTCCTTGATGTCTCCAACATCGTTGGCGGCCATCGTTTCTGCTCAGCGTGAATCGACTTTCATCAGAGAACAGCACTGAGGCCCACTGGTCCCTCGTCCAGGGTAAATGCTCCCTGGCCCATGCAAGACGATGATGCCTGTGCCCGGTGGTGTGGTCAGGTACCCTTGCAGGTCGTCAGACTATGCTGATGTAAACGGTTTCAAATGGTCTGACGTGACACTTGGATGCCTCTCACCTACCTTAAATGTGCCTGGAGTTGAGTGGCATTCATCATCCGGTTCCGCAGGGCACTGTTCACAATAAGGCGGTGATCAGCACAGGATGTTGCCAAAGGTCGTCCACTTCTATGCCTTTCTGTGACTCTTCCTGTCTCTCTGTATCTTTGTCTCAACCTGCTGATGACACTCTGTGACACTCCAATCTCAGTGGCCACTTCCCTTTGAGAAACACCTGTTTGAAGCCTCGCAAGGTACCGTTGGTCAATTGTTAGGTGTCGTCTTGGTCTCATGATGTCAAAGTGTGAACAGTATGGTGAAGAGGACTGTTTAAATACCAATTCTAATTGAACCAGGCAATTTATTGGTTGATTCATGGATCACACCCCAGTTGTGAATTTTCCCGTTAAGCACCTTGTTATAGAACAGCAAATTATGCAAAAAGTACTGAAATGAGGAAGAATTGGACATATGCATTCAAAAGAGTAGAGAAGGTCAAATTAAGTTCACCTGTAAAGGTTTTAGTGCATTTTAGGTGCAACCTGAAATTTTACATGAAAGCTAAATATCCTTAACTCTTTGTGAGTAGTGTATATTCTGTTCATGTATACTGTATTCTATATACAGTACTGGTCAAAAGCTTGGACACACGAATTGAAATGCCATTGCTTGTGCAAGTGTATCCAAACTTTTGACTGGTACTGTACAATAATATATACATAAATAATATCGGCCAATATATGATCGGATTTGGAATTTTTTTTTTTTTTTAACTACTTAATATCAGCATTGGCATCAGCCCCAAAAAACCCATATTGGTCAGGCTCTACTGTGTAGTAACAAGTTACAGTAATTTAGCCTTGAAGTAACAATTGCGTGCACTGGTTTTTCTGCATAATTTTGAGGTAGGGTGTGTTCCTAATTTTTGGCAATATTGTGCAAGTGAAAGAAGGCAGTTCTAGAGATTTGTTTTATGTGTGAATTAACATGCAGAACGGTGAAGAGAATCGGTTCTGGCAGAGAAACTTATGGACTTCTATAACTAACTTTTGGAAGATTCATCATTAACATGAACAAATTGGACTCTGTCTGATAAATAAGATTGGAACCACTTAAACACTGTTCCTCTAATCCCAATCACATTCCAGTTTCTGTAATAAGATACTGTGGTTGATGATGTCAAATGCAGCACTAAGGTCTAGCAGGTCATGTACAGAGTCGTGTCTATTGTCTCAGGCTAAGAGAAGATTGTTGGTGGCTTTTAACAGAGCTGTTTCTGTACTGTGATGTGCTCTAAATCCTGATTGAAAATACTCAAATAGCTCAGTCCTGTGTAAGGGACCACATAGCTGCTTAGCAACAGGTTTTTCAAGGATTTTGGAAACGCCACACAGACACACACACACACATTGCTGTTCTGATGACTGACGCAGGTTGGAGTCGGTGTGGCTTAAATGTTTCTGTGTTCCACATATAAACTCCATACAATGCCGTGAGAATCACTTCTGGATATACTCTGGAGTTGTAGTTTTAACATATGCAGCCACAGCACAAGACCGTGGAGCTCACACAAGGGGCAGACTGAAACATTGATTCGGGCTAGGGATTTGACTCCATTCCACTGGTAAACAAGCAGGTGGATGGTTGCTGCGTACTATGGTTGCTATTCACTACAGTTTTTATGCACTATGGTTGCTATGTACGTTGCTGAGAAACACTGACTGTATTTTGTGACATGAGAATGAAAGTCATGCTTGACGTGAGTATTCTCAGAGTCAGTTAACTTATTCTGCTACCACATTATCACTCACAGGCCACCAGGAAATGTCCCAGTGCTCCCGACGGTCTGTCTCCCACTGGCTTACACCATGTCACTCCCTAGATATTTTACAGAGGAGCTCTTAGGAGCAAACTCCAGCTAATATCTGGTCCGCAAATGTCTGGCAAACTTGTTGTTAAATGTTCATATTTTGACAATAAGATGCTGAAAATGGACTTCTTTGTATTATTTTCTAACAATCCAATTAATCAATTATTAAAATAGTTGTTTATTGGACTGAAAAACTGAAAAGGAATTGAATTCCTGCAGAAGGTGCACTCAAGTCCAACCAGGGCTCCAGACTGACTTTTTGCTTTGGTTGCAATGCTGCGCCTAACTTTTATATTTAGGTGCAGCAACACGAATTACACGTCCATTAGCATCACAATTGCACCATTTACTGCTTTACTTTTTGTCACTTCCCACAGCTACGTAAATCTTTGTAAACAGGAGTAATGGTACACACACACACAGCATATACTTGAAATTAAAGATCTTAAATTATTTTACATTTCAACTTAAAATGTGCTTGACAAAATTGAATGCAGGCACTCATTAATTCAAATCTCTGTTTCCCCATAAATCATAAATTTTTGCCAATTTATTGCCGATTTCAAGAGATGTCTTTTTGAAGGTGTCTGCAGTAACGTTAAAAATAATGCCTGTGCCAAACAAACCCGGGCAGAGGCAGAATCGTTACAGTATGTTGAGTTAATGTTCAGTTCTTTTTAATTAGGATATTAGTATTGGGATATTGTATCATGACATAAGCTGTACTTCTTCCTCAAGGAGCACGCCAGCAAGTCCACCTCTGAATGGCTGAAGAAAAACAAAATGAAGACTTTGGAGTGGCCTAGTCAAAGTCTTGACCTTAATCCGAGATGCTGTGGCATGACCTGTGCCATGGTGTGGTTTATGCTCAAAAACCCTCCAATGTGGCTGAATTACAACAATTCTGGGGCCAAAATTCCTCTGCAGTGCTGTAACAGACTCCATTGCAAGTTATCGCAAATGCTTGATTGCAGTTGTTGCTGCTAAGGGTGGCCCAACCAGTTATTAGGTTTAGGGGGTAAACTTTTACTTTTTCACACAGGGCCATGTAGTTTTGGATTTTGTTTTCCCTTAATAATAAAAACCTTCATTTAAAAACTGCATGATGTGTTTACTTGTTATCTTTGACTAATATTTAAATTTGTTTGATGATCTAGAACATAGGTCACTAACAGGCGGACCGCGGTCCGGGTGCGGACCCAGAAGCCGCCCCATACGGACCCGGACCTACAGCCAAAACAGAAGATTGTGATTTAAAACCTAACAGGGCGCTTCTATTTCCACCGGTGCAGCTTTTTTAGACTTTACATTAGTGGAAACGCACAGACCAATTGCATGCGAGTTGAGCCATCCCACGTGATACCACTCAGCCAATCAAGTCTGTGCATTCCAGGTGGTAAACATTACGACTCTACAGTGTAAACGGCACTAGAGGCAAGTTACACATGAAAAGACAGTACAAAGAAAAAGAAAGAGAGCGATACATGTAGAAAACAAAGGGAGAGAAACTGTTGAGTGAGACGGAGAAAGAGAGAGAACTTAGTTAATGAGAGAACATTATACATATCTACAGCCATACATATATGTTCAGTTGTACGTTACATGACAAATATTATCAGAAAGTTTTTGAATTGTACTGAATTTATATGATTTGACAGTCAGGTATTGATTACATGCAGATGTTGATAAAACTACTAGGCTACTTAAATACATATCACACTAACTAGTTAGACATTATGATCTTCCAGACCTTTGCTTCAAGAAATTTTCTCTAACTGGACCTCTTTCAATTTTAGTTGAATACCCGTGATCTAGAACATTAAAGTCTGACAAACATGCAAAAAAATAAGAAATCAGGAAGGGGGCCAACACTTTTTCACACCACTGTATGTCCAATGCTGGGTCAGGGTTAGAAACCAGCATGGACACAAGACCAATGGTTGTACAGTTTAGTTTTCTTAGTGCAGAAGTGGTTCTTGGTGCGTCAATAGCAAATGTAACGGTAATATTTTTTTCATATCATGCATCCCTACTATCTTTTGCATTGATTTTGATCATTGTTTTTTTAATACATTACTGGCCTGTTTATAAGTCCCCCTGTCCTGCACATACACCCACACACAGTAAACAAAGGCAGCTTGTCCAGCCTCTCAGCTGCAGACCATATATTCGTCCTGCCAGAACTGTGTATTTTTGCATGTAAATCAGGTTAGAAAGAGACTTCTTACTCTGTGTGGTCATCAGTTGGTTCTTCAGTCATACTGTGGAGGACTGACTGAAGTCTATAATATATGCTTGAAATACATACACTATTAGAATTACAAGACAGAAAATATATTAATGTAACATTGTAAGAATTTAAGGTCTACCATTCAATTAAAAGATGCACTCATGAACGTAGCATTTATACTGCCCACAGAGAATTATAAGCAACTCTCAGCGCAAAGCTTTATAATCTATTTCAGCTCATTGTTGGGGTTTTCAAGCATGTAACTTTACTTTTGTGGCTACATTTCACAGCTAAACTAAACTATTAGATTTAAATTGATCAGGTGGACATGAACACCAGTCCAAATGATTGATAACATTCCTGTGTAGCTGGGAATGTGTAAATCGGGAACTATTGGCTAACCCCAAAACAATTTCATTAGGTGATAATATGTCATTGCTGTGTTTACAGATTGTTTTGCCTCCCCTATGAGGATTAAAAGATGATAGAGGTTGCTGAATTTTACAGGTGGCCATATATTGCAATATTTTGTTTTTACCACTTCATAGCTCTGTTAAGCTGTGTGTGTGTGTATGTATTTCTATTCTTTTACCATGTTGTACACAATAAGCAAATAAATAAGTAGCTGTACACAATAAGCAAAACAGCACCAATTACTGGAAATAAAATTTTGTCAGCAGTGCAGAATGAAACAGGCCTAAATAGATTTGAATTCAAACAATGACGATGTTGTTGGCACATAGTAAATACTATGTATGTAAATGCAGAAAAACAAAATACACTGGGCAGTGCATTGAGGAAGTGCTGAAACCTGCACTGGACCAGACATGGAACCAAAGCTCATGTTACTGCCAACCACTACTGCTCGAGAAAATTACAGAGGAAACACTGAGTCACTGTCTTGTGTTCCAGTGGTTTTTAGACTCTGGGTCAGGGCCCAACACCCAATCGTAGCAGCATAAAAATAAGTCCTTAGATTGTTCTGCAGGAACAGATGATGGTATTTAACTGGAAAATCTGAATTTTGATTGGTAAATCTCAGTTTTCCGTTGTAAAGAACAGCCAGTTTTGTTTGAGTATAAAATCACCTCACGTGTGAGGGGAATTGGTTGTGACTATAGAGATCACTCTGTAAATGTAGGGACTCAGTGCACACTTGAAATTATACTTTTATGTAAATGCAGCATATGTTTTGCATGTGCAAACCTACTGGCACATTTCAAGAGATCACACATGTTGATTAGATAATATTTACTGATTCCTGTCAGGGAAATTCAGGTATTACAGTGGTAGAGCAAGAACTATAATAAAAATAGTAAACTGAGTATTAAAAACACAGCAATAAATAAATTGGTACAAGTAAGTGAGAAATAAAACAGTAAGGTGAGTCAGTCAGATTTCAATGTCAGATGGTGTCAGTCAGATGGACAATAGTTAGCAAAATGGATGAATTACAGGCTTATATTCGAATGGTCAGTGTATGGGCATTTAAGGGCTACAGAGATCATATTTTCTTTTATGTAAAGTAGCAAAACAAATGTATCATATCAAAATAAGAACTTTAGGTCACATTCAGTTTGGTTTCACATCATCTTTCATCATCTATGTTTGTGTTAAAATTAGTAAAGGGGCGATTGTGTTTGTTTTAATATGTGACAGAGATGTCTGTTTTCTCTCCCTGCAGGCTGGTGTTTGGGACCCTGTATCCTGCATACTACTCTTACAAAGCTGTCAAGACCAAAAATGTCAAAGAATATGTAAGTTTATAAGGTCTGCTTACCATTTATGGATATTCTTGATTTTTGCATGATCCTAATGGGATAACACTGTACATAACGCTGTATCTAAACAGTTAATGAATGGTTTATTGCACAGTATAATATAGATATTAGCAGAGCATATTTATGAGTGGAGACCCAGTTAATTAACCTGATTTATACCATTTTTGCCAACATAATCTGCATCGGCTGATCGCTGAGCATATTAAGCCCATTAAATTAACAGGCTGGAGCATCCTTTGGGAGCTCGGCGGTGTTCTGGGGCATGTGTGACATTGCCTCTCATGTCTGTGAAAATGCCTTTCTACCAGATTTCAGTGGATGTGGCCAAGTGGAGGCTAACTGACTTTTGGAAGAGAAGAGCATCATGGGAGAAAATAGCAAGACCTAAATTCTTTTTTAAAGCCATATATTTATTTGTTTTATTATTAAGGATATCTCATTGAGATGAACCATCTCTTTTTTGAGCGGGTCCTATAACAGAAGTGACATAATACACAAGAACTTCAAATACAATTGTTATGTACAATCACATACACATCTTGCTCAACACATCCCCTCCCACTCCCCCAGATCTTCCTCATATCCCAATAATACAATGCAGCAGACCATACATATATGAATGTAGAAAAAATAAATACAGCATTTGATATATAATTTCAACATCAAATATTTTATAATGTGACTAACAAAGAGGCTGCACGGTGGATGAGGGGTTAGCAATGTTGCCTCACAGCAAGAAGGTCCCTGGTTTGTGACCCGGAAGGGGCATTTCTGTGTGTTTCCTTCCACGGTCCAAAAACATGTATGTCAGGTTGATTGGTGACTCTAAATTGCCCATAGGAGTGAGTGTGAGTGTGTGAGGTTGTTTGTCTCTATGTGGCCCTGTGATGGACTGGTGACCTGTCCAGGGTGGACCCCTGCCTTTCACCCAAAGAGAGCTGGGATAGGCTCCAGCACATTCCCGTGACCCTAATTAGGAATAAGCGGGTATAGATGATGGATGGATGACTAACAAAACATTGTGAACATATATAATCAATAACATGTACATGTGGTTTAAGTATGTGTATAAAGATGTCTTAAATAAATACATAGTTGTAATAAATCTTAGCTCTGTTGGCAGATTGTTCCAGTCAAATGGGGCTTTATATCTAAAAGCCTTCTTCCCAACCTCTATTAGTAAGTGGAACCCTGTAAAATGGGTGTAATATACTTCAGAGGGTGCATGATGACCTAAAGGGGACTAGGTGTTATTTCAGGTAGAAATGATCATAACTGCACTTAAAAATGAAAATACACCAGTGAAACTGCCTTTCTACCATTGCCTTCATACATTAAACAACAAGTAGAATAATGACATTTGAGCACAAATCTACAGAATGAGTTAATGAGTATGGTTAAAGGTTTGAGAACTGCATCTGCTGTGCTGTGCGACATGCAGTCAATAACAGTAGGAAAACTGTCTATTCAGGGACAGAGCATCAATGCAAAGCTGGAGCAGGGAGGGGTCAGAGTTCAGGAGCTGGACTGCTGTGGGGACAAAGGTGGCTCTCCTCCTTTGTGTCCTGCAGCCTGGGCAGCACAGTCTGCGACCTAATGGGAGCCACTCAAACACTGTAAAATGTCTGAGGGGTCTTGTAGGATCCTACAAGCAGGAATTCAGAATTTCCTCAGTGTTGAAGGAAAATCTCAGAAGTCTGTCAAAAATTGTGCTAAAAGTACCTGTACTTCTCAACAGTCTCCACGGGCTCTCCCTGAATGTTGGTAGTAACAGCCTCTGCCAGCTGTCTCTGCTTGCTGGAGAATGTCACAGTGACCTCTTTGGTCTTCTTAGGGTTCAGATGAAGGTAGGCGTCCTAATACCAGGTGACAAACTCCTGCAGAACAGAGCCATGGTGTAATGTGGGAGCAGAAAGAGACAGCAGGACCATGTCGTCAGCAAATTTCACCAGATAACAGTTAGGCGGGTGGACCTGCAGTGATCAGTAAATGTAAAGCAGATGTAAAGCAGCTGTGATAGGACACAGCCCTGCAGGTGGCCGGTCTGTATAAGAATTATTAACTAGCACCCTCTGTGACCGGTTGGTCAGAAAGTCAGTGATCCATAGAATAAGGTGGTGGTCCGGATGAAAGCGGGTTATTAACTTTCCAGTGAGGAAGTGAGGCTGCATGGAAGTCTGCAAACAGGAGCCTGGCGATGGTGTTGGGATTTTCCAGGTGTTTGTGCATGGTCTCCAAGATAAATATCTTGGCATCCACTCCCCTGCCAGCCCTGTATGCGAACTGGCGTGGGTCCATTATAGGATCAACAATCCTGGTGATGTAGCTTTGACAATCCTCTCCATAGCCTTCATCATCAGTGAAGTCAAAGCCTTAGGCCTTAGGTCATTAAAAACCTTTGTGGGGCCATTCTTCGGGACTGAAATAACTGGAATATTTCCACTTCTGGGGCATTATGCTGCAGTGTGTGAAGGTAAGAAACAGCTGCTGGAAGACACCCCCACGCTGCTCAGCACAGTGTCTAAGGGTCTGCCCACAGATGTTGTCTGATCTAATGGTAGTGTTGGATTTAGTCCTTTTGAGGACACTCACTGCCCCTTACCTGCTGAAGGTGAGGGTTGAAACACCAGGGTGGAGTGAGGAGATAAAGGTTTGTAGTTCAGCACAGTTAAATGTTAAATTTTTTTTAATTTAAATTTAGTTTCTGATTATTGTGAACCAGGGTTTGTTGTTAGAGCATATTGTGACTGTTTTAGTTGGAATTATACTGTTGACACAGAAAGATGTAAGCAGACACTGTGTCTACCTGCTCATTAATGTCACCAAAGGCCGATAGTGTGGTTTAAAAGAAAATTCAGGGTTAACCCATATTCCCAGGTATTTAAATGTTGTAGTGCTCTTGAGTGGACCACCAGCAGAAGAATTTATGGAGATATTCTGCAGATTTGAGCCAAGATGTCATTTTAAAAGCATGCTCTAAGACTTTTTCCTGTATAAGTTTGTGTTGGAAAAGCCAGACTTGTGTTTGATCAAAATCAAACTGGAGAGACTCTTGAATATTGTGTGCATTTCTGTGTGAGGTGTAAATGACTTGAAACTTCATTTCAAGTGAAAAAACTTTCCCTTAACAGGGGTGGGACATAATTCAGACACACAAGGGTTGGACAATGAAACTGAAACAGTGGCCAATTTAGTGTTGGAGGTTTCATGGCTAAATTTGACCAGCCTGGTGGCCAATCTTCATTGATTGCACATTCCACCAGTAAGAGCAGAGTGTGAAGGTTTAATTAGCAGAGTAATAGCACAGTTTTGCTTAAAATATTGCAATGCACACAACATTATGGGTGACATATCAGAGGTCAAAAGAGGACAAATTGTTGGTGTGCATCTCGTGGGCGCATCTGTGACCAAGACAGCAAATCTCTGTGATGTATCAAGAGCCACGGTATCCAGGGTAATGTCAGCATACCACCAAGAAGGACGAACCACATCCAACAGGAGTAACTGTGGACGCAAGAGGAAGCTGTCTGAAAGGGATGTCTGGGTGCTGTATCCAAAAAACATAAAACCACAGCTGCTTAAATGTGCACCTCAACTCTCCTGTTTCCACCAAAACTGTTCATTGGGAGCTCCTATTGTGGTCTAAAACCAGGCGTTTCAGTTTCATTGTCCAACCCCTGTAACTTGTCTTCAATCTACCAGGCTGCCCTTTCATCTGTTCCCAGGAAGGAACACATCATACACACAACACATTTTGCACCATTAAATCCTAGCAACCCTCACCTGAGCTCACTTCTGTTGTTCACCTAATGAGCCTATTCAGGCCAGGTGTGAAGTGAAACCAACTCAGGAGTGTTCCCGAACTCACCTGAATTATATAGCTCACCTAATGAGCGTATTTGGGCTATCGGTGGAGTGAAACCAACCCATGAAGGCGCCCATTGTCAGCATGACCTCATTGTCAGCATGACCTCATTGTCAATATGACAGCGAGGTCAATCATCTCCTTTAGAATAAACGCAGAATTCACATTCTGGACGCTCCCAGTTCCTAGAGCACCTCCTCTTTTTGCATTCTTCATATGGGATGGAAATAAAGTAACATTGGTTCAGCACGTCGATTGGGAGCGTGAGCTGGATTTAGACCAGGGATGTCAAACTTGCGGCCCGCGGGCCAGGTCAGGCCTGCAAACGGGTTTAATCCAGCCCGCGAGATGATTTGAAGTTTAAATTAGCTGCAATTTTTCAATGAAAGAAACTGCTGTTCTAAATGTGTCCACTGAGTGTCGCAATAGCAATTATGTATGCCTTTGTAGATAGAGTGGTAGTAGTAGTGGATAGATATGAGACGAAGTTTAAGTTCCAATCACTGAGGCATTGTGTTCTTGAAATTGCACCAATTTTTTCCTCAGAATTTTCAACTAATTTGAAGTGTTTTGTAAAGAGCATTATTTGTGATGTGTTCAGAATGTGCTTGTACTATTTTGGACTAAAGTAAAACAAAGGAAACAAATCTGAAGTTGTCGTTATTTTTAAGTTATTATGCCATGATTTTAGCGGTCCGGCCCACTTGGGAATAAATTTTCCTCCATATGGCCCCTGACCTAAAATGAGTTTGACACCCCTGGTTTAGACCATCATGAGACAGGTTAGTTTTACCCTACAGATGATGTATTGTTGCATTGGCCGTAAAGTCATGCCTCTCAGGATGAAAAAAGGGAGTTGTCTCTGTGTTGTGTGTGTCACATCAAAGTTCTTAAAACACTATTTGTATATTTGAAAGTAATTAATATGAATGGACCACACTGGTCAGGGTCGATTGCTGTTCATCTCTGTCTACCAAGTTTAACCTTACCGGTGGGCTCACTGGATTTAAAGAGCTGATGTCAGGTCTTTTTTGTTTTTTTCTCTCTCTTTTAATGGAAGGCAGTTATTCACAGAGAGGGCCAGTAAATGTCTTCTATTGCCCAAGGAAGGCAAAATGGCTGCTATATATTTCACTGAGGTCAAATCTTAATGGCGTCTGTACTGATGAGATAAAGGAGAGATGGAAAGAGAAAAATGGAAAGAGAGAGGTCTCACATGGAAAATGAAAGGGAGAGGTTGAATAGAAATGGAAATACACAAATCCGATGCCCTCTCCATCTCACTGGCATTTTGACATGTTCTCCTTTTATATTTATCATTACTGTGTGTGCTTGCGTGTGTGGAAGAAGTTCATGATGAGGTCACCAATTAACCAGTCAAGTAGTAATGGCAGGAGGTGGAGAAACACTGTGGTGAGAACTGTTTGTTTAATGCAAAATTAGGCTGCAGGGGAATATGTGTGTCTTTTTGTTCACTGTCCATTTCTTGTTCTCACACACACTCTACACTATATACTTTGACACTTTATTATTTGGTGTCAGTGTCTTCAGTTGTTCAGCGACTAGGTGTGGATAATGCTGCAGCCTGCCTTGTGACTGTCGGCCTGCCTGGCCTACCACTGTCTGCTACTGGCTTAGATATGGATATCCAGTCATGACCCTGAAATAGATGGATGGGAGCAGGGAGGACAGCAGAAAGCATAAAAACATAGTTAAAAACAAAACAAGTAGATGTCACTGTTACTGATCTGAGAGGTAACAGATTTCAGGATAAGACATTAGGTCTCAAATTTTTAAGCTCTTTTAACAGGTATTAAATATGCTCTTTTACAAACACATAATGTAAAAACATACTTGAAAGAAGCCCATACTGCATTTTCTTGTGTATCTTCTGATAGATAGGTAAAAAAGTGTCTATTGGTCCCTCTCTGTTGTTAAGTGTGTGTCTCTGTGTGTGTCTGCATAGGTGCGATGGATGATGTACTGGATTGTGTTTGCCCTCTATACTGTTGTGGAGACTGTCACTGACCTAACGTTGGCATGGTGAGTATAACACAACATTTATTATAACACACACACATAGTCGTAACTCAGTAAACACAGAAAATACACTGGAAGAAAAGACATAACAAGCTCTCTCTCATTTAATTGTTTTCTATACAGCAGCATGGTGTTGCCTATTATCTTATTCTATCTGCAGTGGAAAATGTGTTGCATATTAAGGGACTTTTGTTGATATATTGATTTTCAGTATTAACTAATACAATTACAGTGGACTTGTTCTGTAGTAATGAGGATGAAAGCTGGATGAGTGTGTGGAAACATAGATCGTTCTTTTCCACTGCAGTAATGCTGCAGAACTGCAGTAAAGTAATTTCTCATAACCCACACTTTAAGAACTTTGTATTAGGTTTTCTACTTGTGTTACCACTACATTTCGAAAACCTGGACTTTTAAGACACCTCTCCTACAAGGTGGACAACAGTATAAATGACACTGATATTCTCTTTTTGTTTGCATTTCTGAGAGCATTAAAGACAGGAAAGATACGTACATATAGACTCAATATAGACTCAGATACTGCAGGTGTGGCAGGATCAAATTCAATGTGAATTGAATCTCAGATTTCATGATGTTTGGCTGTTTTTTTGTTTTGTTTTGTTTTTTTTTTGTATCCCCATTTTTCCCAGCCACATAGAAATGTTCTGGTCCACGTTTTGTGTTTTAAGTCCTGACCCCTTGTCTCTCTGAATGAGTTTCTCTCCATAAATTAGGGCTGCAACCAGCAACTATTTTAATAATCGATTAATCAGTTATTGTCAAAATATATTAACTTTAAATAACATGTTTACTACACATGTTAAAAAAAACAAAACAAAACAAAAAAAACAACTATTTTTATGTGTGATGACATTATACCGATATTAAGTTTTATTACGTTTAAAAGGCACTTCTTTACTAGAATTTCACACTTAAATCAAAAGTGATTTAATGCTATTGAAGACTGCACTTGAACATTGCTGGACTTTATCCTGGTGGGCTGCATGTAAAAACACAATTGTCTGAGGAATAAAGACCAGACATTAGTTAGACATTGCTCCTGAGAGCTCCCCTGTAAAATGTCTGGGTAGTGACATGGTGTGAGCCAGTGGGGGACAGACTGTCGGGAACACTGGGACATTTTCTGGTGGCCTGCAGGCAATAATATAGCAGCAGGATAAGCAGAAGGACTCTCAAAATCCTCATATCAAGTGCAACTTTCACTCTTGCCGCAAGGCCAAAAAGTTGTCATAGCGTTTTTCGGCAATGCACATAGCAACCATAGTGCATAGCAACCACAATGCATAGCAGTGGTCCACCTGCATGTCCACCAATATCACTCGCGTTTACAGAGTGGCCTGGGATGGAGTCAAATCCCTGGCCTGAACCAATGTTTCAGTTCGCCCCTTGTTTGAGCTCCGCTATGTCTCCCGCACTGGCTGCATATGTTAAAATGAAAACTCCAGACATTCATACGTGAACACAGAAACATTTAATCCACACCAACCCTGACTAGACGTTTGTTTTTTTTGTCTTACAAACGTTCTCTACTCTTCATATTTTTTGCAATATTCATTTTCCTGGTCAATACAAATGCATTAGCAAAAGTACTGTTACAGTTAATTATGTGCTGCTGTTGTAGTCATCCTTGATTTCATGAGACATCATTATGTTTGTGCAATCACAATCAAACTTCACTGCTGGCAAAATAACCTTAAGTTGCATTTTCTGTCACCTCTTGAGCTTTCCCCAAATTAAGTTCCAAAGTCTACAAAGCAGGTTGATGCCATTACTGACTACAGTCTCATTACATTTTTGTCCTGCAGTGTACAAGGACAAAGGCAAGAGTTAAAATGTTGGGAGGTTCTCTGTGTGTGTACCTATCCAGGTTTCCTCTGTACTATGAGCTGAAGATAGCCTTTGTAATCTGGTTGCTGTCCCCTTACACCAGAGGAGCAAGTCTCATTTACAGGAAGTGTCTGCACCCTCTGCTGTCCTCCCGAGAAAGGGTAAGATCACCCATCCATCTATGTCTGCCTGTGTAGACATGGATTTTTTTGCTATTGAGGACATTGTAGTCACACTGCTTTTTGCCTGATTAAACTGTCCACTGGAAAAGTGTTATTGATTGTCTCTCTCTCTAGGAAATAGATGAGTATATCGTGCAGGCCAAGGAGAGAAGCTATGAGACCATGGTGAATTTTGGCAAGCAGGGACTGAGCATTGCAGCCACTGCTGCTGTCACTGCAGCTGTCAGGGTAAGTGTCTCTGGCTTTTATGAGCGCTATATATTCAATCTGATTCTTCCATGTGTGTATTTCTACTAATTACTTTTATTGTTAACACCCTTTCATTATGAATTTAGTTAAGTCTTTTTATATTATATCATTCTTCCGGTATTTCATTGAGATATGTCCCATAAGTCCCAGGATTTCCTGCTCCCTCTCCTTAAAATCTTCACTTTTACTGAAACAGATACACATTTTGAAAATATATTTTTCTCGTCTCTGTCTCTCCATTTGTCTGAGATACTGTGAAAGCTCTAGCTTCGATTGCTTTGATACAACAGTGCCCTCTACCTTTTTTTATATGAATCCAGCAGATAGTGCCAAGTGAAGCTGTTGGCACACAATTCCTTGATTTGGTTTTCAAAATCCCACTTAAGAAAACATAGAAATAGTGTCGTTAGTATGTAAATTAATGCAATGTAAGGTGCATTCAACACAACAGCGAATCCAAATAAAATGCTAACTTGAATATAATGTATCAAAAACATTGTGCTGATGGAAATGTGTCCTCTGCGTATGTCTCTAAATGCCTCAATCACAACTTACTGCAGAGTCAGTGTAAATGAAATGTGTTTGAGATGGTTTCATTAGCATTGCATAAGTGTGAGTGTATCATAGAATCCCTGCTTATCTCCTGTGTGAGGCTTTGCTGTACTGAGGTAATCCCAGCTGGTGGGAATCCAACGCTAAACAGAATAAATCATGTCAGGTCATTAGATCTGCATTTACAGCAGAAACCATCAAGCAGGGGTATGGTGTAGCTTGATACAATGCTTTAATGAGTCACAGTTTTTATATGTTTAACAAAATTTGAACAAAGACTATCAAAATGGCATGCAACTAATGATTACTTTTGTTATCAATTAATCTGCCTCTTGATTAACTGTTAATTAATTGTAGCTGGTCTTTAACAAAAACAATAACTTTTTGTGATGTCTACTTTTGTTCAACAGCAGTCCATACACCAGGGGTATTCAGTTCACCATGATATAAAACTGAAAGTCTTTCTTTGTGAGAGACTAAAAACAGCAATGTTGGGGGTCATTTTTGCTCAAAAAAGTACTTTTTCAGTTAATAGATTGATCAATAAATGTAATTAAATAAAATTTTCTAAAGGTGTCAGTGTTGTGTCGATGTGCATAGGTGTAAACACTCCAAAATTCCAGTCATAACAGATAAAAATGTGAAGGAAGGAAGTCTCAGGAAAAACTAAAATGTCTGTATAAAACTCATTACCTTTGATTACTAGGCCAGAGTTAGTTTGCCCAGTGGTTAACTATATCACTTATCCTATAAATGGTTACTGTGACTGATTACATGTGTCTCAATACTGACTCAGGTTAAATTAGTTTTGTTGCTGCTAGATCTCAGTACAGTCTTTGTTACACTTCTTGACATACTGGAACAGTGCGTGGGATGTTTAGGCAGGGACTGTCTTGGTTATATTGGTGACCATAAATCTGAGCAGATCACGTCATGTTGGAGACCTTCAGGGTTTAATTCTTGCACTCCTGTAGATGCTCCCTCTGGGTCAAACCATGCTTATTATCAATAATGTTGCTTTATAGAGTTATGCAGATAACACTCAGATTTACTTAGCTCTTTCACCAAGTGACTGTGGTCCCTTAGACTCATTCCATCAGTGTGTAGAGCAACTAAATATCTGGATGTAATTGCATTTCCTTCAAAAAAGACAACATAAAAAGTTAATCCTTAGCCTGATTCCAGAGCAATAAAAGTGACAAATTAGAAATCCTAGGGTCTTGACTCCGATCTAAGCTTCAGGAGCCACACCAACCAAATCAGCACTTTATCATCTCAAACAAATATGAAGACATGTCCAAACAAGATCTATAGAGACTTATTCACGTCAGATTCAATTAATGTAACACTGTTGAAAGGGTGCCCACCTGACCCTGTAGACCTGAGTGCACTCTCACACCCGCACAGAAGCTCCATATTGCCTGTGTAATTAATCCAAAAGAATTGCTGTGAGTATCTTTCCTTAGATCAATGCATCTGATAGCATTAGTAGGATAGTGAGGAGAGAGCAGAAAGCAATTTAGAACCTAATCTGCAGGCAGGTATATACAAAGTTATTGCCCTGTGACTGCACTATAGCTGTGTTTCTGATTTACATTTTTGTATTTGCATTTTCATTTTTTGTATTGTATTCCATTAGCACCATTTTATTCTCATTTTAAATTTTGATTTATTCTGGTTTTTAATGCTTAATGTTTTAAATGTAATCCTGTTGCTTTTCTTTGCCTGTGTAAAGCTCTTTGAATTTCCTGTTTAAAATAAATACAGCTGCCATGCTTTGCCTGCTGCTTAATGTCTTACCTCCAAGCTATGCAGCACTTGTGTCCAGCTTTCCAGTCTCCTAGAAAGTCCTCTCTCTCTCGCATTCTCTGGCTCGTTGTGTGTATTTTTTTCTACCCGAAAACTCTTTTTCTCCTGTCGTCCCCTTCCCTTTATTTCCTTTATTTAATTTATTTCCTTTGCATCTACTTGTCTCTAGAGATACACTGATGCTGATACCAGTAGCAGCTCCGATACCATGTACCTGTGCTGTACTCATACTCATATCATTTCATAATGCACCGATACCATGCCATGGTATCAGCGTGACACCACTCATTGGAGCAGGCGGGAGTGTGGGAGGGAGGAGCCGTGTCGGCCGTGTGGAGGTATTTCACAGTGAACGATGATGACAAAAGTAAAGCAGAAGGCAAACTGTGCTCAGCAAAGCTGTCAAGAGGAATGTCAAAATCTAGCACGTTCAACACAAGCAATTTGATAAAACATCTAAGATACCAGCACAACACAGAGTACAGAGAGTTTTCTAACAGAGGAAAAACAGCAACAATCAACTTTGCAGCAAACTTTGGAGAAATGTGAGAAGATGTCCAAAGACAACCTGCGTGCAATGAAAATAACAGAGGCTCTTACCCAGTACATTGCTCTAGATTATAAAACATTGTCGATTGTTGATAATATGAGATTTCGGCGTCTTCCCAGTGTACTGGAGCCAAGGTATGACATCCTTAGCCGCGACTACATCACTAACATGGAGCTGCTAAAGCTACGTAGCTAACTGTGAAGGAGCATATCGACAGCCTGTTGCGAGGCATTTCCGCTCTTA
Organism: Mastacembelus armatus; assembly: GCF_900324485.2. Classification (NCBI taxonomy): domain Eukaryota; kingdom Metazoa; phylum Chordata; class Actinopteri; order Synbranchiformes; family Mastacembelidae; genus Mastacembelus; species Mastacembelus armatus. The sequence continues at coordinate 3,179,850 of NC_046651.1, read as the reverse complement.
GCTTGAGCAGTGTTAGCCCGGTGTCGCTAACTAGCTTAACCGCACAGTGGCTAGACGAGGATTTTACTTCACGAAGATTCGGCGTGAGTGCAAAAGTATTTCAGGATTCACACACGAGCCAAGCCATCATAAGTGTGTTTGATGACATGCTGCAGACGTGGGGGATATCTAAAAGTTTTGTTCGTTCTGCTACATCACAATTTCTTACAGAATGAACAATATGAGGTGAAAACGTAATTGTATGACGTGACATTAATAAGTACTCTATCGGCAAGTACTTGTACTCGATTTTCAAAAATGTGGTATCGGTGCATCCCTACTTGTCTCTAATGTTTCTAATTTTTCCCCTTTTCATGTTTTACTGCAACAGCTCTAGCTCACAGTTAACCATTTTAAATTCTTTAAAAGTTTTTCATGTTTTTGGTGAAATTTAATCAACTGTAGCTAGTTTAATAAAACAAGCTGCTATTGTTGCTCTGTTGTCTTTTATTAGCGTTTCTTACTATATAATGGATTGGTACAGTAGTAGTAGTAGTAGCACTAATAGGGTTATTAACTCTACCTACCTTCCTCTGCATGAGATAACTGATGGTCTAAAGCACATTTGGACAAGGCATACCTGTGAACTGAACTCTTCCAGGTCACTACCTAGTAAATCTGATGAGAGAATGTTATGACATATTCTGGGTTGTTTATCACTTATTTGTTTACTAGGTAATTCCAAATGTGTTCTTTCATATTTTGGATTTAGTATTGATGCACAATGCTGAAAATAATAAAAATAAAGAAAAAATGCTGAAGGAGAAGGTGTGTCCAAACCTTTGACTCTTAGTGTCTTAGTCTTCTTGGCCAAGATGATCATGTGATCATCAATGTATCTGCCCCAATTTGCTTACTAGTTAACCTTCCTGTGACTTTTTCTTTCTCTCTCTGTACTGGCGTCTTTTTTCAGGGTTTCTGTGATACTGCAACCTGCTCTGAGAGGTAAAAAAAAAAAAAAAAGCATGGAAGCAGCATGGAAAGATTGTTTCTGTCATTTCATACCACCATATTCTCCTATGCTCCCCATCTTTTGATTTTCAATTATTTCTGTTCTGTTACCAGATCTGGTAGCTGAGAATAAATTTCAGTGTCAGTTTTCATCTTAGTGCAAGGATAAAGGATCAACAGTATTTGGAAAATATGTTTAACTCTAGTATTTATCATTTAATTTTCCTACAACTATATATATCTTAATGTGTAGATGAATTTTTTCAATGTCTTTAATCCTTTAATTTCTTGTTTTGTTTTTTTTTTCACTTGCTCTAGGTTTCATCAAAAAAATTTTTTTTTTTTTTTTTTTCTCTTTGTTTTGTTGCTGGTGCTCATTTTGCAAACTATGTCCATGGTGATGTCATTGTAAAATTTTGTTTTCATGTCAATAATATCTAATAATAATGGCATTTTCTGTGCTCTATAGCTTACAGTACTTTACGACTCTTGAAATGCTATGAAAGGCAGTAAGAGTTGATTGTTACAGCTGTGTACTGAGTGGATAATAATGCTCTGCTGGTATCTTGGTTCAGTCTGACAGTGACAGTCACCAAGTGTATGTCAGCAGCTCTAAATAGAAGTGACAGATCTGCAGACAACAGAGGTTTACTAGTGATGTAATATTGACTGGTGTGCGTGTGTTTTTGTGTGTGTGACAGGGTCAGGGTGCCATCACAGAGAAGCTGCGTAGCCTGAGTATGCACGACCTCACACAGATAAGCCAGCAGGATGACAGAGGAAACCAGCTCTACCAGTACAGCTCCCGTTCAGCCAACCCTGCCGTTAGGAGATCACAGAGCACAGACGCTCCAGATGGAGCAGGTACACACACACATAAACATAAACAGAAAGATTTTTCTACTCCTACAGAGCTCAGATGTGGACTCTGCCAAAGTGGCTACTGATCAAAAACATGTTCCAAAATGTTTCAAATAGGCAATTCATTTAGAGTGCATACCGAACATCTACTAAAACTAATTATATTGTTTAAGAGAACACTGGAAAATAATAGTTTGGCCAAAAATAACCGTTATGGCCCACTCACTGACTTTCTATAGCATTCCACAACATTATACAGTCTTCCTAAGTGGAAGAAGTTTGTTTAATTTTCATTATGTGACACCTATGTGACTGATATGAAAACAATGGGGACATGAGCTCAAAAGCCTGATCTCTGATCTGATGCATAAATCAGGAAAGTCTTGAAGTTAGTCGTAGAAAACCAAAGGAGAAAATTTAAGCGTTTTAACCCTTCAAATCTGATGTAACTCATATTATAACTTGCATGCCATCAAATCACAATAGTTAAGGCAAGGCAAGTTTATTTGTATAGCACAATTCATACACATTCAGAGTAATTCAAAGTGTTTTACAGAAATAAAAGACAAGTTTAAAGTACATAGGCCAAAACTAAAATAAAAAACGGTAAAAAGAATAGAAAATTTAAATTAAATTAAAAGAGAATGCGTGGAGATAAAACACTTTCAGTTTGTCATATGCCGAGCTAAAAAGTTTTTAGTTTGAACTTAAGCATTGCCAGAGGTGAGGCTTGTCTAACATCATCAGGGAGACTATTCCAGGTTTTAGCTGCATAGAACTGAAACGCTGCTTCTCCCTGTTTAGTCCCGACTCTGGGCACGAGAAGAAGGCCTGTCCCTGATGTTCTCAGAGTCCGAGATAGTTCATATGGCACCAACATGTCAGAGATGTACTGTGGTGCTGAGCCATGAAGAGACTTATACACAAGCAGTGCTGTTTTAAAGTCTATTCTCTGAGCGACAGGAAGCCAGTACAGAGATCTGAGAACAGAGTAATGTGGTTGTACTTCCTGGTTCAATTTATTCAATTCAATTCAATTTTTATTTGTATAGCGCCAAATCACAATACAAATCATCTCAAGGCACTTTACAAAAACTAAAACTAAAAACCCAACAATTCCCTTATGAGCAAGCACTTGGCGACAGTGGAGAGGAAAAACTCCCTTTAACGGAAGAAAAAAAAACCTCCAGCAGAACCGGGCTCAGTTTGGGCGGCCATCTGCCTCGACCGGTTGGGGTGAGTGGATAGAGCAGAGAGAAAAGAACAGCAACAATAAACAACAAATAGACACTGCAAGTTGGTGGGGCCAGTAACTGCACATCAGCGATAAACAGCTCCAGGACCAGGGACACCTGCAGAAGGTACAGAGAGAGAGAGAGAGGGAGGGAGAGAGCACAAACTAGGGTAGAGAGAGAGCACAAGATTAGTAACATTCAATGGTGGAATATACATGAGGTGGGAGAGAAGAGGGGGGGGGTTAGGGTAGGGGAGCTCAGTGCACCGATGGTCCTCGGGCAGTCTAGGCCTATAGCAGCATAACTAACTAAGGGATGGTTCAGGGTTGCCTGAAGCCAGCCCTAACTATATGCTTTGTCAAAGAGGAAGGTTTTAAGTCTAGCCTTAAAAGTACAGAGAGTGTCTGCCTCCTGAACCCAGGCTGAGAGCTGGTTCCACAGGAGAGGAGCTTGATAGCTAAAGGCTCTGCCTCCCATTCTGCTTTTGAGAACTCTGGGAACCACAAGTAGGCCTGCACTCTGAGAGCGAAGTGGTCTATTGGGATAATATGGTACTATGAGGTCTTTAAGGTATGAAGGAGCTTGATTATGAAGGGATTTGTATGTGAGAAGAAGGATTTTAAATTCTATTCTATATTTTACAGGGAGCCAATGAAGAGAAGCCAATATAGGAGAAATATGATCTCTCTTGCTAGTTCCTGTCAGGACTCTGGCTGCGGCATTCTGGATTAATTGGAGGCTTTTTATTAAGATATTAGGACATCCAGATAGTAATGAGTTACAGTAATCTAGCCTTGAGGAAACAAATGCATGGACTAGTTTTTCTGCATCATTTCTAGTCTAGTCAGAACCTGAGCAGCAGCATTCTGAATGTACTGTAGCTGCCTTACAGCTAGTTTTGAGGGCCATGTGAGCAGGCCGTTATAGTAATCTAACCTGCTGGAGATAAATGCATGGAGGAATCTCTCCAAGTCTGGCTTAGACATGATCCCTTTGATTTTGGCAATGTTTTTGAGTTCGTGAAGTGCTGACGATGTTATAGATTTAATGTAGCTGTTAAAATTCAAATCTGAGTCCATGATTACCCCTAGATTTCTAACATGATTTTTAGATTTTAGAGAAAGAGACTCGAGGTGACTGCTGACAACCAAATTATTCTACATTTCTGTTTTTTTCTGTCAAGATGGGGTGCTGAGTGTACATTAATGAGAAATAAAATGAATTGATTTTGGCAAATGGCTGCAATGACAAAAAGAGTGAAAAATTTAAAGGGGTCTGAATACTTTCCGTACCCACTGTATGTAAATCTGAGTGTCATCTGTGTAATTATGGGAGGACACACATGCTGCATATTAACTGATCTAAAGAAAACATGTAAATATCGAACAAAAGGGGTTCCAAGATGAACCCGGGAGGACCGCAGATGTCAAGGCCATTTGGTCTGAGACACAGTTACCAATTTCAGTAAAGTACTTCCTGTCTTTAAGGTAGGACTTAAACCATTTAAGGGTAGTACCAGAGATGCCTATCCAGTCCTCTAACCTTTGTAATAGGATCACATGGTTCACTGTGTCATAAGCAGCACTCAGATCCAACAATACTAAGACAGAGACTCTGCCAGCGTCACCTTGATGAGTGCAGTCTCATTGCTGTGATGGGGCTAAAACCTGACTGAAAATCCTTAAAGCAGTTGTTTAGCAGGAGCAAGTCAGTAAGTTGATGTTTTCAAGGACTTTACCGAAAAAAGGCAGGTTTTAAACGGACCGATAATTGTTCAATAACTTAGTAATAAGTAATAAGACATGGATTAGCTCTCTGTTGAAACCCTGTCTCAATAGCAAAAAAGCATCATATAGCATATTATATGAAATTATTTCCAAATAATTTCTGAGTTGCCCACATTATTGAAAATAAGAATATATAACATGACTAGCAGTTAGCTGTAATAATTATGTGAGAAAATGCGCCAAAATGAATTTTAAACAAGCAACTCAGGAAGAAAATTATGAATTATGGTATGCACACCAGGATGTTCCTGTAGGTCTAGCGCAAGATGGCGCCGTGAACGGCTGCCTCGGTCTGGAGCTCTCCAGTTGTTTTGTTATTTTTGTTAGTTTGTCCTGCACTTTGTTTCTGTAACTTATTAAGTTTCACTCGGGCTGAACTGCTAAGCATTCGGCAGCACTCCCAGGATATTTTTCCTCCAATTTTTGCACACTCGGATGTTTTGTTGAGCGTTTTAGTTGGCGGAGCGGCTGCGCTTCTCAGGAAGCGCAAACGCTTGTACTTCCTGCGCCAGCTGAAGAAGTTCAACCTTCCACAGACACTGCTGACCCAGTTCTACTCAGTGGTCATCGAGTCTATCCTGTGCTCCTCCATCACTGTCTGGTTTAGTTCCGCCTCTAAATCAGACATCCGAAAACTAGACTTCAGAGAACAGTTCGGACTGCTGAGAAGATCATCGGTGTTCCCCTACCCACCCTCCAAGACCTGTTCACCTCCAGAGTGAGAAAAAGAGCTCAGAAAATCACTCTGGATGCCACCCACCCGAGCCACCACCTCTTCCAGCTCTTACCCTCTGGACGGCGCTTCAGAGCTCCAAACATCAAGACAGCCCGCACAAAGGAAGCTTCTTCCCTCAGGCCATCCAACTCTTAAACTCATAGCTCTCCACCATTCCCTCCTACCACCTGCACTATATCACTGGCACCTTTTGCTCTTTGCACACCACCTAGTTCCCCTTACATTCTGTCTTCAGGTTATCTGTGTATTTTTCTTTAGTTTTTTATAGCATTTGTTTCTGTAGCATTTATGTTTACTGTTTTTACCCCTTGTAGCATTTGTATCTATGTCTGTTTGCACTGGAGTACCCCCCCTGTACCTAAACAAATTCCTTGTGTGTGTGTGCTCACACACTTGGCAATAAAGCTCATTCTGATTCTGATTCTGATTCTGAGTACACACTGTACCACTCTCTGATTTCAGCCCAACTTGTAAAGATGTCAAGGTGTGATGGTCTGCACTTTAGTTTGGAAAAACTACTTTTTTAATGGTGGGCACAAAGATTTGGTTGTCAGTATAACTGCAACATCATGGATGCAACAAGCAGCCCTGTCATCTTTTTTTTTTTTTTTGCTTTGTGTGTTTCATTTCTTTCTTTTCTTTATTTCCATCCTTCCATCATCCTGTCCTTGCTTGACAGGACCTGCAGGTTGCCAGACATTTCAGTGAGAGCACTCTGCAGCTCTGTGTGTGTGTGTGTGTGTGTGTGTGTGTGTGTGTGTGGGTGGGTGGGGGTGGGGTGTGTGATGACTTCCCAGCAGGCAATGAATGTCACTATGTGGTTGAGTGACATGCTGGTCGAGCTCTCTCTCAGACACGCACAAACTTGTTTTCATTCCTTGTGAGGACACTACATTACCTTACATTCATTTCCTGGAGACTTTCTCTTATTTTAACCACAATCACTACCTCCACTAACCCAAACCTCACCCTAAACCAAATAATCTCTTTAAATTTCGTGTTTTACATGGGTGGGACCTGGCTTTGGTTCCCACGAAGAAGCAGAGACTCCACATGTAACTGTTGTAAACAGGTTTCAGTCACAACGATGTAGCAAAAGCATGGCACAAACATAGACACGCCTACACACACAGCCAGTAATTGAGGCATGCAGAGTGAGAGTAGGGGGTTGGAGTGGAGAGGATAGAGATAAATGTATAGGTGAGTGGAGTTGAAGGGATGGATGAACTGAGGGAACGATGGCTGGTAGACAACATTAAAATACTAAGGAAAGTATGTGTTATGTATTCTGTTCAGCCAGTCAGCAAACACACAGAGATTGGCCAAGTTTATTACAGGGTGTCCGCGGATCCTTAAAAAGTCTTAAATTCCATATTATAAAACTAAGGCCTTAATTAGCATTAAAATGTCTTAAATTCGCGTTTCAAAGGTCTTAAAATGAAATCTAACAGACCCCATAAAGAAGATTTTATTTTCATCTTGAAATCAATTTGAAAGCCTTTCGCGTATTTGTTACGCAGAACGAAATAGGCAGAACCAACTAAAATACGCGTTTGAGGGGAGTTCATTTAACACATGCTTTCCGGCAGCTGCGTGAACTGCGGGAAAGTTTCAGCATTAGTCTTTTGCCATGGGTAAATGTAAATTTAATGACAATTGGTTACAAAACCCTAATTTTGCGCTGTGGTTAAGTCCAGTTAGTGGCAACGTGTTCGAGGCTGTGCAAAAAAATGTAAAACTCGGAACAATGGGTATGAAAGCTTTGGAGACCCACATGCGGTGTGAATAAGACAAAGCGGCTGCGGAAACCTGTCGGAAAACACCTGGCATTTTATTTTTGTTTTACACAATAAATCAAACGGTGTGTAAACAGTTTATATCAATAAACAGTGTGTTAGGGTAATTGGTTGTATTGTGGGATGTTTTATTTTATTTCTACAAAATTGGTCTTAAATTTCATTCAGCGTGGTATTAAAAAGGTCTTAAAAAGTCTTAAATCTAGCTCTTAGAAACCTGCAGATACCCTGTATTAGCCAACCTAAAGCCTGACAATCCAGAGTGGGGACCGGGATGCAGAGACTCAGTCTAAAATGCCTCTCTGCAGTTTCCTTAGAACCGTCACCCTCCTCAAACCACATAGAGATTGTGTCTGCCCCTCGAACATATAAATCGAAAACAGAACAGTCAGATGTGGACTATTAAATATTAGGTCTCTTTCATCTAAATCTCTGTTGATCACCAAATTGACTTACTCTGTCTTACTGATACAGCAGGATGAATATGTCAGTCTAAATGAATCAACCCCCCTCGGTCATAAAAATTGTCATGTTCCTTGAAGCACAGGTTGAGGTGGAGGAGTAGCTGCAATCTTCCACTCAAACTTATTATTAAACTTTCATCCTCAGGGCAGTTATAACCCATTTGAGAGCCTCACTCTGAGCCTCTCACATCCAAAATGGAAAACACAAAAACCAGTTCTACTTGTCATTGTATACCGTCCACCTGTCCCTTACTCAGAGTTTTTAACTGAATTTCCAGACTTCCTGTCTGATTTAGTGCTTAGTTCAGATAAAGTCATTATACTGGGAGATTTTAACATTCATGTAGATGTTGAAAATAATAGTCTCAGTACTGCATTCTATATTAGATTCAATTTGTTTCACTCAAAATGTTAATAAACCCACCCACTGTTTCAATCACACCCTTGATCTTGTTCTGACATATGGCATCGAAATTGAACATTTAATAGTTTCTCTCCAAAATCCTATTTTGTCAGATCATTCTTTAATAACTTTTGAATTTAAGATGATGGATCATGCAGGTTTGGAAGAAAATTCCACTACAGCAGATGTTTATCTGACAATGCTGTTAATAAATTTAAGAAAATGATTCCATCTTTATTTACATCTATGCCAAGTAAGAACACAGTGGAGGGCAGCTGCCTCAATCCTACTCCCTACCAAATTGATCATATTGTTGACAGTGCTGTAGCCTCACTGCATGAAACGCTTGATACTGTGGCCCCTCTGAAAAAGAAGTTAGTGAATCAGAGGAAATTAGCTCCATGGTATAATTTACATATTCGTACCTTAAAGCAGGCATCACGAAGGCTGGAAACTAAGTGGCGTTCCACAAATTTAGAGGAAATTCTCCTAGCCTAGAAAAACAGTCTATTGACATATAAAAAGCTCTCCGTAAAGCCAGAACTGCATACTATTCATTACTAATAGAGGAAAATAAGAACAATCCCAGGTTTCTTTTCAGCACTGTAGCCAGGCTGACAAAAAGTCACAGCTCTGTTGATCCCTTAGCTCTCAGCAGTGATGAATTTATGAGTTTCTTTACAAATAAAATCACAACTATTAGAGATAAAATATAGCAGATGCTTCCTATACCTGCAATAAATGAATCTTCTACTACAGTAGCTCTTGAATCATCTGTAAGACCTAGTTCATTTTATTTCTCATTAATGTACACTCAGCACCCCATCTTGACAGAAAAAAACAGAAATGTAGAAATTTTTGCAAATTTATTAAAAAAGAAAAACTGAAATATCACATGGTCATAAGTATTCAGACCCTGTGCTCAGTATTGAGTAGAAGCACCCTTTTGAGCTGGTACAGCCATGAGTCTTCTTGGGAATGATGCAACAAGTTTTTCACACCTGGATTTGGGGATCCTCTGCCATTCTTCCTTGCAGATCCTCTCCAGTTCTGTCAGGTTGGATGGTGAACGTTGGTGGACAGCCATTTTCAGGTTCTCCAGAGATGCTCAATTGGGTTTAGGTCAGGGCTCTGGCTGGGCCAGTCAAGAACGGTCACAGAGTTGTTCCGAAGCCACTGCTTTGTTATTTTAACTGTGTGCTTAGGGTCATTGTCCTGTTGAAAGGTGAACCTTCGGTCCAGTCGGAGGTCCTGAGCACTCTGGAAGAGGTTTTCTTCCAGGATATCTCTGTACTTGGCCGCATTCATCTTTCCTTCAATTGCAACCAGTCGTCCTGTCCCTGCAGCTGAAAAACACCCCCACAACATGATGCTCCCACCACCATGTTTCACTGTAGGGATTGTATTGGGCAGGTGATGAGCAGTGCCTGGTTTTCTCCACACACACCGCTTAGAATTAATGCCAAAAAGTTCAATCTTGGTCTCATCAGACCAGAGAATCTTATTTCTCATAGTCTGGGAGTCCTTCATGTGTTTTTTGGCGAACTCTGTGCGGGCTTTTATGTGTCTTGCACTGAGGAGAGGCTTCCGTTGGGCCACTCTGCCATAATGCCCTGACTGGTGGAGGGCTGCAGTGATAGTTAACTTTGTGGAAGTAATAAAATTAACTTTTTTGATTTTGACAAATGGCTGCAATGACACAAAGAGTGAAAAATTTAAAGAGGTCTGAATACTTTCTGTACCCACTGTAAAACAAAGCTCTAGAACTGCCTTCTTTCACCTGCGCAACATTGCCATGTCTGAAAATGATGCAGAAAAACTAGGCCATGCATTTGTTATTTAAAGGCTAGATTACTGTAACTCTGTAATTATTGTAACTATTTGGATGTCCCAGTATCTCCATAAAAAGCCTCCAGTTAATCCAGAATGCTGCAGCCACAGTCCTGACAGGAACTAGCAAGAGAGATCATATTTCTCCTAAATTAGCTTCTCTTCATTGGCTCCCTGTAAAATACAGAATAGAATTTTAAATCCTTCTCCTCACATACAAATCCCTTCATGATCAAGCTCCTTCATACCTTAAAGACCTCACAGTACCATATTATCCCAATAGAGCACTTCGCTCTCAGAGTGCAGGTCTACTTGTGGTTCCCAGAGTTTCCAAAAGTAGAATAGGAGGCAGAGCCTTTAGCTATCAAGCTCCTCTCCTGTGGAACCAGCTCCCAGTCTGGGTTCAGGAGGCAGACACTCTCTGTACTTTTAAGGCCAGACTTAAAACCTTCCTCTTTGACAAAGCATATAGTTAGGGCTGGCTTCAGGCACCTCTGAACCATCCCTTAGTTATGCTGCTATAGGTCTAGACTGCCCGAGGACCATCGGTGCACTGAGCTCCCCTACCCTACCCCCCAGGTGTCCCTGGTCCTGGAGCTGTATATCGCTGATGTGCAGTTACTGGTCCCACCAACCTGCAGTGTCTATTTGTTGTTTATTGTTGTTGTTCTTTTCTCTCTGCTCTATCCACTCACCCCAACCGGTCGAGGCAGATGGCCGCCCAAACTGAGCCTGGTTCTGCTGGAAGTTTCTTCCGTTAAAGAGAGTTTTTCCTCTCCTATGTTGCCAGGTGCTGCTCATAAGTGGCTGTACTGGTGCTATACAAATAAAAAATAAATTAAAATTTAGAAAACTATGCGATGCAAAGCAACCTGTAATAGCAGACTGGCAATGTCCTGTTTTGCTCATCAATCCTGTCTGCAAACTGTGACGACAGAGATTAGCACACATCCTCCGCTCTCATTTAAGTGCTGTGCTTATTCTTGCCTATCATGATTGGGCGTTATGTAACCACAAGGACAATTTCAACACTGCTCACCCTTGACAGGAGTTTCTTAAATAACTTAAAAACTTATTTTAGTTTTCCATCATACCAGCTCTTTAAAAATTATTAACTAATGCTAGTTAGTGCAACATTATATGTCCATTCTATGGACATTTCATTCATCTGTGAAAATGATTTCAGCAGCTGGAATATCCTTACACTTACAGATACTCAAGAGTCAAGTAATATGTAGCACAAAATTAACCATTTCTTGTAACACTAGAAAACACATTTGCCCTTTGGGTTTATATATAATACAGTAATTTCCTAAAACAGCTGGTCACAGTAGCTTTTAACAAAACACAAACTATTTTAAGAGGTGTATTGCACATGGTGCTCCACATTTGGGGCAGCTGGATGGTGTGTGGGGGACTGAGTCAAAACAAAATACAGTGTGTATGTGTTTGTGGTAATGAAGGAACATGTCACCCAGTGGAACAACATGGCTCACAGATGTGTTTTTAACAGTTTGTGAATAACAATAGAGCTCTGTTGCACAGAGCAGTCAAAGGATACATTTGTTGTGGGTTTGCTTCAGCACACGAGGTTTGCTAACACTGAGATAAATATAGATTACCACCAGAGTTATCCTTCAAGTCACAGTTTAATGAACTAAACAATCTGTAAAAAAAAAAAAACATTGTTGCCTAAAACCAAAGGAGCTTCAATATGGCCACCAGAGGGTGTGTGATGTCATGTGAATACCTTTCACAGCAGTGAAAACCATATGAAAGTGAGCAGTTGGGAGTTTGGAGACATCTCTTTCTTTGCCTCTTCTTTTCAAATCAAATCAAATCAATTTTATTTGTATAGCGCCAAATCACAATACAAATCATCTCAAGGCACTTTACAAAAACTAAAACTAAAAACCCAAAAAATCCCTTATGAGCAAGCACTTGGCGACAATGGAGAGGAAAAACTCCCTTTAACGGAAGAAAAAACCTCCAGCAGAACCAGGCTGAGTTTGGGTGGCCACCTGCCTCGATAAAATCAGTCAAAAACATTGATTCTTTTCATTACTCACCTAAATCAGAATTATTGTGCTAAAACTAAGCTAGCTATTGTTAGAAAAACTTAAAAATGATCCTGCCATTCTCATATATCTAGGTGATGTCAAAAATAGCAGGTTCCTCTCCTATTCAGGGTGAATTTATTATTTATTTATTTTAATTTAGGGTAAATAAAATGTGTTTAAAATATTCTCAATATTAAAAAATACACAGATCCTGGACTAATTTTCTCTCTGTATCATTTCTAAAGCTCATCATTGCTGTTTTAATTATTGAAACTTAAACTCTTAAGTCAACATTGGAGATGATCATATTAGGTGGCTCATGTTTTCTGAATTCAAATTCAGAGCAGAGAGCAGTATTTATAGATTTAAAAAAAAAAAGTAGGGCCGAACAGTTTAAATTGCAGGGCTAAATGTATTCTGTTTTTTTTTTTTTGTTTGTTTGTTTTTTTTAATCTTTTTGTGACAAACACTTATTGCCATCCAGCCGACTCACAGGATACAGTATATGATATAATTGTGTTAGAATTTAAAATCTCACGTAAAGCTAGTTTCTGTCTCATCCCACCTTCTTTACTCTGAGAAAGATGGATAATGAATTGCTTTCAGCTCTGGAGAGTGGGAGGTGTTCTCTTATAGACTCCTGCAGGACCCTTGTTTTAGGCATTGCATGGAACATTAATTATTAGCAGGTGATACTGTTATGTGGCTAATCAACAATTGTACTGTCATTTAAATACAAGGTATTGTGTGTTTACATGAAATGCAAGTTAACCAAAGTGTGTTTTATTTTTGTGGGTTAAGAGAATTCCAGACATGAGAATGTGGCATAATATTGTTGCATAGTTTAATTAGAATTAGGATTGAAATGAAGACAGTACCATGCATATTCATGAGTTTCACCTTTATCTTTGAGATGTCTTCAATTCAGTTTTATTTGTAGAGTGCCAAATCACAACACAGTCATCTCAAGGCACTTTACAAAAACAAAAAAAAAAAAAACAACAAATCCCTTATGAGCAAGCACTTGGCAACACTGGAGAGGAAAAACTTCTCAGTGGACCGATGTAGAGTCCTCACGCAGTCTAGGCCTATAAGCAGCATAACTATAAGCTTTGTCAAAAAGGAAGGTTTTAATTGTGTATGTCTGTGTCTGTGTGTGTGTGCATGTGTGTGTCTTTAGAATACTTCTATGACCAGGAGGAGAGGACTGATGAGGAGGCTGAGCCAACCTTCTCTGAAGATGAGGCTGTTAGTCAGAAAGGAGTGAGACGATCGCAGAGTGTCAAGATCTCACGATCCAGAGTTCGCAAAGATGTAAGTGTCCTGCTCTGTACTGTTTGAAGCTCCTCAGGCAGCCTAGCATCTATAATTATATCAGTGATGATCAGAAATTAAAATATCACTGAAAGGAGAGAACTGGTCATGGAAGAGCCAAAGTGGAGAATCTCGAGAGTTTGTACATACTGTCTAGTGTACTGTATGTTTATTTTATTTAACTGTATTATTTTATGATCAGGCTCGTTATGGATCCCTCAAAATTAAAGGCAAGAAGAGACCAGCACTGAGCTCTGTTAACTATGGAACATGAAAATGTGACTGCTGACACGCACACTTTCTCTCTGCTGGTTGATGGATGGACACATATGTATTCCAGCTCTTCTCAGTCTGGCATTTTACTTCGCTGAACTCTTTCTCTTTGATGATGAGCTTTTTGCTGATATATTTATTACTGAATTTATCCAAAACCAGAGACTTCAAGAAATGTTATTCTCAGAGACCTTTGATGTTTGTTTTTGGGTTGCTGCTGTACATAGTGTTGTTTTTTTTTTTGCATGACCTATTTTTCATTCAAATTGGAGTGTAGCGTAGGTGTGATGTTCATATGTGTAATCTAAAAGGTTTTAGAGCCATCTGACAAAGTTTGTGGTACTAGTTTATAATAAGACATTCTCTATGAAGAGTTTATAAAAACTGTTTGATCAACTATTAGTAATGTTTTTATAGCATAGTTGTAAACCATTAAGAACATATTTTTGTGTTGCCTGGTTGTGAAAAATACATTTGGCCATTGTTTATCTTCCTCCAATATGGCATTTGCATATATTGCTTAAAAGCATTAAGCAAAATTTACATTGTTTAATTGTGCACTTGGATCAAATCACTTTGTAATGTGCCAAAGAAACTGAATTATCTAACCAGCTCTACAGTTCCGCTCAGCTCTACATAGTTTTTAATCCTCTTTCAGCTTGTTGTTTTGCTGTAATGGCCCATTTCATGTCACTGCATCACCTGGTTTCAGGCAGCTGTTTTTCAGTGATAAAGCTCCTTAATGGCACTGTGCACTAACAGCAGACAGACACAAATGCTAACTAGTGAGGGAAGTAAAATATTTAACATTGGATGTTATTATTGTAAATTTTGAACTACAAACAAGCCAAACTTTATAACAAGCCAAACATACTTTTAATAACCTGGCAACCAAGGGGTTTACAATTAATGGCCTATACAGATTTTTTATTACCTATTAAATAAGTGAAGTAAACTGTATGTATCAGTTTTACCCCATCCCCCTTCTTTTGAAACTTGGTACCAGTTTTGCTTCTGCTGCCTTTCAGGTATTTTAGCAGTGAGGAACTTGAGTTGTATACTACACTATACAAAAGGGGACTATCTTTACTTTGGTGGACACATGTAAGTTATGCTTGCAACATTCCTGAACACATCACAGCATGATACCTGTAGTTCGATCTTAAACAGAAGAGAGTGGAATTGAATCAGTCAGTTGTGGAACTGATATTCTAAGTGTAACACTAATCAGTTGTAACCCCAGCTGATAAATACTATTCCTTATTGCCATCAGAAACTCCACCTCCACTAAAGAGAAAAACATTTTCTAAGAGAATTTCAGCCATTCAGAAGGTTCAGAACTCCTGCTCACTATTGATGATTATTTTTTAAGCATTTTCCTTAATGTATTTTTTTATATGACTGTGTGTCCAGATCATGCCTCTGGTTGTAAATTTCTAGGTGTGTTTTGTAGAATCAGTGAACTGTTATAATGCTATTATTTTTGTCTGTTATATTTGGATAAAAAATAAGACATCTATTGTGACCGCTCGTTTTTGCACACATACCTCCTCCCAAATTTTTTGATCATTGCTGTTGTTGCTCGTCATCTCAGTTTTCTCATTTTATAATGATCTTTGCTGTAGGAGGATACAACAGTGAGCTCAATTATTCTTGATATTGGACACTTGTACTAACATCAGCTTATGGCATTTTAAAGTTTATATTGTTTCTCTGGAAGAAACACAGTCACTGTGCTTCTGATTCAATAGTATGTCTGTACTGAAACAAAATTATTTCTGTTTGTGTTTATGGAAAGTACAAAACTGATACAGATGGGAGATAGGAATAAATTTAGTCTGTCATCACTATAGGAACAGAAGAAAAATTATGGCCATCATTAACTTAAACTTGCAAGAAGCTCAGAAAAAGGCCATTATCTTCAATTATTTTTAAAATATTGACAGTTTTCTTCTTTTTGTCAATTATCTGTAGAGCAGCCTCTGAACCCCCCCCTCTGTCATACCTTAAGTGACTGTTTCATTCTTTCAAAATTAAGGTATTAACAAGAGTAGTCTTTTATAAGACCTTGTAAGTGACATTGTGGGTTTGCTAGAGTTTCAAACACACAGCCTTGTTTGGTCTTTAATGAGGTGTGCAACAAGCCAGATGTGTTTATGTTATAGTGTCCGTTAATACTTATCATAACTGACTAATGATACCAAAGCTTCATGTTGTCACCCAGATGTGTATGGCTGGGGTTGAGTTGTAAAATGTCTGTGTGGAACTGTAACTGCAATAAAATAAAAGCTGTGTGATTACAAAAAGGATGCATTCATCATTCTTCTCTGTGCCTTAGAAATGTGTGATTACAAGTTAGTGTAGTAATCCTGAACAGCAAGCCAAACGGTTGCTACCAGATTTAGCCAGTTAGTTCCAGAGCAACAACTATGCTAACTTTATTCGTAAGAGGCTGTCAAAACAAGACACAGTAACTAAAACTAAACTAAAATGGCTGTGTTTGCTATTTACCTAGCAGGCAAACTCGCTAGAGAAAATGAGTTAGCAGCATTAGCTAGCTACTGTTGGCCTGAATAGTCAGTCTTTCTTTTTTTTTTTTTTCCTCATCGCAGTGTTTTTCTCCTGGGAACATCTTTAGTACACCCCCCTTCAAATATATTGGAACAGTGAGGCCAGTTCCTTTATTTTTGCTGTATACTGAAAACATAAGGGTTTGGCATCAAAGGATGAATATGAGACGAGAGAGCAACATTTTAGCTTTTATTTCCAGTTATTTACATCTGTATCTGATCTACTTCCTTCAGTCTCCTCTTTAGCAGGTAAAATGCATGCTCTATAGGGTTTAAGAGCTGTTGTTTTGACAGTGTATTCTGGGTCATTATCTTGCTGCATGATGAAGGATCTCCCAATCAGTTTAACTGCATCTTTCTTTAAATCGGCAGACAAAATGTTTCTCTAGACTTCTGAGTTCATTTTGCTGCTGCCATCATGTGTTACATCATCAGCCCATCCCAGAAGAAGCCATGCAAGCCCAAGACTTGACATTACCTCCACTGTGTCACAGATGAGCTTGTATGTTTGGGATCATGAGCAGATACTTCCTTTCTCCAAACTTTAGCATTTCCATCACTTTGGTAAAGGTTTATCTTTGTCTCATTCAATTCAATTCAATTCAGTTTTATTTGTATAGCGCCAAGTCACAATACAAATCATCTCAAGGCACTTTACAAAAACAAAAAACACAACAAATCCCTTATGAGCAGCATTTGGCGACAGTGGAGAGGAAAAAACTCCCTTTAACGGAAGAAAAAACCTCCAGCAGAACCGGGCTCAGTTTGGGCGGCCATCTGCCTCGACTGGTTGGGGTGAGTGGATAGAGGAGAGAGAAAAGAACAGCAACAATAAACAACAAATGGACACTGCAGGTTGGTGGGGCCAGTAACTGCACATCAGCAATATACAGCTCCAGGACCAGGGACACCTGCAGAAGGTACAGAGAGTACAGAGTACTCTGTAATAACAAATAAAACAAATAAAGAGTACAGAGAGTTTATGGAGGGATTTGTGAGGGTACACCATGTAGAAATGAATTACAGTAATCAATCCCAAATGTGACAAGGGCACGTATGAGGGTGGCAGTGCTACTGGGGGTGAGTGATGAGCACAGATGATTGATGTTACGGAGGTGGAAGTAGGGAGACCTGGTGACGTGGTTAATATGAGCGGAAAAGGAGAGGGTACTATCAAGGGTGACACCCAGACTCTTTACCTGAGGGGAGGGGGGGATAGTGGAGTGATCAATGGAGAGACAGAAACTGTCAACTTTAGAAAGTGTAGATTTGGTACCAATAAGTAGGAATTCAGTTTTATCACTGTTCAGTTTGAGGAAATTGTGAGAAAACCAAGTTTTGATGTCCAAGAGGTATACAGGGAGAATGGGGGAAGTGCAGTGGCAGGTGTAGAGGAAAGATCGAGCTGGGTGTCATCTGCGTAGCAGTGGAATTGTATATTGTATTTACAAATAATGAGACCAAGTGGGAGTAAGTATATAACTGATAGGAGAGGGCCCAGGACAGAACACTGGGGAACACCAGTATTAACAGACAATGGGATCTGTGATTTTTAATTTGGACAAACTGATTGTGGCCAGAGATGTATGAATGAAACCAGGTGAGTGCAGTGTTGATACCAATTGAAGGTAAACGGTCAAGGAGAGTGCAGTGTGAGATTGTATCAAATGCAGCACTTAGATCAACGAGAATGACAATAGTGCTGAGTCCAGAATCTGCAGCTAAGAGGAGGTCATTTGTAATTTTTACCAGGGCTGTTTCAGTTCTATGGATGGGGCAAAAACCATACTGGAATTTTATTTATTTTTTGAAAATTATTGTTAGTAAGATTATTATGAACCTGAGCAGCAAGGATAGAGGAGCAGCAGGACGTGAATAGAGGAGATAGTTTACTGCATTACACAGAGATGGTAACTCTTGATTAATAGTTTCAATCTTGTGGGTAAAAAACTCCAGAAAACTATTGCAGAGAGCAGATGAATGCATGTAGGATGGAAGAGAATCTGGTGGTTTTATAAGGCTGTTGATAGTGGTGAAAAGGGGCCCTGAATTTCTTTCATTGGAATCTAATTTCATTGGAACATATTATAGATACAGTAGGTGGATTTTGCTGATGATATGACATCTTTACACTGAAGTAGGTGAGTGTAAACACCTACTTCACCTAAACACCTAAACATGTCCTTATGGATAGTGAGACCAGACTTTCTGTAGAGGGATTCCAATTGCCAACCTTTAGTTGTAAGTTTACGTAGTGCAGGCGTGTACCAGGGGGCAGAGCAGGTAAAGAAGACACTCCAGGTTTTTTTGGGACCAAGTGAGTCCAGGAGTTTTTGAAGTTCATGGTTGTAGTGTGAAACCAATTCCTCTGGGGTTGTGTGATGTGGGGCAGTAAAATTTTCAATACCAGCAGAAAGAGCAGTTATGTCAATAGAATGGGGTGTGTGGGTCTTGGATAATGGTAAGTTAATATTAAACGAGATTAATTTATGGTCAGAGATGGGTAGGTCAAATGCAGAGCAGTTCATGGGGGTAGTAATGCCAGAGCAGCAAATGAGCGTCTCCACCGACGCTAGCTGACCTGGCTATGCTAGTCAACACTGCGTCCACCTGGCCTTCTGTGTGGATGCTGCTGTTGTGTTGTGGGGTGGATAATCAACATTAAAAGAATCCATACCAGTGGGATCCACAATAGAACGTTTCTGATTACCAGAATCCGACCTAATGCCATACGCTGGTAAGCTAACAGAATATCGTAGTCAGGTGTAGTAGAGGTGAAGACAGGTAGTGTCATACAGCACAGGTAGCTCAGAGATGTGAGACAAATCAACCCCACAAGTTGAATAGCAGTCCAGATGGAGAGTTTCTAGCTGTTCTTTTGGCATGAAGAACAGTTTGATCAGGAAATAGGCAATAAAAGCGGTACAAAACTTCTGTTTTCTCTGAGTTTAAAAGTAGAAAGTTACGGGAGATCACGGAAATTAAAAGCAATTCGCAAATCAACTCATAATATTCAACAAGACACTAAACACATTAAGGCCACAGTGGAAGACATGGAGGGTAAAATCAATGCTTTGAGCTCCTATATGGATGAGAGAGAGAAACGGGTCCTGACGTTGGAAGAAGCCTCGGCGCTGTTCGGGATGAAGTACAAAAACTGCAAAACCACATTGAAGATTTGGATAATAGAGGGAGACGCTGTAACAGTAAAATACTACGTCTTCCTGAATCAAAAGAAGGAAATGACATGATTAAGTTTTTACAAGAAATTCCCATAATGCTTAACAGATGTTGAGATAAAACATAATGGAGCCCAACACCGGTTCATTTTGCATGTGGATGCAGCGGAGTTATCAAGAAGAGGCCTACCAAGGAGGACTGATTCAATCCGGTGTGGCGTCTTTTGATATAAGTGGGCAAATGATGAACGGTGAATATTTTCCCTCATTGTAAGTGTTGACAGGCCTAGATACTGATCATACTTTGGTTATTCTGCTAATATCTTCCTCAACCTATATTATGGGGTTGATTTGTTAAGTTATACTGATTTTGTTTTAACTGTTTTATTTCTTGGATTACACTAGTTGGAGAGGAATAATAGTTAGGTGTTGGGTTGCTAAAGGTCAAGTTCAGGTGATTCCAAGTTTCCCAGCTTTAGCAAGAATTTATCTTGCTACCTGTTTTCTTTTCATGTCCCAGCTGTTGGTGTTTTGCTGGGCATGTTCGTAGTTCGCTCTTATGTGTTTTTGTGTTTGCAAGATGTGTTTCTCACCACACCAGGTCAACCTGTTATATGTGTGTATGTGTCATTTATGTGCCGGTTATAATTGAGATCTTACATTATGGCTAGGATAACGAATCTTAAATTGGACAGCTGGAATGTTGAGGGGCTTAATAATGTCATCAAGAAGAAGAAAATCTTTACATATTTGAAATCATCTAAAGTAGACATAAACTTAGTGTTCTTGGGTGGGAAAGGTATATTCAAGTCCCAGAACGGGTAAAAGTAAGGGGGTATCTATTTTAATTCACAGGGCTATTAACTTTACTGAGACAAAGGTATTGACAAACAATGAAGGGAGATATATAATAGTATATGGACAACTCTTAGATACACCAGTGATTTTGTGTAATATCTATGCACCTAATTCTGATAGGCCAGATTTTTTCCATAACTTATCACAGCTAGTTTTGGAACCAGGCAGTGCACAAATGATACTAGGTGGGGATTTTAATCAAATCCTGGACCAGGACCTTGACAGATCTCTCCCGAGACTAGGTCAGCTGTTACTATTAGATGGTTAGCCTGTGATCTGGGCCAACAGGACATTTGGAGATTAATGCACCTGGATAGCAGGGAATATTCCTTTTTCTCCCCTGTTACTCTAACATAGATAACATTGTAATCTTGGACCACACCCCAGTTTTTCTCTGCCTTAATAAGATCTCACAAAGAAGTCGTAGATGGTGCCTGAATGTCTCCATACTTAGGGACAGCTCATTTGTCAAGATGATTAGAGATGAAACACAGTTTTTTAGATAGTCAAACAAAATAGTGGACAGTCCCTGGTCTATCTGGTGGGACATTCTGAAAGCATATTAGAGGCAGAGGATAATTTCCTATGCTTCTTTTAAGAAGAAGGTAGCCAGTGAGAATCTTGGAGCATTGGAGAGGGAGTTGAAAGTACTAGAGACTTCATACTCTCAATCTAAGGACAGGAACACGTTAAACAAAATTACCATTGCTAAATATCAGCTGAACAAACTGTACAATAAAAATGCAGAATATGCCCTATTCCGAACTAATCAAACCTATTGGGTGAAAAGCCAGGTCACCTCTTAGCCTGCCGCCTGAAACAGCTTAACAGCGTGAACCATATCCCTGGCGTACGACAGTCCAATGGCAATACCTCAACCTCGTCTAGGCAAATAACTGATAAATTTAGAACATTTTATAGTAACCATTACTCTTCACAAGGGGATTTGGACAAACACAAATTTGAAGCCTTCTTTGCAGATCTAAATTTACCACAGCTTACAGACTGTCAGGATCCATGTTCAATGGACTTCCTGTTATCCTATTTTGAAGGATCCTGACAGGAACTGGTTTTGGATTATTTCTGTTTCCTTTATGTTAGTCTAATTTGGTTGAGTGTTTTCACCTGTGCCTTGTTTTGTCCCCTGTCTTTATATACCTTGGTTTGTTCCTTGTCTTGTTGCCGGGTTGTCTGCGATGAACTACCACTTATGGTTTTGCGTACTGCCAAGACAGTATTTTGAACTTTTGTTAGTCTTGTTTTGTTTATGGACTGCCTTTTGTTCCTCGGGATTTAAGTTAAGTATTTGTCTCTTTGGGTTTATTTCCCGGCCCCTTCTCCTGTATCCTCGTTATGTGTGTCTGCCTCCTGCCATGTTTCTTGCCTTATGTTTCTAGTCTTAATCCCCTGCTTTTGTTCGTATTCCCTGTGTGGTCTGGTGCGTTCCCCTCATTGCGTGTGTGGCCCAGACCTTCATGCCCCATTCCTTGTTCCTCATGTGCAAGTGTTTGTGCGATCTGGTGTGTCTCCCTAATTGTGTGTGTGTGACCCAGATCCCTTCAAACCTTGATTCCCTACTCATGCCCAGGTCCCCTGTGATCTAGACCTTCATGCCCCGTTCCTTGTTTCTCATGTGCAAGTGTTTGTGCGATCTGGTGCGTCTCCCTAATTGTGTGTGTGTGTGACCCAGATTCCCTCAAGCCTTGACTCCCTGCTCATGTCCTTGTTTCTTGTGGTCTAGACCCTTCATGCTCCCTTCCTTGTCTTTCATGTTCTAGTGTCGGTGTTCGTTGATCTGGTGCGTCTCCCTTGGTGTGTGTGACCCGGATCCCTCCGACCTTGTCTCCTTGTGTCCTTGTCCTTTGTTCATGTTTTCATGTATACCCCGTGCCCTGATTCCTGATGTCCTGTTTGTATTTCATGTCCTTGTGCTTTCCTGCCTAGACCCGTTCCCTCCTAGTCTGTAGTTTTGGTTCCTGTTTTTCCTTACCCTGTAAAATAAAGCCTTGAGTTTGAACTGTAGTACCAGTGTGGGGGCATCTGTTGGTCCAAACCTTATAATAATTCCCCGAGTCCTGACAGTACAACCCGGCCCTAAATTAATCGGACCACGCCCTTTCTTTTCCACCTTCCTGGTACGTTTTTTTTTTTTTTTTTCTTCTTCCCTCAGTAGTTTCTTTTGATCACCACGTTCCCAGTTTCTAGTTTTTCAGTCACGTAGGCAGACTCAGGAGTTTTTTTTTTCCTCTTCTTCTTTTTCCTCGTTGCCACCATGTACTCTTCATGCTACAGTCAATCCCACTTACAGACCATGCAGCAACTCCGTTCCTGCCCTCCTTTGTCCAGAGCCGTGGACTGTTTGAGGATGGGGACTTATCTCGTCAGTCCCGTTCCCACCTCACCACCACGTCACGCCCGAGACCCTGACCAAATAGACATCCTCACCTGGTTTGCCAGACAGGCCCAGAAGTACGATCCAAGGTACTCGGTGGGGTCGTTTTTGGACGATCCACTGGACAGCGAGTACTCCTCCGACGATGACCCAGTCTTATACAATCCCACAGTGCATTTTGGACGGCACTCTTCAGACTATCCAGGCCATTGGGGTTCACCAGCTCCACGTCCTACCTCCAGACGCCGAAATCGCTGCCGGCATCGACATCAAATCCTGGATCAGCCCCCTGACAACGACTCTGATTGGGAGACCCTCGACGAAGAAGACGGGGAGTCTTTTGATGAGAACGACTTCGTCTGGGGTTTCCACCGAAATCCCTTCCGCGGTACCCGGCTGGCTATTCGGTCCGGAGAGCTGCCGCGGAGTGGAGTGTCACAGTCTTTTCGACCACAGCAGCGGAGTCGCCGCCGCTGGATAGGACCGGTCCGAGAATCTTCGCATCCCGACGAGGTCACTTCCGCCGGGATTCCCCTCACATCCCTACAGCTACAAGAGCAGGCACATTCTCCAGTGCCACCTCGTCAGTCTTCTCATCCAGCGCCGTCTCATCCGGCGCCGTCTCATTCAGCGCCGTCTCATCCAGTGCCGCCTCACCCAGTACCATTGCAGTTACCAGGACCCTCGGTGCATCCAGTGTCACCTCGCCAGTCTCTGCCTTTACTGCATCCAGTGCCGCCTCGCCAGTCTCCGCACCCAGTACCACCACAGCGGTCCGAACCGGAACTACCGGAGGGGTCGGAACCTCCAGAGCCACTCAGATGGCCAGAGTTGCCAGATGAGTCCGAACCATCAGGGTCCACAGAATGGCCTGAACCACCAGAGTGGCCTGTACCACCGGAGCCACCAGAATGGTCACTGCTGCCAGAATGGTCCGGACCAGTAGGACCACCTCTGAATCCACAGTCACCCCAGGACACCGATCTGCAACTCCCAGAGTCTCCACTTCACCTTCAGTCTGCAAGTCTACAGCCACCAAGGAACGCACAGCTTCCACAGCTATCAGAATCTCTGCAGTCCCCATGGTATCCAGACCTGCCGGATTTTCCTGGACTGTCAGAGTTTCTCCAATCACCAGAACCAGCAGAATTCTCGCAGCCACCTCAACTACCAGAGTTCCCAGGATTGACTGACTTCCTCCCGTCACCAGAACCGCCCGAATCACCATCACTAGAGTCTGCAGAACCTCCAGGGCCACCTGTCTTCCCACAGCAGTTACAAGGGTTACCAGTGTATTCACGGATACCACATCAGCCCGAGCTTCCGCAACAGCGGTCACAGCCATCTCACCTGCCAGAACTTCCCCTGCAGCAGCCAGTTCCTCCACAGCTTCTTAAGCCATCACTGCAGTCATCAGAGCTTTCACAGCCGCCTCAGCTGCCAGAGCTTCCTCTGCAGCAGCCAGATCCTCCAGAGTACCCACCGCCGTCTCAGCTGCCAGAACTACTGGACTGGCCCGAATCGCCACAGTCCCCTCAGCTTCCAGATCCGCCTCCACTTCTGCTTCCAGGTCTACCTCACCTTCAGCCTCAGCTTCCAGATTTGCTTCATCTTCAGCCTCCAGATTTGCTTCATCTTCAGCTCCCAGACCCGCCTCGGCTTCAACTCCCGAGTCTTCTTCAGCTTCCAGATCTGCCTCAGTTTCAGCTTCCAGATCCACCTCGGCTTCAACTTCCGAGTCTTCTTCAGCTTCCAGATTCGCCTCGGCTTCGGCTTCAGCTCCTAGATCCGCCTCAGCTTCAACTTCCGAGTCTTCATCAGCTTCCAGATCTGCCTCAGTTTCAGCTTCCAGATCCACCTCGGCTTCCGCTCCCAGTTTCGCCTCGGCTTCAACTTCCGAGTCTTCTTCAGCTTCCAGATTCGCCTCGGCTTCGGCTCCCAGATTCGCCCCGGCTTCAGCTTCCAGATCCGCCTCGGCTTCAGCTTCCTGGTCCGCCTCGGCCTGAACTTCCTGAGCCGCGGCAGCTACCACAGTGCCTTACCCTGTAAAATAAAGCCTTTTATTCTGAGCCACAGCCATCGCCACAGCTATCGGCACCTTCTGAGCCGCCGCAGCAGCAGCTACCTGGGTCCCCAGAGCCACCGTTACCTAAAGATCCTCAGCTTCATGAGCAGCTACCGCAGTATCCTGAGTATCCTGAGCCACAGTCTCCACAGTCTCCACAGTCTCCACAGTCTCCACAGTCTCCACAGTCTCCACAGTCTCCACAGTCTCCACAGTCTCCACAGTCTCCACAGTCTCCACAGTCTCCACAGTCTCCACAGTCTCCACAGTCTCCACAGTCTCCACAGTCTCCTAGAGTTCCCCAGCTTCCGCAGGTACCTGCATTGCCACGTCTGCCACAGCAATGGCCTCAAGCCCGTGTCCGTATGAGAGGTCGCCCGCCAGAGCGGTCCAGAACCTTCACCCGCCGGAGAGGCCGCCCGCCCGCCAGAGCGACCTCGAATCCTAGCCCGCCAGAGAGGCCGCCCGCCAGAGCGACCTCGAATCCTCGCCCGCCAGAGAGGCCGCCCGCCAGAGCGGTCTAGAACCTTCGCCCGGCAGAGAGGCCGCCCGCCAGAGCGGTCTAGAACCTTCGCCCGGCGGAGAGGTCGCCCGCCAGAACGATTCCAGACTTTTGTCCACCGGAGCGACGCCTGAGACCACGTTTGTTTTGCCCCACCCACCCGCCCTCAGGAGCCCTCCTCCTGGGACCCCCACCGCCCACCCAGTTGGTGTGTTTGGACGTTATTTGAAGGCCGTCAGGGGCCGGCCTTTGAGGGGGGGGTACTGTCAGGATCCATGTTCAATGGACTTCCTGTTATCCTATTTTGAAGGATCCTGACAGGAACTGGTTTTGGATTATTTCTGTTTCCTTTATGTTAGTCTAATTTGGTTGAGTGTTTTCACCTGTGCCTTGTTTTGTCCCCTGTCTTTATATACCTTGGTTTGTTCCTTGTCTTGTTGCCGGGTTGTCTGCGATGAACTACCACTTATGGTTTTGCGTACTGCCAAGACAGTGTTTTGAACTTTTGTTAGTCTTGTTTTGTTTATGGACTGCCTTTTGTTCCTCGGGATTTAAGTTAAGTATTTGTCTCTTTGGGTTTATTTCCCGGCCCCTTCTCCTGTATCCTCGTTATGTGTGTCTGCCTCCTGCCATGTTTCTTGCCTTATGTTTCTAGTCTTAATCCCCTGCTTTTGTTCGTATTCCCTGTGTGGTCTGGTGCGTTCCCCTCATTGCGTGTGTGGCCCAGACCTTCATGCCCCATTCCTTGTTCCTCATGTGCAAGTGTTTGTGCGATCTGGTGCGTCTCCCTAATTGTGTGTGTGTGTGACCCAGATCCCTTCAAACCTTGATTCCCTACTCATGCCCAGGTCCCCTGTGATCTAGACCTTCATGCCCCGTTCCTTGTTTCTCATTTCTTTGTGTGATCTGGTGCGTCTCCCTAATTGTGTGTGTGTGTGACCCAGATTCCCTCAAGCCTTGACTCCCTGCTCATGTCCTTGTTTCTTGTGGTCTAGACCCTTCATGCTCCCTTCCTTGTCTTTCATGTTCTAGTGTCGGTGTTCGTTGATCTGGTGCGTCTCCCTTGGTGTGTGTGACCCGGATCCCTCCGACCTTGTCTCCTTGTGTCCTTGTCCTTTGTTCATGTTTTCATGTATACCCTGTGCCCTGATTCCTGATGTCCTGTTTGTATTTCATGTCCTTGTGCTTTCCTGCCTAGACCCGTTCCCTCCTAGTCTGTAGTTTTGGTTCCTGTTTTTCCTTACCCTGTAAAATAAAGCCTTGAGTTTGAACTGTAGTACCAGTGTGGGCGCATCTGTTGGTCCAAACCTTATAATAATTCCCCGAGTCCTGACACAGACAGCAATAGAGTTTCTGGAGGCTCCATTGAAAGGGATATCTCCCAGGCAGTTCAAAGTATGCCACTGAATAAGGCTCCTGGTTTAGATGGCTTACTGTCAGATTTTTATAGAACATTCGAAGATATGTCCTCTGTTGCTTAAGGTTTACAACAACGCATTCAAAGCAGGTTCGCTACCACAGTCCATGCTCTCTGCAGTTATATCCTTTATTTAAAAGGGCAAAGATGTTCTGGATCCTAGTGGCTACCGACCAATCTCTTTGCTTAATTGCGATCAGAAAATTCTGGCAAAGGTGCTTGGGAATCGCCCGTCCACATATAATCTACAGTGACCAGTTTGGCAGATTGTCAGAGTTCTAGCAGAGTTCCAGATTGCCCTGGGGTCAACCCCTGGGACAGACAAGGTCCAAGGCCGTCCTCCTGGACGGCCTCTGAGAGGGGTGAAGGTCTGGCGCCGCTCAGGAGGGCGGCCTCTGGGACAGGCGAAGGTCCGGTGCCGCTCGAGACAAAGGCCTCTAAGGATGACGTGGATCCTGGGTTGCTGTGAGGACTCTGGTCGACGAGGCGGCGCTGGGGACGCCGGAGGCTCTAGCAACCGAGGTGGCGCTGGGGACGCTGGGGACTCAGGAGATGCTGGTAGCTGCCGTGGCGGCGGCTTGTGATACTCTGGTGGCTGCTGCGCCAGCGACGGCGGCTCTGGGAACTCTGGTGGCTGCCGCGGCGGCGGCTCTGGAGACCCTGGAAGCGGCAGCGGCAGTGCTGGGGACTCTCGAGACGCTGGGGACTCTGGAGATGCTGGGGACCCTGGAGATGCTGGGGACTCTGGCTGCCACGTCAGCTCAGGGAGCTGTGGTGGCAATGGCTGCTCTGGGCTTTCTGGCGGCCACGGCCGGGGAAGCTGCTACTGACACTCTGGAGGGGAAGAAAGCATGGGTGTGGAGACTGCGCGCCGGCCAGGCGGCGGCCCTGATGGACCGGGCCACCACGGCGGCAGTGGCCAATCAGGAGACTCTGGTTCGGGTTCCGGTTCCGAAGGATTGAGCTCAGGGGCTGGCGCCGGTTACTGGGCCTCGGCGTGGGCACCTTCACCACAACGCCGAGGGACGGGAGCAGGCATTACGGGAACAGGTAGGAGGGGAACAGGCGCACACTCAGGTTCCACACGCAGCACTGGGGTTTCTGCGGGGACGCCGTCATTGGCGCCCCGAAGCTTGGGAGACTCTGGAGGGTGCTGCTGCAGCTCAGGAAGCTCTGGCTGCTGCTGCGGTGGAACCTGGACTGGGACCCCCAGCGGGGACGCCATCGTTGGCACGCTGAGGCTTGGGAAACAGGACGGGGACCTCAGGGGACGTCGTCGTCGGTGCACTGAGGCTCGGGAAGCTGGAGTGGAACCTCAGCGGGGACGGAAGTGTCGGCGCACTGAGGCTCGGGGACCAGGGCCAGGACCTTAGCAGGGACGTCCTCGTCGGCGCGCTGAGGCTCGGGATCCTGGACGGAGACCTCAGCGGGGACGTCTTCGTCGGCGCACCAAGGCTCAGGAACCTGGACGGGTGCCTCAGCGGGGACGGCCACGTCGGCACACTGAGGGTACAGGATCCCAGGGAAAACCTCAGCGGGGACGACCACGTCGGTACACTGAGGAGCTCGGACCCTTGGTGGAGCCTCAGCTTAGTACTGAGGCCCCAGGGTCCGGGGTGGAACCTCAGTGGGGACGCAGCCGTCGGCACACTGAGGGCTCGGGAGACTTGGGTTCGGGAGACTTGGGAGAGGTGAGAGGGGAACCTCAGCGGGGACGCTTTCGTCGGCGCACTGAGGTTGCAGGACCCTGGAGGAACCCACAGCGGGGAGGCTGTCGTCAGCGCACTGGGGGTGCAGGATCCGGGTCAGGTTGCTGCTGCTGCGGCGAGATGGCGGCTGGAAACTCCAGCGGTGAGAGACGGCAGGGCTCGAGTTGCCAGTCTGGAGGTATGGCCGCTCTGCTCTGACGCCGCCGTTGTCAGCGATGCTGTTGAGCAGCGGACTCGGGCTGGGCAGCAGTGAAGAGGGACTCTGGCGACTGGGACGGCGGGAGCTGGGACTCTGGTGACTGGGACGCCGGGAGCTGGGACTCTGGCGACTGGAACAGGGCGAGGGAATTACACATTTCCCAGGCCTCGTCAATCGAAGTCCACTGCTCCAGGCACATCTCCAGGACCGATTCGATGGTGGACAGGTGGATGAGCATCTGGTCAGCCCCCTCCCTAGTGACGAGGCTGGAAGGGTAAGTGAAGCTCCGGGCTAGCTCCGAGCAAAATTCAAAACTCTCCCTGCACAGGGCGTTCTGAATCTCACCCGACAGGGATTGCAGAAAACATGAGATCAGTCTGTCCTCCTCATTCATGTCCGCTGGGTCTGTTTTAGGTCGGAGCATTCTGTCACGGTTCGGTGTGGTGTTGGTGAAAGAGGAGAGGTAGGACCCACGTGCAGGACACAACAAGTTTATTTTCAGTGCTCGGGAAACAACATAAATCTCCGCCACTCGGCGGGCAGGCAGGCAGGTAAAAACAGCAGGAACGCCACTCGGCGAAACCAACAGGCAAGCAAACAGGTAAACTCAAACTTTCTCCTCTGGCTAGCATTCACTAATGCTCCGACAAGGCACAAAGGAAAGGGGGAGGTATAAATACGGAGAACACAAACGGTGATTAGGAACATAATAGAAACAGGTGAAACTCATGAACACAAATTACTAACATAACGCTGCCGGAGACCAGAGCAAGGGGAAACAGGAAGTCTATACAAAATAAAGGTCGTCTGGCAGGAAGTCCCAAGGGGGACATTACCATACAAAACTATAAAATTCTACAACAATAAAAGTAATCAGTAATAAGTTTTATCATATCTTAGTGCATAATTTAATAATAAAACATAATTTACAACAAAATAATGAATTATAATCATAATAAAAATTAAAAACATACAATGAAGCTCAAAACATTATACAACCAAAACTGTACATAACATAAAAGTAACCAAATCCCAATCAGACTAC
Source organism: Mastacembelus armatus (assembly GCF_900324485.2). Classification (NCBI taxonomy): domain Eukaryota; kingdom Metazoa; phylum Chordata; class Actinopteri; order Synbranchiformes; family Mastacembelidae; genus Mastacembelus; species Mastacembelus armatus. The sequence goes on along the minus strand of NC_046651.1, from coordinate 3,150,165 downwards.
ACTAGATCCCAAAATTCATTCAAGTAATCAGAATCAACTGTTTTCTGTATATTGTGCCATTAAGTATTTCTTTAAGGACTTTTTAAAACTAATTTTACTAATTGAAATATATAGAGGCAGATGGCCACCCAAACTGAGCCTGGTTCTGCTGAAGGTTTTTTCTTCCGTTAAAGGGAGTTTTTCCTTTCCACTATCGCCAAGTGCTTGCTCATAAGGGATTTGTTGGGTTTTTAGTTTTAGTTTTTGTAAAGTGGCTTGAGATGATTTGTATTGTGATTTGGCACTATACAAATAAAATTGAATTGAATTGAATGTAATATCCGAAAGCAGATCATTCCATATTTTCATTCCTCTATACAGAGCAGTTCATTTCTTTGCATTGGTTTTTGAAACGGGAAGTAAAAAGCATCCTTTTGATGCATGCCTGGTGTTAAAATTGTGACTATTGCTACTATATAAAAGTTGACTGTACAGAACATTAGGGACTCTAGACACAGAAATATTTCTTATGAAAAAAAGCAGAGACACAACCATCCTATCCTAATGTTTTGTGCATTCTTATGATATTAGCCCTTCTACTGCAGTTTAGAGTGAGTCGTGTTGCTTTGTTCTGGACTAATTGTAATTTTTCCAAATCTTTACTTGATGCACTTGACCACACAACTGGACAGTAATCTAAATGAGTAAGAACCATTGCTTGAACAACTTGAGAAATGCAGTGTTGTGATACAAATTTAGCACATCTCGTAATAACTGAATGACCTCTTCCCATGACTATTACAGTATTTTCTATCTGTTTAGATCAATTCAGCCTGCTATCTAGTATAACGCCAAGAAGTCTAATTTCCTCTACTTGTTCAATAGGTACACTCTTTACCGACAGATTTAACTGTGGTTTGAATTTGAGTTTAGAATTTGATCCAAATACAATACTTTTGGTTTTTGTCAAATTTAGAACTAACTTATTGTTCCATGCCCATTTTACAACCAGTTGTAATTCCTCATCCAAGGAAGTAGACAGTTCCCCAATTGACATTGCTGGTAAATATAATGTCGTATCATCTGCATACATGACTATTTTAGCATGTTTTAATGCAAAAGGTAGGTCACTGGTTGTTAGGTAAATTCTTTAACAAATAGACTCAGAGGACGAACTTCGGTAAGATTATATAGAAGTTTTACTTGCAAGGAGTAACAGTCACACAGCACCTTGGTACAGCATGAGGATCACTGGCTGCTTGCAGCCTAACACATCAGTTTTCATGGAAATACAAAAGGGAGGGGATTTCTCACAGAAAGACATCTGCTGCTCTTATCAAATAGTCAAGGTTAGAGCAAACTGTGCTCACTGAGAGCAACAATTATATTTCTACAATGCACAATAGGCCCTATTCAGAAGTGCTTCAGTTATACTAAAGTAAGGTGGATCAGGTCATAGGAGGTCACAGGAGAGTAAACATTTTAATTTCTCTAACACTGGTGAAAATAGAAAATAATAATGGTCCTAAGCAACTTCCTTGAGGCACACCACACTGTAACTCTTTCACATTTGAATAAAATCCATTATAAAATACACATTGTCTCCTATTAGACAGATAACTGTTAAACCAATGTACAGTGTGAGGAGTAAATTTGTAACATTTAAGTTTATCCAGCAATAATTTATGATCGGATAATGATTGACAGAAACCTACACCTAAGCAGAAGCCCATGGCTCATCACCTGCCTGTTCACGTTTCTAATAGATTTTCCCCACTCAGCGGCACACCCACTGAGAAACCGACTCTAATAATTGGCGATTCCATAGTCAGAAATGTGAAGCTAGAGACGCCAGCAACTATAGTCAAATGTATTCCTGGGGCCAGAGCGGGCAACACTGAATCTAATCTGAAGCTGCTGGGTGAGGCTAATCGGAAATATGGAAAAATTGTGACTCACATCGGCAGCAATGACACCCGATTACGCCAATTGGAGGTCACTAAAATTAATGTTGAGTCAGTGTGTAACTTTGTTAAATTAATGTCGGACTCCGTTGTTCTCTCTGGACCCCTCCCCAATCTGACCAGCGATGACATGTTTAGCCGCATGTCGTCATTCCGTCCCTGGCTGTCTAAGTGGTGTCCAGCAAACAATGTGGGCTTCATAGACAATTGGGCCACTTTCTGGGGAAAACCCGATCTGGTAGCGAGAGACGGCATCCATTACCCTTTGAATGGTGCAGCTCTCATCTCTAGAAATTTGGCCGAGATTATTAGCCAACCTAAAGTTTGACAATCCAGAGTGGGGACCGGGGCGCAGAGACTCAGTCTAAAACGCCTCTCTGCGGTTTCCTTAGAGCCGTCACCCCCCTCAAACCACTTAGAGATTGTGTCTGCTCCTCGAACATATAAATCAAATAAATCTGATGTTAACAGAAGAGGAGTTATTCATAAAAACTTAATAAAAATTAAGACCACTCCTCATATTGAACAGAAAAACAGAACAGTCAGATGTGGATTATTAAATATCAGGTCTCTTTCGTCTAAATCTCTGTTAGTAAATGATTTGATAACTGGTCACCAAATTGACTTACTCTGTCTTACTGAAACCTGGCCACAGCAGGATGAATATGTCAGTCTGAATGAATCAACCTCCCTCAGTCATAAAAATTATCATGTTCCTCGAAGCACAGGTCGAGGTGGAGGAGTAGCTGCAATCTTCCACTCAAACTTATTATTAAACTTTCATCCTCAGAACAGTTATAACTCATTTGAGAGCCTCACTCTTAGTCTCTCACATCCAAACTGGAAAACACAAAAACCAGTTCTACTTGTCATTGTGTACCGTCCACCTGTCCCTTACTCAGAGTTTTTAACTGAATTTCCAGACTTCCTGCCTGATTTAGTGCTTATTTCAGATAAAGTCATTATAGTGGGAGATTTTAACATCTAACAGTCTCAGCACTGCATTTAATTCTATATTAGATTCAATTGGTTTCACTCAAAATGTTAATAAACCCACCCACTGTTTTAATCACACCCTTGATCTTGTTATGACCTATGGCATCGAAATTGAACATTTAATAGTAAATTTTGAATTTAAGATGATGGATCATGCAGCGTTTGGAAGAAAATTCCACTACAGCAGATGCTTATCTGACTACGCTGTTAATACATTTAACAAAATGATTCCATCTTGGAGTCCTGTCCAGTGGAGGGCAGCTGCCTCAATCCCACTCCCTACCAAATTGATCATGTTGTTGACGGTGCTGTAGCCTCACTGCGAGAAACGCTTGATACTGTGGCCCCTCTGAAAAAGAAGTTAGTGAATCAGAGGAGATTAGCTCCATGGTATAATTTACATATTCGTACCTTAAAGCAGGCATCATGAAGGCTGGAAACTAAGTGGCGTTCCACAAATTTAGAGGAAATTCTCCTAGAAATTCTCTATTGACATATAAAAAAGCTCTCCGTAAAGCCAGAACTGCATACTATTCATCACTAATAGAGGAAAATAAGAACAATCCCAGGTTTCTTTTCAGCACTGTAGCCAGGCTGACAAAAAGTCACAGCTCTGTTGAGCCCAGTGTTCCCTTAGCTCTCAGCAGTGATGAATTTATGAGTTTCTTTACAAATAAAATCACAACTATTAGAGATAAAATTCAGCAGATGCTTCCTATACCTGCAATAAATGAATCTTCTACTACAGTAGCTCTTGAATCATCTGTAAGACCTCAGTTATGTTTAGACTGCTTCTCTCCCATAGATCTCTCTGAATTTACATCAGTAGTTGCTTCATCGAAATCATCAACATGTCTCTTAGACCCCATCCCGACTAGACTGCTTAAAGGCACCCTGCCCTTAATGAACTCATCTTTATTAGACTTCGTAAATTTATCTCTAGTATCAGGCTACGTACCACAGGCCTTTAAGACTGCCGTAATCAACCCCTTACAAAAAGCCTAGTCTTGATCCAGGAGTCTTGGCTAATTATAGACCAATATCCAACATACCATTTATTGCTAAAATCCTAGAAAAAGCTGTTGCTAAGCAGCTATCAGACCACTTACACAGGAAAGAACTATTTGAAGATTTTCATTCAGGATTTAGAGCACATCATAGTACAGAAACAGCACTGTTAAAAGTCACTGTCCGAACATCTGGGACGCTCTGAAGGGGAGGTTCGGGTGCGGTGCGGTCAAGATGGAGGTGTGTGTTTCCGGTAAGAGAAACAGGAGAGGGGCTCAGTGTAACTGGTTTAATCAAAGCTGTTTGTACAGGCTAGCTCACAATCAGGTATGGATATGCTGTGTGGATGTGGATGTGCTGTGTGTAAAAGTGTGTGCAGGATTGTGAATGGGAATGTGGATCTGGAAATGAACAGGGTGGTGAATGGGTATATGTTTGTAGGTGTGGGTGTGGTCTGTAACAAACAAAGATACAAAGGAACAACGGTAAATACCAATAAGCACAATGTTCAGTTATCAGATAATATATCATAACTTATTCACTGTGTGCTGATTTGGGAATAATCGGATAAACAATGAACCGAATGCACAAACAGTGCATATGCCCAATGTGGGAATGCAGACACACTTTGTGTGACTAGTATGCAGCATAGTGTGTAAAGTGTATTCCTGTATGTTTTAGACACGTGACAGGGTCACCGCTCTTCACTATGTCTTCACTATGAGGGGAGACAAAAGGGAATAACAACACCATATAAGGTAATGGTCCAAATTCCTTTTGTGGAAAAGTACTGGTATGTGGGGGGTGGCCATCAGCTATATCTATTCTATAGTTTCCCCCTATAGCTCAGATCTCTCCGTGTGTCCCATGAGGGTTGATCTCCAGAGCGCTCTGTATAGTTTTAAATAAAACCTGTAATCAGCTGAACCACTCCAGACGTCTTTGTGTACTTCCTCATCAAACGGACCTGGGTAAGTTATATGCGTATTCAACAATTTGGTGGCCCGTACGGGGATGAGGAAAATTGGACTGAGGAACGCATTGACAATATACTCGGCGCCACACAACGGTGAGCAGGAACCTTTTCCTGAATTCTGCATAATTGGCATATTCTAAACTTACAATTGTCAATGTGTGAATCGGGATAGTTATAAATTTGGACGGTTTGGGGTGGTAGGTCGTCATTTCGTGTTGGATCGTTTGACGAAAAAATAAAATAAAACCGTGTAGGATCGGTTAACTTTAAGTTTTTTATTTCCCGGCCGTGGCGGACCCACTAGTTCCCGACGGGGGACTGGCAGAGCTGGGTTGCAAGACCCGGGGAACTGGGAAACCCCGAAATAATACGTCATGTCGGATTGATGGATAAACAAAGGACGCTGTGTTAGATAGGTTGTGTAGAATTTTAGGTTTTAAATATTGTGCATTTGTGTGGATGTCGAGGAAGTTTGAGTGAATCTATGTTAGTGTGAATCAAAGTGTGGGGGGTGAGGACAGTAAGTGTGTGTGTGGAAAGCGCCAGAGATAGAGACAGGAAGTGTAGGGGCGCAGGGTTTGTGAAGACTGAGAGAGAAAGGCTGAAGTGAAGTGAAATATAAGAAGAATAATAAATAATAATAATAGTAAAAATATAAAATAAAGATAGGCCACGCATTAATTTGGAACGCAGACTTGAATGCAACAATGGAAAGACACCTTGACCAACAGGTAAGTGATGAGGAATGGGGCCCGCCTGAAAAATGGGTGAAACTGGAAACTCAGGTGGCATCAACCCTGGCGGCAGGTCGGCTGAAGCAGGGGCAGAAGAATACAAAAGAAGAAATGGAAGAACAATATAGGAAGAAGTTAATGGATTTGATTAAGGAAAAAGGAAGAAACCCACAGGATCGAGCTGCCCTGATCCCATGGATATGGGAGAAGGCACATGGACACGAAAAACGGGCCAAGGAAGCAGGAATGGAAGGAGAAAAAGCTTCCATGTTTCGTAAAGGTAAGTTCAGACAGAAAAAACAGGAAGAGGAGGCAGAGGCCAGTACCTGGATTAATATAGCCCTGCTGTGGCAGAGTACCCAGCATCTACACAAGGAGAAAACATGGAAGGCCAAAGAGGGAACTGACGAGAAATTGCCGCCACCTTATTTCGTAAGTAGTCCATCGGCACCCTCGGTTCCTACTCTATATCCAGTAATAGAGATCAAAAAAGAGAACTGCAAGTGCCTGATCTGCCTCAGCCTAGTCCACAGGCCCACCCACAGAAATCAGGCTATAAAGAGTATATCGATTGGGAAACTTTGAAGTTAACTCCCTCTGGAAGTGGACGATGTTCCCCGGATCACACGGTAGAACCTGTTCCTTTTGCAGACAGAGCACATAGAGAGGGAGGCCCCAGGAACGTTCATATTCAAACACCTCCTGAGACAAAGGTAAGTACTGAGGGGTGGACGGACCCACAGACATTAGACCGGGAAGTGTTGCTGAAGTTCACCCCACAAAGACAACCAAAGACAGGACAGATAGTCCTCTGGGCAGAAGGAACATGGCGTCCAGAGATAAAGGAGGCTGATGAAGAAGAAATGAACGGCTCAGCTGGAAAGGTGACTGGTAAACTAGAGGATCCAGGTCCTAGTGAGAACTACTGCCAAAAGCTCAGATCATGGGGACCCCCACCTCCCCCGAAATCAGTCCACCCAATCCAGTGAGAGCAGCGAGGACAAAAAGGACCGACTGGAGGACGGAGAGGTAAACCAGCCTCATTCTTTTCAAGCACCCTTGTTGGCTTCGGGAGGAAGAGTGAAGTATCGGCCGTACGGGCTCGGGGATGTGCAGGTGTTGGTGGATCAACTTCCCCCAGTGGCAGAGGGAGGAGGTTTGTGGCTTGGCAAATTGGACAAGCTGACCGCAGGGCAGAGATTGGCATTGGGAGACTTTAGGGCGGTTATTCAGAGGTGCCTGACCAGTATAGATGCACGAGACCTTGAGAAAGCAGCAGGGACTTTGCACCGGCAGGATGAGGAGCCATTTGCATAATGGGCTGGTGACCTGAGCAGGGTGATTAGAGAGAAATATCCATTACCCACTTCATCCGCAGTGCCCAAATTGGCATTGGAACTCGAAAGAAAATCCAAGGACTTTCTTGGATCAGACTAAGGAACTATGGGTGCATCATACTGGGTGTCATCCTGGCAAACCAGGGCCCCAGAGGGAGTGGTATAGACAGGCGGTGTTGGAGGGAGTACCGGAGAAGGTAAAAACTGCTATGTGTGACAATCCTGATTTACAGGGGACTGACTCTGTAGTGTGGGAGAGACATCTGGTGCACCATCTGACTTGTGTTCAGCAACAATTGCAAAAGGAAGTCAAGCAGAATAAGAGCCTCCAAACTCAGCTTTTAAAAATACAGCTGTCAGAGGCCCGGCAAAGGGTTAATTCAGAAAAAGAGAAGGAGAAAAACGAGGAACCAAAGAAATTGATGTGGCAATGGGGAATGGATGCTCCGGAATCCCCTGACCTGTTTCCCATACCGCCCTGGGAGCCGAATCGCCGTCTACCGGTGAATAGGGGGGGGGGCTACAGGGGAGCTCCGAGGGGGGGGAAATGGATGGAGAGGACGCGGGGGGCGTGGGGGCCCACCTCGAGGCACTTCAAACGTATGCTTCCTATGTGGGGACACAGAACATTGGGTAAAAGACTGTCCTCACAGAGGTTACTTCGCCCGAGGAAGAGCCCGGGGGGGACAGGGTGCCGGTTCGTATCGTGGACGAGGTGGCCCTCCATCCTACAACATGCCAGTGATGGACTGGGGATCTACCGTGACCTGGGATGATCCCTACCAAGAATGATACACCCCATCGAGAGGCCCAGACAGCAGTAAAACTACGGCAGATCCGCTGCTGCCCGTGATGGTCAATTACATGAAGTTGTCATTTTTGGTCGACACTGGGGCAACATGCTCCACTTTGAACACCACCTCAGAATCTACACTGTCGACGCAGACTACCACAGTTATGGGCTTCTCGGGGAAGAAACAGACTTTGCCGGTGACACTGCCACTACTCACACAAGTGGGCCACCAGTGCGTCCGCCACACCTACATCTACTGTCCGGGCACTCCTGTCAACCTCCTGGGCAGGGACTTACTGATCAAACTGGGGGCGACTATTCTCTGCTCCCTTGAAGGACTGAGTGTGACCAGATGGCATATGCTTGCCTTGTACCCGGTATTCTACCAGGGAATATGCGCAGTTCCTACTTAGACAACTTAGACCGAGCAGGGCAGAAACTTTGCCCTGAACCACCAGACCAGGGAGGCATCTGGTCAGCATTTCAAAGGTGGCGCCCCTGGATCTCGCTCCTTGACACCTACGTCCCTCCCCCGGACCCTCTCCATGTTACCCTCTTCTATGACAGGCTCCAAACCGATTGGTACAGGGAAGAATTCGATCAGGTCGTAGGAGATTCTTGGAGCATCGATACGGAAAATATTTATGTGGCACCAGAAGGTGTGGCGGCAGCGGTGAAGCTGCTCCCAGAACAACAACAGTGGTATCGAATGGAGGAGGACTCTGCACCCCATGTGTCTTTCGCACTACACCCGAGTCGTGAGGCCAAAGAATTGGGAGGTATCGTTAAGAGGGCATTGGCTCACTCAGACTGGAAGCCCACCTCAATACCGCAGGTCTCATACGCTCCCACTATACAGACTTTTATGTAGACGATCTCTTGCTGGCGGTGCCATCTGTAACTGCCTGTATACAGGCCACTAAGACAGTCTTGATGCATCTGGCAGAGAGAGATTTTAAGGTTAGTAAACAGAAACTTCAAACTTGCAGAAGACAAGTCTCCTTCCTGGGGCGTTTGATCTCCCAGAAGGGGGCAGGATTGTCCCCTGTCCACAGATCCACCATACTGCACCACCCCAAGCCCCTGCTGGTAAAGAACATGATCTCCTTCCTTGGTCTTACAGGGTATAGCCGCTCCTACGTCCCGGATTACACCAACCTCATGAGCCCCCTCCGACGGATGGTGAAAGACCAAGGTCTGAGGAACCTCTCCACCCACCTTGTTTGGACGACGGAGGCAGAGCAAAACTTCATCCGCCTTAAACAAGAACTGGCTACAGCAGCTGATTTGGCCATTCCAGACTATTCACTTCCATTCTTTTTGGATGTTTCTGTCACAGACGCCGTGGCCAATGTTCTGTTCCAGAAAAAAAGGGGGAGAGAGGAGAATTTTGATGTATACCAGTGTAATGCTGGATACAATGGAGAAAAGACATCACGCCTGTACACAACATGCAGCAGCCGTGGCAAAGATTATCAAAAAAACCGCTCACATCATGTTGGGACAGCCCAAATGTTGAAGAACCTAGAGCAATGGTGGCATCCATATCTCAAAAATATGGCCAGAGAGTTGGTCAGGAAATGTGACATCTGCACCAAGTACAACACCAGACCGACAGTGAAACCAGAGATCGGTAGGTATCCACTCGTCACCAGGCCTGGACGAGAGATTGTTATTGATTTTACAGAAATGGGCACCACCGTTCGAGGGTACAGGTACGTACTGATGTGTGTGGATGTGTATTCAGGGTGGCCAGAAGCGTGGCCCGCCAAGAGGGAAGACAGTAACACGGTAATTAAATGCCTGATAAATTATTATATCCCCAACCATGGCTTCCCAGAGAAAATTAGGTTAGATAATGGGACACATGTCAAGAATCAGGATTTGCAGAAGGTGGAGGCCATGATGGGGTTGAAACATGGGTTTGGAACGGTGTATCATCCACAGTCTCAAGGAAAGGTGGAAAGGATGAATCAAACTGGAAAAACCAAATTGGCAAAAATCTGTGCACAGACCAAATTGAACTGGATTGATGCATTGCCATTGGCACTTATGTCCATCCGTTGTTCTGGTAACCAATCCACTGGGTTTACACCTTTCGGAAAGGAGATACCTGGTACCACTGGTCGCAGTGTGCACCAGGAGAACCGCCATCCAGATCGTTGACCAAGGTCCAGGAGGACCTGCAACAACATACCTCTGTCTTGGCTGAGGCAGAGAAGGACCCTCCTCAGAAATGGGCAGAATAATCCCCGGGGAGCGAGTCAGGTACTGAGGTAGTCTACCCTCAGTCCGAAGAAAGAAGAAACTGTACGAAAAGGGAGGGGGTGAGAAAGAGCGCCCCTCTCCGATAAGGGGCGTGCCAAGCCTCCACCCGACGAATAAGAGCGCCGAGGGAGGAAGCGTCGAGGGATTGTTGGTTGTGTTTTTGTGTGGTAGTTTTAGTTGTTGATTTATTTAGTTTATTGTGTATGTTTAGCCATTATTAGATAGTTTAGTTAACAATTGGGGAGTTAAAGCGAAGATGTTTGGATTTGGGAAGGTATTGGGGGTCCTTACGACCCTGACTGTAATGATTGTTGTTTTGTGTTTGGTCTGTATTTGTAGGCATACTGGTCACATGTGGGTGTTGCTGCATTCCCTGTATGAGATCCTTGGCGCTTCGGGTAATTTCATCCGCAATAGAGAGGCAGGACCCGAAGGTCCTCATGCCTTTATTGGCTACTGATCCTGATGATGTAAATAGTGGTGTTGCCATACTGAGGCCTATTGATGTGTGATCTCCTAGGGGAGATCAAAAGGGGGATATCAAATTTTGACATTTACAAAGTGGGGGTGGGCTCTTAGGAGAGCCCAAAAGGGGGAATTGTGGGAATGCAGACACACTTTGTGTGACTAGTATGCAGCATAGTGTGTAAAGTGTACTCCTGTATGTTTTAGACACGTGACAGGGTCACCGCTCTTCACTATGTCTTCACTATGAGGGGAGACAAAAGGGAATAACAACACCATATAAGGTAATGGTCCGAATTCCTTTTGTGGAAAAGTACTGGTATGTGGGGGGTGGCCATCAGCTATATCTATTCTATAGTTTCCCCCTATAGCTCAGATCTCTCCGTGTGTCCCATGAGGGTTGATCTCCAGAGCGCTCTGTATAGTTTTAAATAAAACCTGTAATCAGCTGAACCACTCCAGACGTCTTTGTGTACTTCCTCATCAAACGGACCTGGGTAAGTTATATGCATATTCAACACCAATATTACCATTGAGGAGCATTCAAGTGACCAAATGTGGAGTTTCTAATAACGTGGTGCAACCCGGGCGATACATGACCAGTACGTGAACGTAAACCTTCGTCATCGTAATAGGAATACATTTATCACCAAGCTCGAAGTCCGATAGCTTCACAAGCTGTTTAACGCAGTTTAAATTGCGCTACAATTGCGCTACATTTGCGAACGTATGGGGGGTAATACAGAACAATGACAATCACTACAAAGGCAAAACATATACATAACTCACCCGTAATCATTTACGCACTGGGAAAGCATATACAAACTGGTTACCCAGCCCAGCTGACCTGATATGTAACCAACATGTCATGTAACCAACATGTAACAACATGTCCACTCCCAACCTAGCTGCGCACTCTACGTGCCACACGCTACGTGACACAAGGGGCGCAGCCAGGCTTTCTCACAGTCACCAACAATCTTCTCTTAGCCTCAGATAATAGACTTGTTTCTATACTTGTCCTCCTAGACCTTAGTGCTGGATTCGACACTATTGACCACAACATCTTATTACAGAGACTGGAGCATGTGACTGGTATCAGAGGAACAGCGTTAAAATGATTCCAATCCTACTTATCGGACAGATTCCAGTTTGTTCATGTCCATGATGAACCTTCCACACAAACAAAAGTTAGTTATGGAGTTCCACAAGGTTCTGTGCTAGGACAGATTCTGTTCACCCTGTACATGCTTCCTCTAGGCTATGTCATTAGGAAGCACTCTATTAATTACCACTGCTATGCAGATGACACTCAGTTGTATCTATCTATTAAACCTGTTAACATAAACCAGTTAACCAGACTTTGTCAGGTTTTGGGAAACTATTATACATTTTTAGGACCAATGACGCGCCCACTCTGGTACTCTGGGTTTAACTCAAGACTTTCTTGCAAAACGAGATTCTCTAGACAAGAACAGAAAACAAGAACTACAGAAAAAGCGAAAATGTGAAACGTGAATACGGAGGACCAGACAAGAACATGAACCCAGAAACACAAGGGAAACGATGAGGGTCTGGGTCACACACACCGGGGAAGACGCCCCAGACCAGACAGGGAACATGAACATGGGGTTCAGGGAAAACAAGGCATGAAACACATGGGCATGAAACAAGAGACAAACATGGGATAAGGACACATGAACAAAAGACGTGGGAAAAGACCAGAAGACAAAGACAGATACTCAACTCAAACTGGGGAATACCGAAAGCAGTCCAAGAACAAAATCCAGCAGGGAAGGGAAATGAACCAGGTATGAGGCATGAAGAATCCTAGCATGAATCATCAGCCGGTATACAGAACAGAGATCAGCATGGAATAAGCAGTACAGACAACCTGGCAACTAAAACATGGGGGACCACAAGTATATAAAGAGAAAGAACAAAAGACACAGGTGAAAACAATCAAACCAATCAGGTCAACGTAAAGGGAACAGAATAAACAAAAACCAGTTCCTGTCAGGATCCTACAAAATAAAATAAACAGGAAGTCAAAAAACGCACATCCTGACAGACTTCAATTATGTCTAACTGACATGTTCATTCTCCTCGTGGGCACCAAATCCACCCTTTCTAAAACCAGCACCATCTCCATTCTAATTGACAACAATACTGTCCTCCCCTCCCCCCAAGTTAAAAGCCTGGGTGTCATCCTAGACGGTACTCTCTCCTTCACTCAGCATATCAATACCACTACCCGGTTGGCCTACTCCCATCTACGTAACATAAACCGCATCCGTTCTTCACTCACCATCGATAGCACGGCCATACTCGTTAATGCCTTTGTCACCTCTCATTTGGATTACTGTAACTCACTCCTCACTGGTCTACCTCTCAAATCACTTCATAAACTTCAACTTGTCCAGAACTCTGCTGCCCGAATCATCACCAGAACTCCATTCTCACATCATATTACCCCTGTCCTTAAACAACTTCACTGGCTCCCTGTGTCCTTCCGTATAAACTATAAAATCCTCCTTCTCACCTACAAAGCCCTCATCGCATCCGGTCGTCTCCGGACTTATCAACTTTTAAATCATCACTCAAAACGTATCTGTTCCGTGTAGCGTTTTCCACCTAACTCTCTTAACTTCTCAAAGCAGCCCGTGATGTTCTACCACCCTCCGCCTATTTCATATTGTCTCATATTGTTTCATATTTGTTGTTCTGTCATCTGGGTTTCTGTGTTTCAATTTGCTTTTGCTGTACATCACCCACTTCCTGGATGCTCTGCACTTTTTGCCTTTACATTCTGGCCCTCTGTTTATGCATTGTTGTTATTGTTGTTTTAATGCACTCTATGTATTTCATGCTGTATGCTTCCTTTTTCTCTCTGTAAGGTGACCTTGAGAGTTTGAAAGGCGCCATGAAATAAAATGTATTATTATTATTATAAAGGCCTGGATGACCAGTAATTTTCTACTTTTAAATTCAGAGAAAACAGAAGTTATTGTATTTAGCCTTAAAAACCTCAGAAAGAACTTTTCTAAAATTATAGCTACTTTAGATGGCATAGCCCTGGCCTCCAGCACTACTGTGAAAAACCTTGGAGTTATTTTTGACCAGGACATGTCCTTTAACTCACACATAAAACAAAGCTCTAGAACTGCCTTCTTTCACCTGCGCTACATTGCCAAAATTAGGAACATCCTATCTCAAAATGATGCAGAAAAACTAGTCCAGGCATTTGTTACCTCAGGGCTACATTATTGTAACTCATTACTATCTGGATGTCCCAGTATCTCCATAAAAAGCCTCCAGTTAATCCAGAATGCCGCAGCCAGAGTCCTGACAGGATTGGCTTCATTGGCTCCCTGTAAAATACAGAATAGAATTTAAAATCCTTCTCCTGATATACAAATCCCTTCATGATCAAGCTCCTTCATACCTTAAAGACCTCATAGTACCATATTATCCCAATAGACCACTTCGCTCTCAGAGTGCAGGTCTACTTGTGGTTCCTAGAGTTTCCAAAAGCAGAATGGGAGGCAGAGCCTTTAGCTATCAAGCTCCTCTCCTGTGGAACCAGCTCCCAGTCTGGGTTCAGGAGGCAGACACTCTCTGTACTTTTAAGGCTAGACTTAAAACCTTCCTCTTTGACAAAGCGTATAGTTAGGGCTGGCTTCAGGCACCTCTGAACCATCCCTTAGTTATGCTGCTATAGGCCTAGACTGTCCGAGGACCTTCGGTGCACTGAGCTCCCCAACCCTAACCCCCCCCCCCCTTCCCTTCCCCTCTCCTCCTCTTTTCCCTCCTCACATGTATATTCCACCATTGAATGTCACTAACCTTGTGCTCTCTCTCTCCCCTAGTTTGTGCTCTCTCCCTCTCTCTCTGTTCTCTCTCTCTGTACCTTCTGCAGGTGTCCCTGGTCCTGGAGCTGTATATTGCTGATGTGCAGTTACTGGTCCCACCAACCTGCAGTGTCTATTTGTTGTTTATTGTTGCTGTTCTTTTCTCTCTGCTCTATCCACTCACCCCAACCGGTCGAGGCAGATGGCTGTCCAAACTGAGCCCGGTTCTGCTGAAGGTTTTTTCTTCCGTTAAAGGGAGTTTTTCCTCTCCACTGTCTCCAAGTGCTTGCTCATAAGGGATTTGTTGGGTTTTTAGTTTTAGTTTTTGTAAAGTGCCTTGAGATGGTGTGTATTGTGATTTGGCGCTATACAAATAAAATTGAATTGAATTGAATTGAATTGAATTGATCCAATACATCAAAAGCGGCGCTAAAATCTAACATTATTGCACCTACTAAATTGTTATCAATGAATTTTAAGCAGTCATGCTGTCATCTGTCATCTGTGTTAAAGCTGTTCCTGTTGAATGTCCCTCACGATATGCATGCTGAAAATCCATCCATCCATCCATCCATCCATCTTCTATACCCGCTTTTTCCTGAAAGCCAGGGTCACGGGGATCTACTGGAGCCTATCCCAGCTCTCTCTCGGGTGAAAGGCAGGGGTACACCCTGGACAGGTCACCAGACCATCACAGGGCCACATAGAGACACACAAAGACAGACAACCTCACACACGCACTCCTACGGGCAATTTAGATTCATGCTGAAAATCAGAAAATAAATTATGTTCTTTAAAAAAGGCTAGTATTTGCTTGCTAACTATCTTTTCTAATACTTTACTAAGAATTGGTAACAAACTTATTGGTCAACTGTTAGCACCACTGAAACCCAGAGCAGCATTTTTCTATAGATGAATAACCTTTGCTTCTTTCCATGCTAAAGGAACCTCTTTTTCAATACTGGTGGTAAAGATGTGGCAAACTGGTCCCGCCAAACGGCTGGCTGCTAATTTCAAAAGCTTTCCATCTACACTACCGTTCAAAAGTTTGGGGTCACTTAGAAATTTCCTTATTTTTGAAAGAAAAACTGTTTTTTTTCAATGAAGATAACTTTAAACTAATCAGAAATACACTCCATACAGTGTTAATGCGGTAAATGACTATTCTAGCTGCAAATGTCTGGTTTTTGGTGCAATATCTACATAGGTGTATAGAGACCCATTTCCAGCAACTATCACTCCAGTGTTCTAATGGTACAATGTGTTTGCTCATTGTGTCAGAAGGCTAATGGGTGATTAGAAAACCCTTGTGCAATCATGTTAGCACAGCTGAAAAGAGTTTAGTTGGTTAGAGAAGCAATAAAACTGACCTTCCTTTGAGCAGGTTGAGTATCTGGAGCATTACATTTTTGGGGTTGATAAAATGCTCAAAATTACCAGAAAAAAAACTTTCATTTGAAACTCGACAGTCTATTCTTGTTCTTAGAAATGAAGGCTATTCAATTCGAGAAATTGCCAAGAAACTGAAGATTTCCTACAACGGTGTGTACTACTCCCTTCAGAGAACAGCACAAACAGGCTCTAACCAGAGTAGAAAGAGAAGTGGGAGGCCCCGCTGCACAACTGAGCAAGAAGATAAGTACATTAGAGTCCTCAACTGGCAGCTTCATTAAATTGTACCCGCAAAACGCCAGTGTCAACATCTACAGTGAAGAGGCGACTCCGAGATGCTGGCCTTCAGGGCAAAGTGGCAAAGAAAAAGCCATATCTGAGACTGGCCAATAAAAGAAAAAGATTAATATAGGCAAAAGAATACAGACATTGGACAGAGGAAGATTGGAAAAAAGTGTTATGGACGGATGAATCGAAGTTTGAGGTGTTTGGATCACACAGAAGAACATTTGTGAGACACAGAACAACTGAAAAGATGCTGGAAGAGTGCCTGACGCCATCTGTCAAGCAAGGTGGGGGTAACGTGATGGTCTGGGGTTGCTTTGGTGCTGGTAAGGTGGGAGATTTGTTCAGGGTAAAAGGGATTTTGAATAAGGAAGGCTATCACTCCATTTTGCAACGCCATGTCATACCCTATGGACAGCGCTTGATTGGAGCCAATTTCATCCTACAACAGGACAATGACCCAAAGCACACCTCCATATTGTGCAAGAACTATCTAGAGAAGAAGCAGGCAGTGGTCTTCTATCTGTAATGGAGTGGCCAGCGCAGTCACCAGATCTAAACCCCATTGAGCTATTGTGGGAGCAGCTTGACCGTATGGTACGCAAGAAGTGCCCATCCAGCCAGTACAACTTGTGGGAGGGGCTTCTAGAAGTGTGGGGTGAAATTTCTCCAGATTACCTCAAAAAATTAACAGCTAGAATGCCAAAGGTCTGCAATGCTGTAATTGCTGCAAATGGAGGATTCTTTGACGAAAGCAAAGTTTGAAGGAAAAAATTATTTCAAATAAATATTATTTCTAACCTTGTCAATGTCTTGACTATATTTTCTATTCATTTTACAACTCATGTGGTAAATAAAAGTGTGACTTTTCTTGGAAAACACAAAATTGTCTGGGTGACCCCAAACTTTTGAACAGTAGTGTATGTGATCCACCCCCACTGGTTTATCTATGTTTATAGTTGATAACATTTGTTCCACTTGTTTTACATTTATCCTGCTCAATTCAAAACACAGAGCTGGCTTATCACTCATAATTTTTTCAATTAAACTTTCATGTGATATGACTTTATCAACAGATAACATTTCTTCTCTTAATTTATCAACTTTATTTATGAAAAAATCATTAAAATAATTTGCAATTTCATATGGTTTAGTTAGAAATGAATCACCTGTATCAATAAAAGATGGAATTTGACTTGATTTCCTGCCCATTATTTCATTAAGGATACTCCACAATTTTTTATTATTTACACTCATTTATTTACTTTATAAAACATTTTTGTCTTATTCCTGTTAATTTTTGTTACTTGATTTCTCAATTTACAGTAGACTTCCCAGTCCACCTTGTTCCCAGTTCTGTTTGCAGTACCCCTCGCCACATCTCTCTCAATCATAATACTTTTAAACTCACTGTCAAGCCACAGTGCCCTGACATTCTTCACTGTATATTTCCTCATAGGTGCATGCTTGTCCACTAAAGGGTAAAATAATTTTTCAAAAGCTGCAAATGCAGTTTCTACAGCCGTTTGGCGGGACCAGTTTGCCACATCTTTACCACCAGTATTGAAAAAGAGGTTCCTTTAGCATGGAAAGAAGCAAAGGTTATTCATCTATAGAAAAATGCTGCTCTGGGTTTCAGTGGTGCTAACAGTTGACCAATAAGTTTGTTACCAATTCTTAGTAAAGTATTAGAAAAGATAGTTAGCAAGCAAATACTAGCCTTTTTTAAAGAACATAATTTATTTTCTGATTTTCAGCATGAATCTAAATTGCCCGTAGGAGTGCGTGTGTGAGGTTGTCTGTCTTTGTGTGTCTCTATGTGGCCCTGTGATGGTCTGGTGACCTGTCCAGGGTGTACCCCTGCCTTTCACCCGAGAGAGAGCTGGGATAGGCTCCAGTAGATCCCCGTGACCCTGGCTTTCAGGAAAAAGCGGGTATAGAAGATGGATGGATGGATGGATGGATGGATGGATTTTCAGCATGCATATCGTGAGGGACATTCAACAGGAACAGCTTTAACACAGATGACAGATGACAGCATGACTGCTTAAAATTCATTGATAACAATTTAGTAGGTGCAATAATGTTAGATTTTAGCGCCGCTTTTGATGTATTGGATCAATTCAATTCAATTCAATTCAATTCAATTTTATTTGTATAGCGCCAAATCACAATACACACCATCTCAAGGCACTTTACAAAAACTAAAACTAAAAACCCAACAAATCCCTTATGAGCAGCACTTGGCGACAGTGGAGAGGAAAAACTCCCTTTAATGGAAGAAAAAACCTCCAGCAGAACCGGGCTCAGTTTGCGCGGCCATCTGCCTCGACCGGTTGGGGTGAGTGGATAGAGCAGAGAGAAAAGAACAGCAACAATAAACAACAAATAGACACTGCAGGTTGGTGGGACCAGTAACTGCACATCAGCAATATACAGCTCCAGGACCAGGGACACCTGCAGAAGGTACAGAGAGAGAACAGACCAACCAACAATGATTTAGTAAAAGGTAACTGCATCTGTAGCCACAAAGCCTCCACATCAGGTCTTGTTTTATTTTCACTGGGATATGATTTTGAATATATATGGCAACCCCCCCTCCATGCCTATTCTTATCCTTCCTATAGATGTTATAACCATTTATATTCATTACATGATCTGCAAATGACTGATCAAGATGTTTTTCTGTAACTGCTAAAACATGAATATTATTTGTAAGCAATACATCTGTTATTTCAGCATATCCATGTCCTAAGACTACAAATATTAATAAGAGCTAATTTCAGTCCCTTCTTGGGTAACTTAATAAGTATTGACATGATTTTATTTTATTTTTTTTAATTTCTCAAACTCACTGGAGAAAGACAAAAACATGAATGCCTACTTTGATTTCACCATTTTTAGCTTGTGATGGTGGATACGTGATTAATTTATCATAATTGGTAAAAGCTGGTAAAAGCTCTTTCCTCTTTTGACGTACAGACCCTGGAAAATCTTCATTCAAATATATATTTGTGCCTTTGAGGTATTTTGCCCTTTCCAGCACTGCTTCCTTGTCTTTTTGCTGAAGAAATTTCACCATAATCGGTCTGGGTCGGTTGGGATTCCCATTTTTCAGCCTCCCTACTCTTTGTACTCTCTCCAAGGTAATTTTATTTTGATCGAGTTGTAATTTCTCTTGAATCAACTGTTTGACTTTCTCCTCAGAGTCACACCATTTTTCATTTGGAGACTCAGGAATGCCATCCACCACTATGTTATTCTGCTTACACTGACTTTCTAAATAATTGGCTTTAGCATCTAACATCAGAAGTGATTCAGCCAATTTGTGTATGTCGTTTGTATTTGATTTACATTCGATTGAAAGTTCATTACTGTTAACTTTCAATTCATCTAACTCCTTCTGGGTGAACTGGAGACTTGTTTTTAAGTCCTGTACCTCTTTCAGGAGGTTAAGGTTACTCTTTGACTCATAGTTGTCATGATCATTTGCGTGAACGTTTTATAGTTGTGTTCTTGTTGCAGCATTAATTCTTTAAAATGAGCTCTTTCTTTTTCTAGCAACTCCCGTACCTGAGACAGGGAGATGCTGTTCTCATTGCCATCGTTCACGTTTCTTGGCATGGTGTATTAACTGTTTCCCCAGTAGCCAACAGCCAAACACGCCTCGGTTCAGTGAGAGCTCCCCTGGATCCTCTGTGAAACAACGCAGGTCCTCCCGCGACGCGGCCTACCCGTAGATGTCCGGCGGATACCAAATACCAAATTAAAAGCAAGTGTTTCTCAGATGAATACACTATATGAGATGAAAGAAGCCAAGCAGAGGCTGTAATTTGCGATTAGCACATGGGTCAGAGTTTCCCTTCGCTGTGATGTCTGAAACAGTGTTCTGCAGCCTCACTTACTGTGGTTGACCTGTGAGGTAGGTGATAATCCAGGTCACCAAAGGAGACCATCAGTTCAGCTATAGCAGCAATGACTCCTTGTCAAAAGCTAAAAAACACTTGGCTGAGGAATTGGCAGCAGACATATCATCAAATGAATGGGGGTCATGTCTACACAATATTAATACTATATACAAAGAAATTGGCAGCAGGTTTATTCAGTTAAAAAAAATCCACAGGAATCCACACTGAACCCCACAACAACTGTACAAGTGGAATTTAATTCCTACAGATACTTGTTGGAGGTGTGAAAATGGATTATTCTGGCTTCTTCCACAGCCAAACGGATTCTGTTGAGACACTGGAGGAAAAAACAACCCCCTCCTTGTGAGGAGTGGCTGGGTTCGCATCCTATGAGAAAGTTGCTTACGGATTACTGAACAAATTACATTCAATTCAATTCAATTTATTTGTATAGCGCCAAATCACAATACAAATCATCTCAAGGCATCATTACAGACTTACCTGGACTCCTTTCATCAGCTGGCTGTCTGTATCTTAACCTCAACGAGGACTGACTGATGTGGCTGATGTGGTGCTTTTGTGAATTTTTTTTTGTTATCCTTCTATCTTGTGTTACTCTGTGACTGTTCTCTTGTTAAAACTATAAACTTAATATAAATTATACATTATATAAAAGTAGGAAATTACTGGTCATCCAGCCCTTTATTTCCTTTAGACACGCCTGAAATCTGGCTAACTCGTTTGTGTTAACAAGTTTCATAGATGGATAAAGCTGAGTGTCATCTGCATAGCAGCAATAGAGTGCTTCCTAATAACATTGCCTAAAGGAAGCATGTGTGAGGTGAACAGAATTGGTTCTAACACAGAACCTTGTGGAACTCCATAACTAACCTTTGTGTGTGGAAGTTTCATCATGAACATGAACAAATTGGAATCTGTGTGATAAATAAGATTGAAAAATTTAGCACTATTCATAATAGCATTTAAAAAAAAACTGGGAAGATTGTAATTATTTTGCCGATGCTGAAGTTTTTTTTTCAGCACAATCCATGCGCAATCCTTCTCTATCAGGGTTTTATTTTTCAGTTCCAATTTTATTTGTTCTCTCTCCTCTTTGCACTCACCCGAACTGGTTGAGGCAGGTGGCCGCCCAAACTGAGCCAGGTTCTGCTGGAGGTTTCTTCCATTAAAGGGAGTTTTTCCTCTCCAGTGTCACCAAGTGCTTGCTGCTATGGGATTTGTTGGGTTTCTGTTGTTTTTTTTTTGTAAAGTGCCTTGAGATGATTGTATTGTGATTTGGCGCTATACAAATAAAATTTTATTGAATTCTTTTCAGTGCCAAAGTTTGTATTTCTGTCATGAGTCCCTCTGGGGACTTCCTGCCTGAGGACCTTTATTGTGTAGTGACTTCCGTTTTCTCCTCGCACTGGTCCCTGGCAGCTTTGTTGTAATTTGTGTTCATGAGTTTCACCTGTCCCTGTTAGTTTCACCTGAGTTCAATCACCTGTTGTGTTCCTCCCTATTTATACCTCCCTTCTTCCTTTATTCCACGCTGTAGCATTGTCAACCTAACCTTAGTCCATTCTGAGCGTAGCTTGTGTGTTTGTGATGACCATCCCACCCCGTCTTCCTGAGTTCTTGCCATCTTATCCGGTACCTAGTTTTGTGTTTGAGTTTGCCCTGGAGATCCCCAGGGACAATAAAGATTACTTTGTCCTGCATTTGGGTCCTGCCCCTCCTCCTTCCACCCAGCATCTCTACGCTACTCATGACAATTTCACTGCCAAAAATCGTTTAACTGTCACAAATTTTTGTTAATATTATTGTATTGTTCATATATTATATTAAGATTTATCTTGTTGTTCAATACTTATAAACTGAACAATATATCCACCATGCGTGAGCTAATGTCAGCTGCTGGATTTCAAGATACATTACTCATGTTCTACAGTTACAAAATAATGCAGATTTGCTCTCCAGGTGACTTCAGGTATAAATATGATCATACTTTAAAGCATGTGACACATTATTGATGTAGTACCATCATGTAGTTTGTAGATTAAGACAAACACAAAAAACCTCAATTATAGTAGAATGGGTGGTAGCATCAGACAAATATGAATTTGGTGCAGTTTTTACATGTGGAAATAAATAAATGCAACATTTATTGTCTATTTCTCCAATTTATTTCATTAAATTTGTATTTTATTTATATGTCCCATTTGGTCCCCCACACAAAATCACTGAAATAAACAATAAAGAAAGGTGGAGACCCTAACATATTCCTATATTACATACAAATAAGCCCAAACAGCATAGGAAGTTTGTCTGTGCAATCACTTTATTTAGTTACACACAGTGATCTGTATATGTGCAATGTAGTGAGAGACTGAGAAAGAATGATCTGCTTTTTCCTTGAGCATAAGAGCTGAGTGGTGAAGTGGGTACAAGTTGGTTAGCAGGCCAAAAAGCCTCCATCCACTGGCAGAGTGACTCCATTAATCATGTTGCTCTTATCACTCAGCAGGAATAAAATACTGTTCACCACGTCCTCCACCTCTGCACACAGACACACAGGAAGCTCAGTGTTACTGTTGGGATGAGAGGCTTATATAATGAATGCATACACCTGTTCAGCCCCCTGGGTTGAACTCTGTAGGGAGGCTGAGTGGTTGGAACACACTATCCAGATCCCTTTTTTACATAGGGGACAACTTACTTACATTTTGAGATTGAGATGAGAAAAGCAATAACCTGTTGTTGGTGTGTTAAACCTGTATTTTTTTATGCACTTAGGCACAGTGGAAACAAGTGGGGAGCACAACATCAGCATCTTATCACCTCATAAAGTTGACTAATTTGTTAGGTGTGTAGACATTACAGTAATTACCACTGATCTCAGCTTACGTGTGTCTATACAACAGGATGGAATGAAAACGAAATCTATGTGACTGTGTCTATACAACAGGATGGAATGAAAACGAAATCTATGTGACTGCCTCAGATGACCACAGTCATCTGCAGGATTGTGCTGTACTTTAGGTCAACATAACATCCTGTTACATCTCACCTGCAAAGTGGCCCAAAGGAATGCGGGACAACATAGACTGGGCTTTTTCAGGGTTGCTCCAGGCCAGACGACCCATCTTAGTCATCACTACTGTGGGGTTCACAGTGTTCACACGAATCTGATCACAACATGGCACAGCTCAAAAACAGTTAAAACAATTTCAATATAAATAACCAGTCAATCCATCACTTTAGCAAATGTGGACATCCACAGGGAATTTTAGATGGTTATGTGTAAGGAACAGGTATAGCAGAAGTCTTGCTTGGGGGACTAAACAGCAGCTAGTGGTTTAATTCTTTGGATGTGTTGCTGGGACACAGGCCATCTCCCTTCTAACTGCTAACATGTTAGAAACATCCTCCTCCTCCTCCTTGTCATAGTCAGATTTAAGTTGTAGTTCATTTCCTGGGGCTTAAGCGTCATGTCACCTGGTAAGGTCCGAGCTCTAGAGCCATCACTTTAGTCAGCATGTCCAGGGCTCCTTTAGTGGCACCTGAACAGTGACAGGGACACAAAGACAGAAATAACAGAAACACTTTCTAGTTACTGTCAATGAACTTCTTTCATTTAGGCACTCTAAAAACTGAAACCTCTTTATTTCCCTGAAGGCCAGGGCACACAGCCAAGCTCCTGGTGAATGCTGTAACAAGACTGTTCCTCTGATACTCACAATAGACAGCATGGTCTCTGAGGGCGCACTGTGAAGCCTGGCTGGACACATTGACAATGGAGCCTCCTGATCCTCTGGCCTTCATACCACG
Organism: Mastacembelus armatus; assembly: GCF_900324485.2. NCBI lineage: Eukaryota > Metazoa > Chordata > Actinopteri > Synbranchiformes > Mastacembelidae > Mastacembelus > Mastacembelus armatus. The sequence continues at coordinate 3,126,378 of NC_046651.1, read as the reverse complement.
AGCCACTATCTACCCACAAAGTCAAAGGCTTTGTTATATGTAGTTTGATTAGGCAGAAACAATTTGATGATATTCAAGCATTACAAAAGCCATTTTAACTTTTGTTGTACAAATTATTACTGGCATCAAACTCTTGTTTGTTGTTAATGCTTCAATATTGATAAAATACTAAGTAAAAACTAATACTGATAAAAAGTAAAAAGTTAAAAAAAAAAAGTAAGTCCCATCCAATTTTATTTTATTCCGGCATTTCTGCCTTTGTTCTTTCATAGGTTTAGTATTATTAAGAAGTGACTGATTCAAAACCAGAATTGTGCCAGAACCCAACTTCTGATTTCAGTCTATCAGTAATAATCAGTTGAACTGAATGCAGCACTAAGGTCAAGAGATACTAGAACAAGATGATTATTTTGTAGTTAAATCTATGATTTCTATAATTTTTATTCTGAGAAGGCTCAACAGCTCGGTTCTGTGTGTAGTACAGAGACAAGATCAATATTTATACAATTGGATCATTAAATAGGGGCAGCATGGTGGATGAGTGGTTAGCACTGTTGCCTCACAGCAAGAAAGTTCCTGATTCAGGAACTTGTGTGGGTTTTCTCCAGGTACTCCGGTTTCCTCCCATAGTCCAAAAACATGTATGTCAGGTTGATTGGTGACTCTAAATTGCCCATAGGAGTGAGTGTGAGTGTGTGAGGTTGTTTGTCTCTATGTGGCCCTGTGATGGACTCGTGCCCTGTCCAGGGTGGACCCCTGCCTTTCACCCAATGAGAGCTGGGATAGGCTCCAGCATATCTCTGTGACCCTGGTTAGCAATAAGCTGGTATAGATGATGGATGGATGGTCATTAAATACTCATATTGTAGCTGTAAAATAACTGAATATTTTACTCAAAACAAGTTGGACTACGTTTGAACTTGTAGTTGCTTATCATATCTGGATGTCATATCATCTACAAGAAGACAGTACACCCACACTGAAGCTCCCTCCTTTGATTAATGTATCTGATAGAGTTAGAAGTATAGTGAGGACACGGCAATTTAGGACTTAATATGTGTCCAGGTATATGATTAAGTAAGGGTTGGACAATTGGGCTTCTCATGGGTCTCTGAAAAATTGATATGGCCAGATAACACCCTATTTCGGGCCTCATGACAGGGCAATCCTGAGCTTCCATAGGAAAGCATAGGAAAGCCATTTCTTGGCACATTCCATTGTGTATTTTGGTAAATGGAGCAAAGAAAACCAATGCAGTATAGCAATATGGATTTGTCTTTTAAAGAGCTATTATTTCACCTGGGACAAATGCAGCACAGCTTTCACATTCACAGTGAACGACCTGGAGATGAAAAAAAAAAAAAACTCAGAACATGATTAACTTAACAGGTTGAACCATGATGACACTTTAAATTCTGAACCCATCCTATGTGTTGTTTTATCCTGTGACTACTGAATAGAACATCCTCTTAGCTAGTGATTTCAATCTCATATGTGTCTTACAGGTCAAACTGGTCCGGTGTCACCTCCAGAAATGGCTGAAGGGTAGCATAGGCAGCATTATTCACCAGCAGATCGATAGGGCCAACCTCTTGTAGGGCTGCCTCTGTGGCTACCCAGTCTGATAGGTCCACACACACTGGGGTGATGGATTCACACTGTGAGAGGAAGCCAAAAGAAGACGTTGATTATACAAGAATTTCTACTCACAGACACATCAGAGTTGCAAATATCCCTATTCAGAATCCACCCAGCATACTGAGATACATATTCTTCAGCAAATTTGATGCAAACTGCCGATAACAGATCCTGTTGTCCCTTCAAATGCACAAAATCCACAACCTCTATAATGTGCTTTGAGCTTCTGCAGGCTCTGTCAACTTAATGTGTGTGGAGCATGCTGTACAGCCTAGTGTGCTTCTCTGTTTATCCACTATGACCAGTGCAGACGCACTCTACCAATTATATGTTGGTGGCTTTATTATAATTAAACTAGGGCAACAGCAGTGGACTGTTACTGAAAAGAAGTTTTCGTTAAAAATCCTATTGCTTCAGATACTTGTATACCTACTGGAATAGTATATATTACTGCAGAGAAATTGGGGAGCAAAACAAAAATACAATTAAATACAAATCAAACTGATTAGCAGCTTAATATTAGTTTTTTGTTGATCCTTGCTAGTGTGTCATTCAGAGACTATAACTGTTGCTATAATATGAGAACTAACAGACTAGAGCAACAAAACTGTAAAAGCTATAATAGAAATGTGTCAATAACCATTAGACTATAAGATTCCATTATGTTTTATTTGGGGAAGATAGGCCTTGGTTGGTTGGGGAAGTTTCACCTCTATAATACCTAATAAACAATGTAATAAAAACTGTTATTACACCCACACTGCCACACAGTCCATTCAGGCAGGCAGTTTATGTCAATATCAAGATAACACACTGTACTTTGTCTAAACAATGAGCTTTCCTCTTTTGAAGGTGCTTAAACTTTTTATACTACTATTTTTTGTATAAGAACTAACTGTCTGTCCTGCTATATTACTACCCCTCTCCAATGCTATACTTAGTTCTGCTTGGCTCGCATATCAGCCCATGGACTTGGAGTTAATTAACTTAGTGTATGCGTGAACCTTTGACAGGACTGAATATGTCCAGGGCTGAGCTCAAAATATTCGGGGATGAAGCCTAACTAACTAACTAGAATGGCGCCTGTTAGGTGGCAGCCAGTTACAGCAGCTCCTCTGTTTGTTTTTTGCAAGTTTTTTACTGAATTATCATCTGTTAATCCAAGTCAAGTCAAGATCTACACTTTCTCTCTGATAACGGATGAAAGTGGATGAGTTGGGATTTTCTAATTCCTGTGGAGAGACATATGGAGATTATGGAAACTCAATTCAATTTTCAATTCAATTCAATTCAATTCAATTCAATTCAATTCAATTTTATTTGTATAGCGCCAAATCACAATACAAATCATCTCAAGGCACTTTACAAAAACTAAAACTAAAAACCCAACAATTCCCTTATGAGAAAGCACTTGGCGACAGTGGAGAGGAAAAACTCCCTTTAACGGAAGAAAAAACCTCCAGCAGAACTGGGCTCAGTTTGGGCGGCCATCTGCCTCGACCCGCTGGGGTGAGTGGATAGAGCAGAGAGCTGATGACTCTTCAATCATTGCATACATCAATAATGATAACAATGAGGAATTCAGACACTTGATAAAAAACTTTGTTGATTGGTACATCAGAAAATGTGATGTGGCAACGGCATCTATACAAGGGAGCAACTGTTAGCTCGCAAAGGAACAAGTCTGCTTCTTGGTATAAAACCTGAAATCCCCCAAGACCTGAGGAGGTGTCGGAGGGGCTGCAGAGGAGTGAAGCATTGAGAAAAACATAGGAAATTTAAACCATTTCTCCCAAAAATTATTATGGGGAATGTGAGGTCACTCTGCGACAAAGTGGATGAACTTACTGCTTTAGCTAGCTGCCAGCGAGAGTACAGAGAGTGTAGCTTTGCTTCACCGAGACATGGCTGAATGAAAATATACCAGATAGCTTTCTTGAACTGCCTGGGTTCTCACTAGTGCAAGCGGACAGAGGGAAACAGAGCGGCAAGAAAAGAGAAGGTGGTCTCTCTGTTTTTGTTAACTCCAAATGGTGCAACCCTGGACATGTAACAGTAAAGGACTGCATCTGCACTCCAGACATTGAGCTGTTGGTGGTTGGACTGAGGCCATACTACCTGCCCTGTGAGTTTTTCACACGTCATTGTTGTGACTGTTTATATTCCTCCATCAGCTGCAGCACAGAGTGCATGTGACATCATCCACACAGTTGTCGCTGGTCTCCAGACAAAACACCCCAGTGCCCTCATACTAATTAATGGGGATTTTAACCATGTCAGTATTTAGGGAACTCTAACCAACTTCAAACAGTATGTGGACTGTGAAACACGAGAAAATAAGATTCTTGATCTCCTTTATGCCAATGTGAAGGAGGCATACAGCTCTTCACCCCTCCCCCCGCTTGGTGGATCAGACCACAACTTAATATATCTAGTACCAACACACAAGTCTGTAGTAAGACAACAGTCTGCTACCAAGAGGTATGTGAAGGTTTGGTCAAAAGATGCTGAGGTGGCCCTGCAGGAGTGCTTCAGGGTTACAAACTGGGACCATGACGGACGATCATGGTGAGGACATCAAAGGCATCTCTTACTGTATCACAGATTACATCCACTTCTGTGAGGACAATGTTGTTCCATCCAGAAAAGTTTGTTGTTTCCCCAATAATAAGCCATGGATAACTAAGGACATTAAAGGCCTCCTTAACAAGAAGAAGGAAGAAGAAGGAACTCCGGGCTGTGCAGAAGGAACTCAAGAGGAAGCTGAGGGAGGCAAAGCAGCTCTATAGAGACAGAGTAGAGCACAAGTTGAGAATAATATCAAAGAGGTGTGGAATGGGATGAAAATAATGACTGGCTATAAGAAGTCACACACTGCTGTGGAAGGAGACTCAAAGTTTGCTCATGAACTTAACCTGATCTTTAATAGATTTGACACCACCTCTGCTTCTTACTCCTACCCAGTGTCCTCACACACCATCTCTCCTCCCTCCACCACCTTAGGTGATGCCTTGGGGTCTCTTCACATCCCTCCATCCAACATCTCTGCCAATCCCCTTTGCCCACTGATACCATCTGTTCTATCAGCAGCCATACAACATTGAAGTATACCTCACCTCCAATACCTCCTCCCCTGCTTTCACCATCTGACTCTTCAACCTGCAACCCTGGCTCAAAAAGGTGCCTACATTATGGAAAACTTCCTGTATTGTCCCATTACCAAAAAGAGGCTGTCCCAGTACCCATAGTGACTTCAGACCAGTAGCGCTAACGTCACATGTCATGAAAGTGTTTGAGAGACTGGTCCTGCAACACCTGAGGTCTCAAGTGTCTGAATTTCTGGACCCCCTGCAGTTTGCATATCAGGAACACATCGGACTGGAAGATGCCATCATCTTCTGAATGCACAGATACTCCCATCTGGAGAGGCAAGGCAACACTGTGAGAGTCATGTTTTTTGACTTTTCAAGTGCTTTCAACACTATTTAGCCCCACTTGCTAAGTGCAAAGATGCAGGGTATGGAAGTTCCCGCAGACATGGTGGAGTGGATCAAAGACTACCTCACTGGGCAGCCACAGTTTGTTCGCATAGATAGCTGCATATCTGATGTGGTGATGAGCAGCACCGGTGCAGCCCAAGGAACCGTACTGACACCATTCCTGTTTACACTCTACACCTCAAACGTCCGCTACAACTCAGGAACCTGTCACCTCCAGAAGTTCTCTGATGACTCTTCAATCATTGCATGCATCAATAATGATAACAATGAGGAATTCAGACACTTGATAAAAAGCTTTGTTGATTGGTGTAACACAACTGTCTAAAGCTCAATATCAAGAAAACCAGAGAACTGGTGGTGGACTTTAGGAGGAGCAGGAAGACCCCAGTCCCTGTCTCCATCCTTGGGGAGGAAGTAGAGATAATGGACTCCTACAAATACCTTGGAGTCCACATTAACAACAAACTGGACTGGTCAAACAATACAGTTGCACTCTTCAAGAAAGGACAGAGCAGACTGTTCTTCTTCAGGAGACTCTGCTCCTTTGGCATGTGCAAAAAGCTACTGAAGATGTTCTATCAGCCTGTAGTAGCGAGTGCACTGTTCTTTGCAGTTGTGTGCGGGGAGATAGCATCAAGGCTGGTGAGGCCAACAGACTAAACAAGTTGATCAGGAAGGCAAAATCGTATGATATATTGTACATATATAGAATGGGCAGCTTGCACATATGGACAGGCACCATCAATGCTGACATATATATCCAGGTTTTAGAGCAGCATACAGACACTGTCTTTTTCAAGGAAGGCCTTGTATGTTTCAGCAGGACAACGCTATATCGCATACTGCATCTATGACAACGGCATAGCTTCGTTGTGGAAGAGTCCGGGTGCTGAACTGGCCTGCCTGCAGTCCAGACTCTTCACCAATTGAAAATATTCGGAAGTCTGGTTGTTGAGGAGATTAGGAAAGAGGAGGAGACTAATGGGCCAAGGCAGTCTTAGGCACAGCAGGGACAGTGGATGAACTGGGAAAGTGTAGAAAGAAACAAAAGTTGGAGAGATGTGTGGGACATGGATGCAAGTAGGATTAGATTCATGCAAGGTGCAACCCTCTAATCCTGTTACCATCTTCTCAAAATATTAAGCGATGGATAGGTGAGGTGGTTTGACTGCTGGCGTTGTCAATAGCGCTTCTGTTCCAGTTCTTGTCTATGGATCGATGGCTAGAGCAACCAACACATTACAAACCCTAAACCTATTTCTGTTGGTGGGTTGATGACTGGAGACACCAATACCATCTTTGACTTTGTTCCTGATCCACTAGTCGTTGGCTGGAGTTGTTGATGACACTCCTCCTGCCAGTGGGTTAAGGACTGGAGCCACCTGTAACACCTCAGTTCCTGTTCCAGTGCCAGCAAACACCACCTTAATCCCTCTTGGGCCGCAAGAGACATCAGCATGAGTGACCCCTCTCTGGACCACAGGACACGTTAACAGAAGCAGCCAAGTCCAGGCCACTGAAAATGTTGACATGGGCAGGGCTGCTGGAGGGCATAGGCTGTGGCAGGATGCCCTGGTGCTGTTGCTTCGTTCAAAGCTTTGCGGCATGGGGACCTGGCACCGATATGGGTTCAGGTGCTGTCGTAGACAAGGACTTAGATGTGGGCTTGGGCACTGACAGGCATCTAGACACAAATGGAGAGGTGGACACAGATGGGGACATGCACTGAGGCATGGTGGGCGACTGTGGGGACATAGGTGAGGGTGGCATGCAGGTGACGATGGTGTGACAGATGAAGGTGGCATGGCAAGTCACAGCTGAAGGCTGTGGTGTGGCTGGAGACTGTGGCATTGTTGGACACTGTGGTGGGGTCAGGAGCTCCAGTGTGGACTGGGACTCTGGTTAAGACTGGGGAAAGGCATAGACTCAGGTTGGGTTGAGGTTCTGTTAAAGGCTGGACGTCTGGCAAAGATGGATTCTCTGGCATTAGCCTGTCCTGGCAAACATGTTGTCTTTAAGGCTTGGCGGAGGTAAACCCAGACCAATGAAGCAGGCTGTAGAGTTGGCTGTGGACCTGGCAGTGAAGCTAACAGAGAAGCTGGCAGTGGATCTTGCGGTGGCTCAGGCTGCAAAGCTGGCTGGAGATCAGGCAACAGAGCGGATTGCAAGGGAGGCTGTGGGGCTTGCTGAAGAGCTGGGACTGGTGCTCGCTGCAGGGCTGCAGCTGGAGTAAATTGGATGTTAGAGGTTTAAGCTGACTGAGGCCTAGTCCCTCCTGAGCAAGGCTGGTGAGGCTCTGGCTGGGGCCTAGCAGGCTAAATCTATACAAAGAATTAGTCCGGAATCTCTTAGGTTGAGCTCAATTTCCAGGGGGCGGGCCAACGCAGAATAACCGCAAGCTAGCTTTCATTTTTGCTGTAAAAAATATGAGAATACAGTGTTATCACCAGTTCTGTGCATATTTCTGAGTAAACGGAGTAAACAGCAAAAGCCAGTTGAAGAAAGATTTGCGGACTTGGGAATGAAAGACTAATCTAATTGGACGACTGGAGATAAATGGCTGTGAACGGCCTGGCTTTGACGCAGAAGGAAAAGAGTCTATCTCAGGGGTTCCACATTCTTTCGCTAAGAAAGGACTGGGTCAGGCTGGCCAGGCTATAGCAAGACAAACTGAAGAACTAATTGGGAAGTCGGGACTGGAAGAGGCTGGGGCACTGGTGGTATAAATATCTGTAGGGGAGTTAAGGGAACCTATGCGCCCTGTATTCCATGAAGCCTGGAGTGAAGCTCTGTGGTAGAGGCAACAATCTGGGCCATACTTTGCTCCCACATCAGCATTTGTTGGTCCAGATAAGGCTGCTTGATGCACTGTCATACTATCTTTAAGGAGTGAGCCAATTCTGTGGAGCTGCTGATGCCTAGTGAGCTTTCAGAAAGAGACAATGTCAAAACTGCATGTAGAATTCCACACTCTTAGTAACTGCCTACTTGTAGTAGACTACTATGCAAGATGTATTCACACAAAATATAAGAGTTATGTAGTTCGCAATTTATAATACACATTATTTATAATGCACTTTATATTTGAAGCAAATCTCAAAGTGCTACAAATTATTTCAACCCAAAAGCTCTGATAATAAGATAAGTTTCAAGACCAGATTTAAAATCATCAACAGTCTGTGGCATCCTCAGATACTCTGGAAGAGATATGAGCCTCATACGTCAAATAAGAGTCCATTTTAACTCCAAGGTTAATAACAGATGTTGACAATGGAGCGGATCCTGACCAGAAAAGGTGATACTACTGATGTTAGTTTTATGTACAGGTTGATAATAAGATAGATGCCAAAGCAAAAAACAAATAAAAACATTGGAGTATATGGATTTTAAGTGACATGTCAATGAACTCAAAACTTGGGTCACAGTTTTATAAGGTAATACTGTATGACTCAAACCTTTTTAATATGTTCATGTTAGGTTTGACCTTGGAAGTGCAGAGCTCCTGCAGTCAAAGTGTAACACTTTTAGTTTATGTTTGACAGCACTAATATGTTGTGCATATATACATGAATATTAATATGCTGTGCTGAATGTTGTCATTTATGTCCTTTGCACCTGCAGGTTAACAAGGCAAATCCCAAGCATTTGTTGTGATGCAACATATATGAATGAAAACTACATCAGACAGCAGCTCAATCATCCAGAGGACAGTTACTCATTCCACCTTCTCTAGTAATGAAGATGAAGAGGAGGGTGAGAGATGAGCTAAAACATAGGAGGGTGTGAATGGGTGAGAGATCAGGGATTGAGGCTCCTCAGATATGTGACAGGTAGTGTGTGTGTGTGTGTGTGTGTGTGTGTGTGTACCTCCTGCACCAGACTGTTCAGGTCGGCCTGTGTGCGCGTTACCGCAATGACCTTTGCCCCACAGCTTGCTAGAGCCAGAGCCGTGGCCCTGCCAATCCCTAAGACACAAAGCATCCATAAACATAGACTTATTACAGGGTGACACCAGAAGTGACACAAACATTCCACATGTCTCAGGTCATGTCACACTGCACTCCATTATAAAAGCTACTTTTTATTCTATTTTATTCTAACTGGCATGACTCTGGGACTACCTGTAACATTTATACACACGTGTTTAATTAATATTATATAGCATTGGCCTGAAAATGCAACTTCTCCTAGTTTATATTATTGTATTACAGGGGTTGGACAATGAAACTGAAACACTGGCCAATTTAGTGTTGGAGGCTTCATGGCTAAATTTGACCAGCCTGGTGGCCAATCTTCACTGATTGCACATTCCACCAGTAAGAGCAGAGTGAAGGTTTAATTAGCAGACTAATAGCACAGTTTTGCTTGCATACAACATTATGGGTGCACCTCAACTCTCCTGTTTCCACCAAAACTGTTCATCGGGAGCTCCACAGGGTCAATATCCATGGCCATACTAATGAATTATTGTGGTCTAAAACCAGGTGTTTCAGTTTCATTGTCCAACCCCTATACATCGTCATTCATTCTTTGTTTATACAGCTCTGTGGGAGACCCCAGGAGGAGTTACAAATACATGAACAGACACTATAGTCCACAGGGAAACAAATCACATATGCTTATAAATGCTAAAGAGTGGCACATAAAGTGTTACCTTGCTACCTAGCTCATCAATGTGTGGAACTCACGATGAAAAAGATTTTCTTGTAAAACAGTAAATTCTTAAATCTCAGTTTTTTATTCTTTGTGCCATACTCCCGAGTATTAGGATCTAACGTTCTTCGTCCTGCATGGCTGGAGAGGTGGGTGTGATTTTTAAAACAACCTGGCGGAGTGGTTGAGCGCACTGAACGCTCATTGTTTGTGTTTGAGCTGGTCTTACCTTTTCCAGCTCCGGTGACCAGAGCTCGTTTGCCTGCAAATGAAATCTCCATGGTAGAGCCTGCAACAACGGGACAGATAGATCAGACTACAGGCCGTGGAAAAACGATCGTTCATGTGGTTCGTGACTGTCCATGTCTGTCGTCAGCGCTGATCAAGTCAAAACATGGCTGCAACCTAAGAGCTCTCTCCTCTAAACATTTGTATACATCTAAATTGTAATTCAGATTTGTACGCTATGTTTTGTGATTGTAAATAGCAGTTTGGAAACACTCACCAGCGGACGTGCCGTGTTGCGAAACTCCAGGAAGCTGTGTCTGTGTCCCGCTGGGCTCAAAGACCAAACTTACAGAGAGGAAACGGTCCAAGCATTCGTCTTCCAGGTCAAAAACCGCTTTGGACGGCTGTAGTATTTTAAGTCAGTTCACACCGTTCAATGGCATTTGGTTTCATCTGTAGCTGAAAAATAACATTAGAAAAAAACTTTAGCCTCCAAAACAATACTGTATCCTGAATACGCTGATTAGCCCACAGAGATCAAAGTTATGGATTGCTGGGTCCTGTCCTGATACTGTGAGATCATTAAAACCAAGGAGAAAGCCTTCTACTCATCCCATCAACATCTGTGATGCTGACAGTGAAGTGGTGTCTGCCTACAGATATCTAGGCATGAACCTGGACAATAAGTTGGACTGGCCATGGAACAAAGATATACAATATAAAAAAGGGCAGAGACAACTTTTCCTACTAAGGCTGTTTAGGTCCTTAGATGTCTGTAGGAAGATGCTGCACATCTTTTACTAAACTATGGTAACAAGTGTGCTGTGTGCTGTTTTATTCTAGTCTGTTGGGGAGGAAGGACTGGAATGAGGCTGGACTCACTGGAGTCTGTGGTGGAGAGATGCTCACAGACAAAGGTAGAGTCCATCCTGGAATACACTGACCATCCCCTTCACAACATCCTGATGGAGCAGAGAAGCAGCTGCAGTGGACGACTCACCTCACTGAGCTGCAGGACTGAACCGTACAGGATACGATACTACTCTTTCCAACTCACCCCAACCGGTCGAGGCAGATGGCCGCCCAAACTGAGCCCGGTTCTGCTGGAGGTTTTTTCTTCCGTTAAAGGGAGTTTTTCCTCTCCACTGTCGCCAAGTGCTGCTCATAATGATAAATATACATACAGTACAATATACAATACATAAAGATGTTGTCAATAGTGTCAAATGCAGCACTAAGGTCTAGCAAGACAAGTATAGAAACAAGTCCATTATCTGAGGCTAAGAGAAGATCGTTGGTAACTTTCAACAGTGCTGTTTCTGTACTATGATGTGCTCTAAATCCTGATTGAATCTCTTCAAATAGTTTATTCCTGTATAAGTGGTCTGATAGCTGCTTAGCAACAGCTTTTTCTAGGATTTTAGAAATAAATGGATATTGATCTATAATTAGTCAAGACTCCTGGATCAAGACTAGGCTTTTTGAGTAAAGGTTTGATTACTGCAGTCTTAAAGGCCTGTGGTACGTAGCCTGATACTAGAGATAAATTTACTAAGTCTAATAAAGATGAGTTCATTAATGGCAGGGTGCCTTTGAGCAGTCTAGTCGGGATGGGGTCTAAGAGACATGTTGATTTAGATGAAGCAACTACTGATGTGAATTCAGAGAGCTCTATGGGAGAGAAGCAGTATAAACATAACAGGTCTTACAGATGATTCAAGAGCTACTGTAGTAGAAGATTCATTTATTGCAGCTATAGGAAGCATCTGATGAATTTTATCTCTAATAGCTGTGATTTTATTTGTAAAGAAACTCAAAGTCAACACTGCTGAGAGCTAAGGGAACACTGGGCTCAACAGAGCTGTGACTTTTTGAGAAAGTACTACAAGACTAGTTGAATTTCCCTTGAAGATTATTACTTTATCTCCACATAAGACCAATGATTATTTCACATGATTTAAAATGTATCTGTAGCTATTGCCAAAGCAACAGGTTTTAAAGATGAAAACCACAAAGGTACAGTTTCCTTACAGTTACCTGGATTATGACTAAAGCCATTTAGGATGAATCACATACAGGCACGTATTTTCAGATAAAAATGACTCACTTTCTTATGAATAAAGAATAGCCTAGTGATCTCATGATTTCAGTGGGTCAGAATGTTGAGATGATGTAATCACAAGTCAATCATCTACGGGCCTACTCATACATAATTCTAAAGCTACATTTGAAGGCTGGGACTTATAGCGACATTATTAATGTGATTAACAACTGTGCTCTTCCCACTGACAAGTTGCAATGTTTTCTCTAAAACACATATTTCACAGACCTACATTATGACTGCACACACACCCAGTTTGTGATATGGGAGCAGCATCCCTAAGCAAATCAATAAATCATGCTGTTTAGCTCCTCAGCCTGTCTAACAGGTCAACTGATTACAGAGGGAGTTCCCAGCCAGAGATGCAAAACAAACTACTAAAAATCTGAGTTATTTCTTTTCAATTATACATGATTCCAATGACAGATGTATAAAACATGTATATAATCAATTCTGCAATATGGTGGTAGCAAGTAAACAGTCAAACACCTGTGAATGCAGGAAGGTTTTATTCTGAGTGGTTTTCAAAAAGACGTCTTTCTCAGTCCTGCCCACTGACCTGCAGTAGGACACTGTTCTCAGAATTGCATTCTAGACTTGTGTGCAAAAAAAGTTAGGTGTTTTACACAGATAATTTCAAAAGGCAGAAATACTGATGCTGGATTGTGAGACCTGAATAGATGGAGCCAAAGCAAATTTGCTGGTGTATCTACAGAACTAGTGTGTGGTGGCTAGAAAGGCAGTTCTTTAAGTAGTTTCAAGACTAGGCCTAAATATTTTCATAAGGTTTCAATGTAATCTTAGCCAGAAACAAAACTGATTCATGATTTTGCCCTCTGATGGAATGGCCTAGATGGAATGTGTTTTCTGTCTGTGTAAATATATACATAGACTTCTACATCCAGCCATGCTTACTAAACCCTATTGTGAACCACAGGGCTTAGCTGGTAATTCTGACCTAATGCTAGTGTTACACAAAAGGTCAAAGATCACTAAAAAAAGATTAGAAACCCTGCTGTGGAGTCCCTGTACACAAAATATCATGACAATGTGGCTTAAGATATCTTTGGCTCCACCCACTGAAGTAATAAAGGTTCAGCAGACCAAAATTCACTCCCCATTTATGTCTATCCTAACTGCACCAAAATAAGTGTTTTACAAACTAGCTCTTAAAAGTATACAGCTACAGGCCCATTCTATGCAAAACAAACAAAAACAATATCCAAGAACAAGAAAAACAAAAACACAGATGTGAACTCCTATTTACATGAAACCTAACCTTTAATTACAGACAGTAATAAATTGGACATGACATGATCAAAGTAGTGCAAAATCATCAAAATGTGCCTGTTAGAAACAAGCTAACACTCTCTCAGCTAAGACTTGCTGAGAGAGTATGCCAGGGTCAGAACAACAGGTCAAAGTAAATGTGCACCTATGTATATAAACCTTGTACAGAGGTTGTCATCAGCATAATACTTTTCTTTTGAGACAATAAACAGATCCAAATCTAATACATCTTGTTCAGACTCCTCAAACTTCCTCCATTATATAGAAATTCTGTTAATTTTATGTTGACTTTGGGCTATCACATCAAGAGTAACAATGAGGAGATGAAATGAACTTGTAGAACATGTAGAGTGAGTAGACTGTTGGGGAGTTGGGTGTTCAAACATTATAATACTGTCAGGTTCAAATACTGTAGCATTTGTTTACAGTAATTCTTCATTTAGCTTAACTTAAGGAGCATGGCACTGGCATGATGAGTAAACTGGATCATCTCATTGGTTGAGTCAAACAACCATGACTTTCAGAGCAAAGAATAGCTAACAGGCAAAGCAGGGTGTCTGCAATACAGTGGCTGTTTATAGTCATCCATACTCAGGGGAAAGCTTCTGTTTTTATGCTCATTATTCTCGCAGGTTTCAGGCTAAACTTTCCTTCGTCCTGCCTTATAAGTTTCAAATTTCTTTTCTTTTTCTTCACAGAAAGACTGAAATATTAGAGAAAGGGCAAATTTCACAAGGATTCTAATCTTTGTAATACCAAAATCCATCTTGGCTAAGCTGTGGCTCAGGTATTCCTTATTATGCCATTATCCCATGTAGGTTTGTTGCTGGAACCAAAGACCTGTGAACAAACCTACACACAAGGCACTGAGGACAAAGATACGGCAAAGATATTCATGTTATTTGTCTAAGTCAGCCTGCTGAAGAATAGTATTCACTTCTGCACACCTATTACAGTGTAGCCACTCTATGAAAGCCATTGCCAATAAAGAGAGGATCATAGGACCCATAATTATTTTGCTAACCAAGATAACTTAGAATCCATTTCTCCTGTTAAAAAGGTGCTGGGATTCAGAGCACTAGTTTACATATTTCCTAGTTCATGCGTGTATCACTGAGGTTCAGAAAATTACTTACCCTGATTCTTTGGCACAGTGTATTGGTGTACTGTGTATGAAAAGACCAGCATTCATTAACTATAATTTTTTGTTGTTCACTGTGTTTTAAAATGAACATCAGGTGTCTCCCACTGCTCTGTTAGTTAGAAAATGCTGTTCTTTGGCTCCACCAAATAAGGTTTAAAAAACCAGAAAAAGAAAACACTGCGCATTCAGTATGTATGTAAGTATGAGGTGAGGTTGTTTTGGGTAAAGGCATCCACTAAATGATGTCAGCCAAACATGGCAGTGTGAGGCACTAGGATAAAAGTTTAGCAAGCATCAGTGCCACAGGATAAAAACACAGTGGCTTTCAGTTTCTGTGATTGTGAGGCTTGAGCTTTGGACACCAGTCAGTATCTGGATACAGAAGGCAGTGGACTGTCTTAAACCTGCAGGACAAGAAAAGAAAAGAAAATCGTCAGGGAAAGAAGAGGATTCAAATAATACACAGTGCAGTATATGACAACAAATATGTGGACACCTCTGCCGTCCCTATGAATATATCTAGTATATATCTGCTGGGTTGCTCTAAGCATCTTTGTTCAAATGAAGTGAAATACCCTATAGGATATTAATAAATACAGAGTTTTTCCAGTTTGGTGCAGAAGAACTTCTCTGGTCTGCACTGAGCCCTGACCTGGAACACTGACCACAAGACAGTAATAACTTTGTAGCTAAAATGGCGCAATTGAATGGGAACTAACTTTAAATTTAAAATAATCGCACAGTATAGCAGTTTAACAGTCCAAACCCTACTGACCTTGTGGGGTCCTCAACCAGAGAAAAGCCTCCAGCAATGCTGACCACATTTCTTCTGTTTTCAAAGCCTCCGTAGCTGAGAGTCACCTGTTGTGTAACAAATGTTATACATGTTTTGACTTCACTGTAAATTGCAAAAACACATCAAAACAGCATCAATCAGCAATACAAGATCAAAATAAATTGGATGCTAATTTAATATTTTAAAGTTAGCAGCTTTTAAAGGCAAATATTTTCTTAGATTCTCATGTGTTACTATATACTACACATAAAACAACACCTGAACACACACACACACACACACACACTGACCTGATTCAGCACGCTTTCTGTTGGCAGCTTTGGCAGGTTCTCCAGATGAGAATGGAAGAGGTATGTATGTGTTAGGGTTACCTCCAGCAGTGCCTCGATGATGTAGCCAATGGTGCAGTCATCTGGGAGTCGGATCTTCTCTGCAGTACTGATAAAATTCCCCAAACTGAAGCAGCAACACAGAGTTTCTATTAAAAAAAACCTCCTGAAGCATGGTTTTACACCAAGGTTATGTGGTATATAGAACACACACACACACACACGTTGCAACCTGGTCTTCTTTCTCACTTTACAGCTTCCCAAATCATAGCATGCTTGCAAGCACCTTAGAAAACAGGGGTGTATTCCAGAAAGCAGGTTTAACAAACTCCTGGAACCTAACCGTGAAATCTGAGCTGATTAACCCTTACTACAGCCAACTTGGACTTGATTAACCAGGAGTACGAGGACAACAGAAAGCCATCATCACTGGAGAGTACAATGAGATACGCCATGATTATGGAGAAAAAATTCTTCACACAAATTGAATCAGAAATTCTCATGTCAAAGGAAAAATACTTGTTTTTCAATATTCAATTTTCTGTTTTTGAACCCATCAAAACTCACAGAAAAACTTCATATTGGTTTAAAAATGAAACATAGACTTTAGTTTTCCAATTTTCTGTCTTGCCTCAAATAGAAAATTGAACTGATAAGTGACCACAGTGACCTTATGTGGTCTTGAACACAAGTAATTTTTCAAAAGAAAAGCATCACAGCTGCTACGACAAAGGAGAGGGAATTGGCATGGGACAAAATTGCTCAAATCAATGTATAAGTTTAAGAAGCACTGTTACATTATGCACAGTCTTTTCATTTAACACTTACCACGCTTGTTGGGATGTAACTGAATTTTCTATCATTTAGGTGCAAACCAATGGACCAGCAGCTCAAAATGAAATATGGGAACATCATAGAAAGAAACAGGTAAGGCACAGGTTACTGTATAGGTTCATTATTATTATGACCTCATTTAGTTTAAGCATATTTGATACATTAAAAATTATAAATTCTGTGGTTTTATTTCAGCATGTAGTGTTGGAGTGCCAGTGTAATAAAAAAGAAGTGTTTATAGATTTTATTCTGAATTGAGGAGAAATCAGGCTGAACAGAGATCGCTGTCCTTACACAGACTGATCATGAAAACAATCATATCATTAAAGATAAATGATTGATAGTAGCATGGCTTCTCCCTCTCTCTCTCTCTCTCCTGCACGGTGTGCCACATGTTTAGTTATTCCTCTGTCTCCTTTAGTGATAATGATACTTGTAATAAGTGCAAGGTTCTGGTAGCTTTGGAGGCGAGGATCACTGATTTGAACAAAAGCCAGCTAGATTAGCCCCGTTAGCAGGTGTGGAGCCACCGAGCTCAGGCTCAGGGTCTGTTAGCGGTCCAAGGGCAGCTCCGGAGCAGCCCGGAGAATTAGCCTGGGTGACGGTCCGACGGAGACATACTCCTAAGCAGAAGCCCACGGCTCATCACCTGCCTGTTCACGTTTCTAATAGATTTTCCCTGCTCAGAGACACACCCGCTGAGAAACCGACACTGATAATTGGCGATTCCATAGTCAGGAACGTGAAGCTAGAGACACCAGCGACCATAGTCAAATGTATTCCTGGGGCCAGAGCGGGCGACATTGAGTCAAATCTGAAGCTGCTGGCTGGTAAATATGGAAAAATTGTTATTCACGTCAGCAGGAATGACAATTGATTACGCCAATCGGAGGTCACTAAGATTAATGTTAAGTCGGTGTGTAACTTTGCCAAAACAATATCGGACTGTAGTTTTCTATGGATCCCTCCCCAGTCTGACCAGCATGTCATCATTCCGTCGCTGGCTGTTATGACTCATTTGAGAGCCTCACTCAGCCTCTAATCGAAACTAGAAAACACAAAAAACAGTTCTACTTGTCATTGTGTACTGTCCACCTGTCCCTTACTCAGAGTTTTTAACTGAATTTCCAGACTTCCTGTCTGATTTAGTGCTTAGTTCTGATAAAGTCATTATAGTGGGAGATTTTAACATTCATGTAGATGTTGAAAATAACAGTCTCAGCATTGCATTTAATTCTATATTAGATTCAATTGGTTTCACTCAAAATGTTAATAAACCCACCCACTGTTTCAATCACACCCTTGATCTTGTTCTGACCAATGGCATTGAAATTGAACATTTAGTAGTTTTTCCCCAAAGTCCTATTTTGTCAGATCATTCTTTAATAACTTTTGAATTTAAGATAATGGATCATGCAGTATTAGGAAGAAAATAGAGATTAGCTCCATGATACAGTTCACATATCTGTACCTTAAAGCAGGCATCACAAAGGCTGGAAAGGAAGTGGCGTAATCAAACCCTTACTCAAAAAGCCTAGTCTTGATGCAGGAGTCTTGGCTAATTATAGATCAATATCTAACCTACAATTTATTTCTAAAATCCTTGAAAAAGCTGTTGCTAAGCAGCTATCAGATCACTTACACAGAAATGAACTATTTGAAGATTCAATCAATCAATTCAATTCAATCAATCAGAATTTAGAGCACATCATAGTACAGAAACAGCACTGTTAAAAGTCACCAACGATCTTCTCTTAGCCTCAGATAATGGACTTGTTTCTATACTTGTCCTGTTAGACCTTAGTGCTGCATTTGACACTACTGACCACAACATCTTATTACAGAGACTGGAAAATGTGATTGTAATCAAAATAACAGTGTTCCAATCCTATTTATCAGACAGATTCCAGTTTGTTCATGTCCATGATGAACCTTCCACGCGCACAGAAGTTAGTTACGGAGTTCCACAAGGTTCTGTGCTAGGACCGATTCTGTTCACCTTGTACATGTTTCTTTAGGCAATGTTACTAGGAAGCACTCTATTAATTACTACTGCAATGCAGATGACACTGAGCTGTATATATCTATGAAACCTGATAACGCAAACCAGTTAGCATGTCTAAGTGATATAAAGACCTGCATGACCAGTAACTTTCTACTTTTAAATTCAGAGAAAACAGAAGTTACTGTATTTGGGCCTAAAATCCTCAGAAATAGCCTTTCCTTTTATAGCTACTTTAGATGGCACTTCCTTGGCTTCCAGCACTACTGTGAAGAACCTGGGAGTTATTTTTGACCAGGACATGTCCTTTAATTCACACATAAAACAAATCTCTAGAACTGCCTTCTTTCACATGCGCAATGTTGCCAAAATTAGGAACATCCTGTGTCAAAATGATGCAGAAAAACTAGTCCATGCATTTGTTATCTCAAGGCTAGATTACTGTTAACTTATTACTGGATGTCCCAGTATCTCCATAAAAAGCCTCCAGTTAATCCAGAATGCTGCAGCCAGAGTCCTGACAGGCACTAGCAAGGGAGATCATATTTCTCCTATATTAGCTTCTCTTCATTGGCTCCCTGTAAAATCCAGAATAGAATTTAAAATCCTTCTTCTCACATACAAATCCCTTCATGATCAAGCTCCTGCATACCTTAAAGACCTCATAGTACCATATTGTCCCAATAGAGCACTTCTCGCTTTGAGTGCAGGTGTACTTGTGGTTCCCAGAGTGTCCAAAAGTAGGATGGGAGGCAAAGCCTTTAGCTATCAAGCTCCTCTCCTGTGGAACCAGCTCCCAGTCTGGGTTCAGGAGACAGACAGTCTCTGTACTATTAAGGCTCAACTTAAAACCTTCCTCTTTGACAAAGCGTATAGTTAGGGCTGGCTTCAGGTAACCCTGAAACATCCCTTAGTTATGCTGCTATAGGCCTAGACTGCCCGAGGACTGAGCACTGCACTGAGCTCCCCTGAGCATCCTATCATTAAAGAACTTACAGACTTGGATGTTCTTACTCTGTATAAAGTTGAGTGAGTTCACTGGCTGCAGAATCAGTTCAAAGACCAGGAAGATTCCATGACATACCTGGCCCATGGGCTCATTTTTAGTGCCAGGCCTCTGCTGATACAGAAACCTGCTCCACCTGTGGCGAACCAGAACTTAACAGACACCTGTAATGAGACAAGCAACAGCATCAATAAGCTGTTAGGTGTGTGAAGCAAAACAACCTAATTTTTGTCACATCAACCAGGTTTCTGATCTGATGCTCTAAAGTCTGAATTAAGAAAGATGATGTCATCTATCAGCAGAAGCTAAACTTGAAAAGGTGGTGTTCGCTGTTATATGTATAATTTACTGAAGCCAGAAACTACTAGTCATAAGTTGACTGACTGATCCATCACTCTTCACTCTCTCTGCAGCCTCTATAGGGTGGTCCAGGCTGGGCCGGCCTAGATAGACATCTTGGCTGTGGTGGTAGGAGGACAGCACCTGCAGCAAGCTGGGCAGGATCACATAGTTATCATCATCTACATGGCAGAACCACCTACAATACACACATACATACAGTCAGCACATGCCTTCAGTGGAAATGCACAGGTGGTGGTGGTGTATTGGTGGGATTAACTATTATGTTTTTTGCATTTGAACTGTTAAACTAATTTGTTCAGATCAGATGCAGCTTCCACTCACTTCTTCTGAGACTCGATGAATTTGTCATACTCCACAGACATCTTGCAGCACAGAGCCTGGCGTGTATGAGCTGCTGAGCAGTTAGTGTTGACAATGTTAACTCCTGGGAAACAAACAGGGGACAGTACAGTTCAATTGCATTATTCTAACATTACTATATATACTATACCTCTAGATTTTATATGGTTGGTCGAGACTGGCATTCATATATACTGTAAGTGTATAAGCACTAGGGCTGCACTGATTACTCGAATAAATCGAATTCGATTACAAAAAATCGTCGAGGCAGTATTTGTTTATTTACTATTGTGTTCTCAGACCTGCTACACATAGGGATCATTGTTCTACACAAACCGTAATCACTGTCACAAAATGCATTTCAAAGTTGGTGCTATGGCAGTGAGAGAAACCACCTGTAAAAGGCAGAAAATGTCCAAAGTTTGGGATTGTTTAAAACTTAAAAAAGATGACAACACAGTGCAATGCGCGTATTGTAATGTCGAACTGGCGAACCACAACAACACTTCGTCAAAGCTTCAACATCTGAACAGAAAGCATCCGGTTGTGAACCAAACCGGCTCACCCAGCGGAGTGGACACAAGGTACCATCATTTTAAGGTAACATGTCATTTACACAATAGCATTATTGATTAAAAATGCAAAAGTCAATTTTATCCCATTACACGAGTAATTGCTGAAATATTCAGTAGAATACTCAACTCCAAAAAATGATCGCTAGGTGCAGCCCTAATAAGCACACTTATATCTTTATCCATCCATATGAATTATGTACATTTCTATTCGTGCAAACTGGCAACATATTTGTTGACCACTGAACACTTCAACTATAGTCCTTCATGAAAGTGATCATTTTCAGGGATCAGCTTATTTAACTGTATGATCATTTTGAAGGCTGGAGGTTTGACATGCTGTTGGTATGTTACTAGATTTGACCTAACCTTACTGACATAAAATGTGGTGGACAAAATAATAGAAACACCTGTCTGTGTGTCTGTGAGAGCACAGTCTGAATTTCATTCTTTTTTTATGAGAACTGTCTACAGTCTTACCTGTTCTCATCTGCAGCTCCTTATCCTCACCATCAGTGAATATATAAGTCTAAAACATAGACAAAACTGTTGGTGCAAGCACATAAAGTATATATACATGTAAACTGATTACATTTTTACCAAGGCGTAACAATACTGCAGAAACTAGAACCGTATGTAGTTAACACACACACACACATAAATATGTGCTCAAATGATATATACAAAGCCCACATTCTTACTTTCACCTTTCATTTTCATTTTTCTTTAGGTTCTGTTGCACGGATTCAGCCCAACTGCTTACGAATAACACATGAACAGTCACACCAAATGGTAAAAGTCACAGTTCCATACACTACCAGTCAAAGGTTTGGACACACTTTACCACTGAATTGAATGAGAAAGTGTGTCCTAACATACTATCATATCATATTTTCATATTATGTCACAGCCTTTGACAGTGAAGTCAGGTTCCACAGACCACTAATGTAAATGGTCAGTTAGTGATGAACAGCAGACAAAGGCAAGACATAATCAACCCTCATACATCTTCAAATGCTTCATGTAGTCAACGAATTCACTTGAGTTGACCATGTGGGTCTAATAAATAACCATCATCTGTGACTTTATGTGAAAATTCTTTCTCCAGATGGATTTTTACAGTTGAAGTGCTATAATTGCATCATGTACATCAAATACTAATTATATAAGCAGCTTTGGATATAACTGGAAGTTGTAAACATGGACGTTAAACCTTACTAACCTGAGAGCAGTTAAAAACAAAACTGTAAGTCTGTAGTGTTTCTAGTGTCTGGAAGAAAATGACTGTTTAAAGCTGACAGCTAACACAGAACTGACACAGTGGAGCCTTTTCACAGACTCCAAGCTACTATAAGCCAAGCAGAGACCACAAAGTCTTGGAAGCCCTCCACCCTGGTTGTCGAATTCTGGGAGAGGTTGTGCAGAGTCTTTCTGCAATTCTTCTTCTTATTTAGATTCTCTCCATACTGAGGTTCTCTGTCCAGCAGTGGGACCACTTTTAATAAACTAGACGATGCAATTTCTGAAGAAATTGCGTTGGGATTGCTGATCGCCGTGAAAAGCTCGAGGCAAACCGCGTCGCCGAAGCACGTTTTGAATTGACCGATTGCGATAATCGAGAAATACCGACTGTAGTGAGGGTGCTTTTTTTTTGAGAAAATGCTATAAACAGGCTTTTATTTTGAAAGGACAAAGAGCTGCAGGATACTCATGGTAAATCACAACAGAATCTGGACTTTATTTTGAATATTCCTCATACTTTACAAAAATGTGATATCTTCCAATAAATAACTCTAGACTTTTATTGTGAAAGTCTGACCATGTCAAAAACCATGGCTGACAAAGAAAATGGCCTCACTTGGTACCTGAAGCTGTATGCCAATAGGTAACGTCCATTTTAATATTGAGTTGCTGTTTCAGGGCTTTTTTATTGAGAAAATGCTATTTCGGGGCTTTTATTTTGAAAGGGCAAAGTGCTGCAGGACACTCTTGGGACCTTATACAAGAATCTGGACTTCATTTTGAACATTCGTTACAATTTACAAAAATGTAATAAGTTACTATAAATAACTGTAGACTTTTATTGTGAAACTCTCATCATGTCAGAAACCATGGCTGACATGGAAAATGGCCTCACTTGGTACCTGAAGCTGTATGCCAATAGGTAAAGTCCATTTTAATATTCAATTGCTATTTCAGGGCTTTTTTTATTGAGAAAATGCTATTTCGGGGCTTTTATTTTGAAAGGACAAGGTGCTGCAGGAGACTCTTGGGACCTTGTACAAGAATCTGGACTTTATTTTGAATATTCCTTACAATTCACAAAATTGTAATAACTTACTATAAATAACTGTAGACTTTTATTGTAAAAGTCTCACCATGTCAGAAACCATGGCTGACATGGAAAATGGCCTCACTTGGTACCTGAAGCTGTATGCCAATAGGTAACGTCCATTTTAATATTGAGTTGCTGTTTCAGGGCTTTTCTATTGAGAAAATGCTATTTCGGGGCTTTTATTTTGAAAGGACAAGGTGCTGCACGAGACTCTTGGGACCTTATACAAGAATCTGGACTTTATTTTGAATATTCCTTATAATTTACAAAAATGTAATATCTTCATATAAATGACTAGACTTTTATTGTGAAAGTCCAAACATGGCCTGCTGGGAGATGACACCATGGCTGACATGTAAAACAGCCACAGAGTAAAATGCTCTAAAAAACTGAGAATGGTGCCCATGTGTAACAGCATTAGGCAGCCAGTCATTCTTAATTACCAACCACAGACAGCTGCTATTGTTTTGTGTTGAGCTGTTGCTATGGTGACCTATGCCTAGAGTGGGGGTGAGGGTGGGGGTGGGGGGTGGTACTGAGTGGTCACCAAGTGTAACAGCAGTGGACATTAGGCAGCCAGTCATTCTTAATTACCAACCACAGACAGCTGCTATGTTGCTATTGCTTTGTCAGCTGTTGCTATGGTGACCTATGCCTAGAGTGGGGGTGAGGGTGGGGGGTGGGGGGGTGGTGGTGGTACTGAGTGGTCACCAAGTGAAACAGCAGTTGACATTTGGCAGCCAGTCATTCTTAATTACTAACCACAGACAGATGCTATGTTGCTAATGCATTGTATGTATTTGCTATGGTCACCTATGCCCAGAGTGGGGGTGAGGGTGAGGGTGGGGGGGGTGGTATTGAGTTATCCCCATGTGTAACAGCATGTGACATTTGGCAGCCAGTCATTCTTAATTACCAAACATAGACAGCTGCTATGCTGCTATTGCGCAATGAGCTGCTTTGTGTTGAGTAGTTGCTATGGTGATCAAAGGCCAGAGTGAGAGGGGGAGTGACACAGCACTTTACACACGCTGAGTGGAGAAACTGAGAAAACTTCACCTTACAAACTGGGGGATTACAGAAAAACTATAAGTGCTATCAATATAATTCTTTCACTAACAGTGCCAGGAGGCTTCAACAAAGAGACTGATCCACTTTTTGTGAAGATATTCCAAAAAATGAAGGATTGGTGGCGAGTTAGAAACACCCTTCATTTGTGTTTCTCTCCAAAAATTGTAGAGATCTTTAGAATGGGAGTGAAAGAGATTGAGCAGTCACTCTCTGTCTGTTAGGCCACCTTGTGGAAAAACCGTAGGTCCTATGAAAATGAGAAAAGCATTGCCTGAAAGAAGACAAAAATCTCTACTACTTTTGAGAAAATGGTGTATGAAGAGTCAAAATTGTGGCCGTGACGGCGAGTTAGAGAGAAAAATTTTCCCTAAACTTAACAGCTTCTCCCACTCTAGCGATGACATCACGCACTCTAGCTCTCTCCCATACACACCAATGTAAAATTCAGAAATTTCCTAAAAAAACCATAAAACTTAAACTGCGATTAAAGAAAAACCGTAGTAGATATCAAAAAGCTGAATACAAGACTTATAGATTAATGCCTTCTGACCCGTTTAAAGGTCGAATGGTGTTTCTAGCTGAAAGTATGCTGACACAGTTAAAGCTGAAAGAGGACAAAGTTTTAGAGGATTTGAACATTCTCTCCATTCATTCCTATGGGAAAAAATTCCAACAAAACCTGGAATATTTAGGAAATTATGAAAGATATCGCTGAGAAAAGTAGAAGCACCCATCTCCTCATCGAGCTGCACGCGACGGTGTTTGAATGACGTTTCTACGTCGAACGGTGTAGGACTAGATAGCGACCGAAAAACGGCGGAATAAAAATAAAAATAAAGAGAAAAAACGAAGAACATATCTTGGGATTGCTGCCAACAATAATAGTGACTGTTGTTTCAGTGTTGACTAGTATGACACATTTAAGGGCTCTTTAAACCAAAGTCTGCCTTCATTGATATCCAAAAATGAAAACAGACTGTTGCATTAGCTGATTATCAATAACTCTAAAAACTGAGGACTGTGGTCAGGGTGAAGTCAAGATTTAACACCCTGAAAACCACACTAACAACAAACCCAGGTTATATTGCAGGCCAGAGCCAAATTCATTAGCACAATATCACTGCATTAATGTAAATCCATCTAAAAACTGGTGGGTGCAGGCCTGCTGCTTCCTGTGTATCCTGTCAGTACAGAGCTGACAGTCTTACTGGGCATAACTCATACATGTGATTAATGTTGCCAAGTTGTAAGATCATTAAGCACAGTATCTTAGGGCTTCAACTAATAATCCTTTTCATTATAAATAAACAGAACTGTGAAGACGCATCTGTACATAACAGAAAAGCAGGTCAGAGATGTATGACCACAGCCATCCTCTGCATGCATCTATTCTGTGTGTACCTACTCTTGCCTGTTTGCAAGCTACATTCTTCACATAACCATTCATGCAAATCACTGAAAGAACTCCCACCCAGAAATAAATGTCAGTCACACCTTTCAACCACTGTATGCCATCTTTCATTTGCAGACTCTTCATGAGTATCAGCATTATCACAAAATATGCCACCGACACCACAAACTCAGTATTTATTTAAGAAGGCAAAGACCACAGTGATGGTAACTGGCTTTTGGTATTCTGTCAGTTCCCTCTTTAGCATGGTTTACTGAAGCATTGCCATCCATGCCTTGGATTAGATTATAGTTAAAAATTAAACATTTTTGCAAATTTTTCTTTCAGCCCTTAGAGAATATTTGGTTAACTCTATTGAACTGTTGAACTCTATTGAATTGTTAAACTGCCCTCAGGCTAATCCAGTCCTGTAGAGAGCACTGTACAGTCAAGGCTACATCCACAACAACAAATAACTAAGATACGATCAGATAAACTTTATTCAACTCCAAAGGGAACTGTAGGAGGATTGCTCTCCTCACCTGTTCTTTAGCTTGGGAAACCCAGGTCTGAATGAGCAGCTCCAGTCTGAACTTATGGTACTTCCTTGTAGTCTTCACAGCAATAAAAATGTCCTTCAACTCTAATGGGTCATGGGACCTAGACCCTGAAAGTTCACCCCCCTTTACTACAGGGAGAGCCTGTCTTGCTGGGCTTCCTGTAGATTTCGGCCATCTCTTAGGACTGAGGGACCCTCCCTGCTGCACTGAGCTTCCATTTAACTCTGTGGTTGAGTCTGTTCCCCCAGCACAGACAGATACCGCTGGAGCCCTGGTGTGGTGCGGTGGGCCTACTCGTGATGGTCTGACTTGGGGTCGGGGTTGAGGCAGGTCCACTTGGGGGGCTGAGGGCCGCAGGGCAGGGATGAGCAGAAGCAGGAGGCCGCAGAATGCGAGGGAAAACAGGAAGCAGACCTTGCTGACACCCACTGAAGCTATGTGCATCATGACTGTCTGATGGAGCAGGTTCAGCCTCCGGGGCTGCGGCGACGTCTGACAGCACCTCGTCCCATTCTCACACCATCACACTGAATCCTGCACAGAAAAAAAAATATATTTTTATATTTTTAGTGGTAAGTTCTGTGGTATACTCTTCAAACAATGCAGATGTTAGAAGAAGTTACAATTTTACTCCAAATCTTTGTCTCAATTTTCAAATAAGTTTAAGTTTTGAAAACATTATTCACATTTTCCTCATTCATCCTCCAGCATTTCTCATTTTTTTCCAACAAAACATTTAACACATTTCAGCCAACGAGTGTGTATATCCACCCATCCACCCGCCATCTATACATGCTTATTCCTATTTAGGATCACAGCTCTCTTTGGGTGAAAGGCAGAGGTCCACCCTGGACAGGTCACCAGTCCATCACAGGGCCACATAGAGACAAACAACCTCACACACTCACATTCACTCCTATGGGCAATTTAGAGTCACCAATCAACCTGACATACATGTTTTTGGACTGTGGGAGGAAACTGGAGTACCTGGAGAAAACCCACACAAGCACGAGGAGAACATGCAAACGCCATACAGAAAGGCCCCTGCTGGGTTTCAAACTCTGAAGCTTCTTGCTGTGAAGCAACAGTGCAAACCACTAACCCAACGTGCTGCACAGTGTCCTTTTGATCAAATGATATTTGTTTCTTCTTACATTCCAAAAGACACAGGAATTATTTCACAATCACATTAGTTCATGCATTGTTGAAATATGTTAAGCCCCTAACTCTCAGAAATTTCACATAAATACTGCATAATACTGCATTGTAAGCTAATGTAGTGACTGCATATACTATAAATCATGATAAATAGGTTGTCATGTGAAAGTTTAAGGGAGTGTCTCACATCAACCATACTCAAGTTCCTACAACCATACTCTCCATTCTTGAATCCAACAGAGGGTTTTTTATATGAGAGGTAGGAACTACAGATGAATCTCAAATTAGAACTGACTGATATATCTCAAGTGTTTAATTCCTTTAATTTTGATTATTATACCTTACAGCTTATGAAAACCCAAAATTCAGTATCTCAGAAAATTAGAATGTTAATTAAGACCAAAAAAAAAAAAGGCTTTTTATCACAGAAATGTTGGACTACTGAAAAGTATGAACATGTACAGCACTCAATACTTGGTTGGGGCTTCTTTTGCATGAATTACTGCAGCAGTGCAGCACGACCAGTTTGTGGTACCGCTGAGGTGTTATGGAAGCCCAGCTTGCTCTGATAGTGGCCTTCAGCTCTTCTGTGTTGTTGGGTCTGTTGTCTCGCATCTTCCTCTTTACAGTACCCCATAGATTCTCTATGGGGTTTAGGTCAGGCGAGTTTGCTGGTAAATCAAGCACAGGGATACCATGGTCCTTAAACCAGGTATTGGTTCTTTTGGCAGCATGCGCAGGTGCCAAGTCCTGCTGGAAAATGAAATCAGCATAAAACCATAAAACTGGTCAACAGAGGGAAGCATGAAGTGCTCTAAAACTTCCTGGTAGACAGCTGCGCTGACTTTGGACCTGATAAAACTCAGTGGACCAACACCAGCAGATGACATGGCTTCTCAAACCTGCTTGTACACCTTTTTCTACCACATTTTTTCCTTCCATTCAACTTTCTATTAATGTGCTTGGATACAACACTCTGTAAACAGCCAGCTTCCTTAGCAATGACCTTCTGTGTCTTAACCTCCTTGTGCAGTGTGTCAATGATCGTCTTCTGGACAACTGTCAAGTTTGCAGTCTTCCCCATGGTTATGTGGCCTACTGAACCACACGGAGAGACCATTTAAAGGCTCAGGAAACCTTTGTAGGTGTTTTGAGTTAATTAGCTGATTTGAGTATGACACCATGAGTCTCCAATATTGAACTTTTTCACAATATTCTAATTCTCTCAGATACTGAATTTTGGGTTTTCATTAGCTGTAAGTTTTAATAATCAACATTAAAAGAAACAAACACTTGAAATATATCAGACTGTGTAATGAATCTATATATGATTTTCACTTTTATAATTGAATTACAGAAATAACACAACTTTTTGATATTTTAATTTATTGAGATGTATATGACTGTAGACCATCAGACCAAATGACACTGTTGCCATGAGCACATCTTGTTTGTCACATCACAGCAGAAGCTTGCAGGGGATGGATACAGTACACGACTTGATTCTTCACTCACTGTGCTAGCAGTGAGAATAGAATATCAGGTGTGAAGTGGATAAAAACTTGTGGCTATGCATACAGGAGCCACATGATGCTATGTATAGGATGATTTTGTGTCACCATACCTCACATATTTGTTAGACATTTTCTTTCCCCAGTACATACTTTTGTTGAAAATGTCTAATATACATTGCTGTTAAAAATAACAGCATAACATTCTGACAACATTGACACATGATATCAGAATATTTCATTTAGACTGGGTCGACTTTCTTATTAACAGGACTTGTCTGGGTGAGGTTTATCTTTCATTCTTTATATTATCTTTAAGTTTAGTGATTAGGATAGCTTCAGGAAGACAGCCAAAGCTACAGTTAGGTCCATATATATTTGGACACTGACACGAGTTTTGTTATTTTAGCTGTTTACTGAAACATATTCAAAATACAGTTATATAATTAATATGGGCTCAAGGTGCAGACTCTCTGCTGTAATTTGAGGGTATTCACATCAAAACTGGAAGAAGGGTTTAGGAGTTAACAGCTCCTTAATATGTAGCCGCCTGTTTTTCAAGGGACCAAAACTAATTGGACAATTGCCTCAAAAGCTATTTCATGGGCTGTTCCCTCGTTAATCCATCTTCAATTGAGCAGATAAAAGGTCTGGAATTGAGTGTGTCATTTCTGTTTGGAAGCTGTGGTCAAAAGAACTCTCAATGGAAGTGAAACAGACCATCAATACGATGAAAAAACAGAAGAAATCCATCAGAGAGAGAGCAAAATTTTAGGAGTGGCCAAATCAACGGTTTGGTACATTCTGAGGAAAAAAAAAAAAAAAGTTCACTGGTGAGCTTGGGAATTTAAAAAGGCCTGGATGTCCATGGATAATCACAGGATCCTTTCCATGGTGAAGAAAAACCCCTTCACAACATCCATCAAAGTGAAGAACACTGCAGGAAGTAGTTGTATCAGTATCTAAGTCTACCATAAACAGAAGACTTCATGAAAGCAAATACAGAGGGTTCACCCCAAGATGCAAACCATTAATCAGCCTAAAAAATAGAAAGGCCAGATTAGACTTTGCCAAAAAACTTATAAAGAAGGTCAGCATGGTGGATGAGTGGTTAGTACCGTTGCCTCACAGCAAGAAGATCATGGGTCAGAAGCCAGCCCAGTACTAGAACAGCATTCTTTGGACAGATGAAACCTGTACCAAAATGGTGGGATAAGGAAAGTATGGAAAAGGCTTGGAACAGCTCATGATCCAAAGCATACCAGATCCTCTGTAAAACATGGTGGAAGCAGTGTGATGGCATGGGCATGCATGGCTTCCAGTGGCACTGGGACACAGAAGCAGTCGGATGAATTCTAAAGTGTATAGGGATATATTTTCTGCTCAGATTCAGCCAAATGCTGCAAAGTTGATTGGATGGTGCTTCTTAGTACAGATGGACAATGACCCAAAACATACTGCAAAAGCAACCCAGGAGTTTTTTAAGGCAAAGAAGTGGAATATTCTGCAATGGCCAAGTCAATCACCAGATCTCAACCCAATCGAGCATGCATTTCGCTTAACACAAAACTCAACTCAAAACTCCACTCACCCCAACCAGTCGAGGCAGATGGCCGCCCAAACTGAGCCTGGTTCTGCTGGAGGTTTTTTCTTGTTAAAGGTGGTTTTTCCTCTCCACTGTTGCCAAGTGTTTTGTCGTAAGGGATTTGTTGTGTTTTTTTTTTTTTTGTAAAGTGCCTTGAGATGATTATATTGTGATTTGGCGCTATACAAATAAAACTGAATTGAATTAAATTGAAAACTTAAGGCATAAAGACCCACAAACAAGCAACAACTAAAGACAGCTGCAGTAAAGGCATGTGATGTCCATGGGTTCCAGACTTCAGGCATTCATTGACACCAAAGGATTCTCAAAGTATTAAAAATGAATATTTGATTTACGGTAATGTTAATTTGTCCAATTACTTTTGAGCCCCTGAAATTAGGTTACTCTGTATTAAAATGGTTGCAATTCCTAAATGTTTCACAGGATATTTCTCTAATTAAACATGAAAGTCTGTCCTTCAAATGCGTCTCAGTTGTTTCATTTCAAATCCAATGTGGTGGCATGCATACCCAAATCATGAAGATTGTGTCAGTCCAAATATTTCTGGGCCTAACTGTACTTAGGAAAAACTGCAGAAACTGGCCACTGAACAGTGGGTAGGGTAGTTTTTTTAAAAAAAGTCCTACATGGAAAGAATCACATTAAGTGTCTGTCCGTCATGACAAACAGAGAGGTTATGTGCTACTGTTTTTTTTTTTTTTTTTTTTTTTTAAATAGTGAGGGTGGAGTACTTGTACAGACTATGCATCCATTTTCCACAATATACCAATACAGCTCACTGTGGTTATTTTTTTAAACTCCTCTCTGCAATATATTAACCAGTATGATCATATTGTGCAGACCTGGAGGCATGTGATTGTTGGAGCTGGATCATGGAGGAGCTGGTGGAGGGTCTGAGCTGTTTTGTCAACATTAGCCACCACAATAGTAGGCAGGTGGTTTTAATGTTGTAGCTGATCAGTGTATGTCCCAACCCTCACCTATGGTCATGAGCTTTGACTAATGCCCAAATGAATGAGACTAGACATACAAGCACCTGAAAGGTTTTTCAACATAAAGTAAATGCTCCTTTGTGTCAAAAGGAGCCGGTTAAGGTGGTTTAGGCATCTCATTACAAATACACAGAGATGTGCACATGAATTCTTAGTTATAAGACAAACTTGTCCAAAATGGTCAGAACAGTGTGTGCCATTAAATTTGGTGCGTCTTATGTCAAAGCACATAAAAGCAGGTTGTATGACAGACTTGCACAAAAACACAGCAGAGGTTGTACAGTGCAGCAAACAGATCTACAGAATCTTTGGCTATTTCAGAATCAAGGGCTTAGCTGAGAAGTTCCTCTTCTTCACAATTCCCTTTCAGCCAGCAGACAACAATTAGACAATTACTTTTAATAATCGAACAACAGAAAATGAAATCGGGCTACAATTTTGACATAAGGTCTCTGCTCCTAATGCTTTCATTACTTCGTATTTAGCAGCTCAATTGCAACACTGAGCTAAGCTAGGTCTGGTCAGCTACCAATCGCTTAGGCTAACTTACTTCCTTTTTAAAATCAATCACGTAAGATCGTCTTTTTATCAA
The DNA here is from genome assembly GCF_900324485.2 of Mastacembelus armatus. Lineage (NCBI taxonomy): Eukaryota > Metazoa > Chordata > Actinopteri > Synbranchiformes > Mastacembelidae > Mastacembelus > Mastacembelus armatus. The sequence goes on along the minus strand of NC_046651.1, from coordinate 3,094,368 downwards.
CAATGTTACATAATCATTTAATTGTGGCCCATCACTTTATGTAAGACAATGTTAAACTCGGCATACCAATACGAGGGCTTCTTATTATTTTAGTGTAGCCTATTTGCATTTATAGGGGTAAGCTACATGGTTGAATTCGTCAAGCCAAGTTGCATTTAATACAGTCGTGTTATAAAATTATGTCCACCACATTTGAAGAGTACTCTAACGCATTGTAACCCATTTGTTGTAAGACATGCAAAGCAATAGGCCTTTAAATGGATCCGTGAAAAGGAGTCTGGCGTGGTGAGGTAGCTTTCAGAAGAATAGGAGCACTTACCATGAAGCCTCACAGGGCACATCTGACTTCGTCTATCCAGCCGAACATCTTTAGTTGGCTCTGTCGGGAGACGACAAGCTAACGTGCAGTTTTTACTGAATCACAGCTCAATTAGTAGAAAACAATCCTCTGTTTCGACCGCGTTGAACGACCCATACCGTCGGAGCCCACGGCTCGACTCGTCCTTTTTGTTCCCACTTCAAATTCACAGCCGTCTCCAGAGATTGTCTTCTGCCCTCTAGAGCCAGACCATCAGCTTTCTTTGGCCTTTACCAGTCAGCTAGGAGAATTATACTGGTATAAAGTTAATCCCACTAACTCTCAGCTCTCAGTGACTGCTTTATTCTGTAATTGTAGTTATATGTACCGTGGACCCACTTCCTGTTCGTTGTAGCTCAGCCCCCTCTCCTGGTCCTGATAACACAGTACTTCACGACCGCACACAGCTTGATTATTCTGTGAACATGCAGAACAACATCTGGTTTTGTGCACAGGCCTAAATCGTGTTTAAATATCAACACAATCCACACATTGGAGCTAACACATATAAAGTATACGAATTTACTAGTAATGGGAGGAATATATTATATATGCTTCCGTTCCACAATGCCAGCCATTAGAAATCAGTAAGAATACTACATATACAGTACAGATTTAACAAAAATTATATCAGCCATTTTGTGTAGCACCCCAGTTCAGTCACATCTAGTCTGTCTTAAATTTTAAATACTTCTATCTTGAGAAAGAGGTTTTTCACTGGGCTGCAGCAGTAAAGAAAGGATAATTCAAACTTGTTAATATACAGTATCTCACAGAAGTGAGTACACCCCTCACATCTTTGTAAATAATTTATTATATCTTTTGATGTGACAACACTGAAGAAATGACACTTTGCTACAATGTAAAGTAGTGAGTGTACAGCTTGTATAACAGTATAAATTTGCTGTCCCCTCAAAATAACTGAACACACAGCCATTAATGTCTAAACTGCTGGCAACAAAAGTGAGTACACCCCTAAGTGAAAATGTCCAAATTGGGCCCGAAGTGTTAACATTTTGTGTGACCACCATTATTTTCCAGCACTGCCATAACCCTCTTGGGCATGGAGTTCACCAGAGCTTCACAGGTTGCCACTGGAATCCTCTTCCACTCCTCCATGATGACATCACAGACCTGGTGGATGTTAGAGACCTTGTGCTCCTCCACCTTCTGTTTGAGGATGCCCCACAGATACTCAATAGGTCTGGAGACATGCTTGGCCAGTCAAGCACCTTTACCCTCAGCTTCTTTAGCAAGGCAGTGGTCATCTTGGAGGTGTGTTTGGGGTCGTTATCATGCTGGAATACTGCCCTGTGGCCCAGTCTCCGAAGGGAGGGGATCATGCTCTTTTCTTTTTTTTACATCCTCTGAGAGTTCTGTGCCATGTTGAACTTCCACTGACCAGTATGAGAGACTGAGAGCAATAACACCAAATTTAACACACCTGCTCCCCATTCACACCTGAGACCTTGTAACACTAACGAGTCACATGACACCGGGGAGGGAAAATGGCTAATTGAGCCCAATTTGGACATTTTCACTTAGGAATGTACTCACTTTTGTTGCCAGTGGTTTAGACATTAATGGCTGTGTGTTGAGTTATTTTGAGGGGACAGCAAATTTACACTGTTATACAAGCTGTACACTCACTACTTTATATTGTAGCAAAGTGTCATTTCTTCAGTTTTGTCACATGAAAAGATATGATAAACTATTTACAAAGATGTGAGGGGTGTACTCACTTCTGTGAGATACTGTATACACATTCTGCATTCTTCCAAGCTGATAGATATAAACCAATAGCATAGATAGCATGGATATCGGTGACAGTGTCTGTGGACTGGTAACATGGGGCAATTCCCATGTTTAAAACGTAGGGCTGAGGATGTACTCATATTATCAGGGTAACATATTCTTAACCTTCCTAAGATGCAGAGCCATTTGCATTGTTACTGGAGGGCCATGGGAATTTGGCTATCCAGTTTACCTGCATTTTCTGGACTTGATGGTTTTCCATCATTCAGCCTGGTCCAGACCTCCCTCTCAAACAGCCTGAGAATGCCTCAGGGTCACCAAGAGTGACACTGGAGTCTTGCATCAAATGTAAAATATTATGACATGTAACACTAGTCAGCTTGGAACAGATGAACCACCAGTGGCATCCAGTCAGAGATGACACTGTAGAGGATTATGGTTCAGGATTTATTGAGCCATCATCAAACTCGTACAATACTGTGTTATGTGGTTTCTGTAGAAAATAATAAAATATAGAAATCACATTGTGTACTATACACATACTGCATACATAGGTACTGTATCACATTAATATTAACACATCGTATCAACAGATCAAGGTTAATGCTCTCACACTGTACTCAATCATTTTAGAACATAATTCTAAAATAACTCCAATTGTCTAAAAGATAAAGCATCACACCAACAGCTGACATGACAAGCTAACCATAGTGTGTGTCCCATGTGTGCGATAAACAAAGATAAAGTGTTTTACAACTGATTCAACTGTTGTTAAACATGTTAACAGATAACTATCTACTGAACCATTATTTTACTGCTGGAGAGACACACATGAATGATGCATAAACCAGAGTTTAATCTTAGTTGAAATTCTGAACATCTACCTAGATATATCTTGCATCTGTATGTGATAATATAATACAGTGGGTACGGAAAGTATTCAGACCCCTTTAAATTTTTCACTCTTTGTGTCATTGCTGCCATTTGCCAAAATGAAAAAAAGTTCATTTTATTTCTCATTAATGTACACTCAACACCCCATCTTGACAGAAAAAAAACAGAAATGTAGAAAATTTTGCAAATTTATTAAAAAAGAAAAGCTGAAATATCACATGGTCATAAGTATTCAGACCCTTTGCAGTGACACTCATATTTAACTCACATGCTGTCTTTTTTTCTTCTGATCCTCCTTGAGATGGTTCTGCTCCTTCATTGGAGTCCAGCTGTGTTTAATTAAACTGATTGGACTTGATTAGGAAAGGCACACACCTGTCTATATAAGACCTTACAGCTCACAGTGCATGTCAGAGCAAATTAGAATCATGAGGTCAAAGGAACTGCCCAAGGAGCTCAGAGACAGAATTGTGGCAAGGCACAGATCTGGCCAAGGTTACAAAAGAATTTCTGCAGCACTCAAGGTTCCTAAGAGCACAGTGGGCTCCATAATCCTGAAATGGAAAAAGTTTGGGACGACCAGAACTGTACCTGGCCGTCCAGCCTGGCCGTCCAGCCAAACTGAGCAATCGTGGGAGAAGAGCCTTGGTGAGAGAGGTGAAGAAGAACCCAAAGATCACTGTGGCTGAGCCCCAGAGATGCAGTAGGGAGATGGGAGAAAGTTCCACAAAGTCAACTATCACTGCAGCCCTCCACCTGTCGGGGCTTTATGGCAGAGTCGCCCGACGGAAGCCTCTCCTCAGTGCAAGACACATGAAAGCCTGCATAGAGTTTGCCAAAAAACACATGAAGGACTCCTAGACTATGAGAAATAAGATTCTCTGGTCTGATGAAACCAAGATTGAACTTTTTGGCGTTAATTCTAAGCGGTATGTGTGGAGAAAACCAGGCACTGCTCATCACCTGCCCAATACAATCCCTACAGTGAAACATGGTGGTGGGAGCATCATGTTGTGGGGGTGTTTTTCAGCTGCAGGGACAGGGCGACTGGTTGCAATTGAAGGAAAGATGAATGCGGCCAAGTACAGAGATATCCTGGAAGAAAACCTCTTCCAGAGTGCTCAGGACCTCCGACTGGGCCGAAGGTTCACCTTTCAACAGGACAATGACCCTAAGCACACAGCTAAAATAACAAAGCAGTGGCTTTGGAACAACTCTGTGACCGTTCTTGACTGGCCCAGCCACATCCCTGACCTAAACCCAATTGAGCATCGCTGGAGAGACCTGAAAATGGCTGTCCACCAACGTTCACCATCCAACCTGACAGAACTGGAGAGGATCTGCAAGGAAGAATGGCAGAGGATCCCCAAATCCAGGGGATTTGAAAAACTTGTTGCATCATTCCCAAGAAGACTCATGGCTGTACTAGCTCAAAAGGGTGCTTCTACTCAATACTGAGCACAGGATCTGAATACTTACGACCATGTGATATTTCAGTTTTTCTTTTTTAATAAATTTGCAAAAATTTCTACATTTGTTTTTTTTCTGTCAAGATTGGGGTGCTGAGTGTACATTAATGAGAAATAAAATGAACTTTTTTGGCAAATGGCTGCAATGACACAAAGAGTGAAAAATTTAAAGGGGTCTGAATACTTTCCGTACCCACTGTAAAAACACATAAAGGGGTGCGCTCACTTTTTACAATGGGGATACCACTGAAGAAGAATAAACATTTTTACATCAACTCAAGTGCGAGCCTTAGGGGGTGGAGGTCTTACTACCCAGGTATGTTACACTTGGAGTTAAACATTTTGTATAATTATAACATAAAATTACTTATAACCCGGTTACACAGACACAGAGGCAACTAATCAGGTAAATCAAGTTTAAGTTTATTTGTCATATGCATGTCAACACAGGGCCAACAGAGAATGAAATGCATCACAATGACATCACATATACCAAATTTGATAAAAATCTGATGAATGATGTAAAAGAAGTATGTCAAATTCCTGTTATGCTCTGAAGGTTGTTTCCTGTGTGGGACTTTTATTTTGGTTTCAGGGTTCCGGTTTCACCTAGTGAAGTCCTAGGTGGCTTTATGTTCATTATCTGAATTAGTAACACCTCTGCATTTGGGTTCTGCACCTCTCCTTCGAACCCACCACATCATAACAGAATCCACCAACCAAGATCTGGATCCAGCGGACATCGACGGGCAGACTCCCGAGCAGGAGTTTATCTTGGGACTCTTCCGAGCTTTCAAAGACCTCCTTTGAGGTGCTGATAACTACGAGGAGGCACTTGGGTTGAGTTCACAGCTGGAGGAGGTTGTGCGGCGTGCCCCCTGCCTGCCAGTGTCCCCGGCTGGTGTGCCTGAGTTCCCTGCTAGCCCACCAGAGTTCCCAGTCCTGCCGCCTTGATGGCGCTGCCCAAGGAGCGTCACCACTGAGGGTTCATCTGGGTCCCGGTGTGCCCACTTGAGCACCCGGTGAGCACTTCCCCAGGGATCCCTGATCCAGAGCCTGTTTTCCCTGAGAGACTGGGTAAAGAGACTGGTGTTCACGCCCATGATAATCAGCCTCGTCCCAGTGGGTTGGCTGGCACTACCAATGGCACTGCACCTCCAGACCCTGAGCTTCGTCCCGGTGGGTTGGCTGGTCCTGCCAACGGCACTGCTTCTCCTGGTCCAGGCTGGTCCAGCCTGGGGGTGCAGTGGTGTTGGTCCAGCCAACACCACTGCACCTCCAGACCCTGAGCTTCGTACCGATGGGTTGGCTTGTCCTGCCGATGCCACTGCCTGTCCTGATCCTGAGCTTTCCAGCCCTAACTTTTGCCAAAGAGGAAGGTTTTAAGTCTAGCCTTAAAAGCACAGAGAGTGTCTGCCTCCTGAACCCAGACTGGGAGGTGGTTCCACAGGAGAAGAGCTTGATAGCTAAAGGTTCTGCCTCCCATTCAGTTCCTGTCAAGACTCTGGCTGCAGCATTCTGGGTTAACTGGAGGCTTTTTATGGAGTTACTGGGACATCCAGATTGCAGTACCTGGGCCTTCAGTGGGACTTACCTGACTTAATCCACCTCTTAATACCACCACTATCACGTCACAATTATAGAAACCATCGATACTACACAAAAATGCAATATAACAAGGGGTGAATAGCATTTTTACTAAAGCAAGAAACCATACCAACACTATAAAACCATACCAACACTATAACTGCAACTGTGCCATGTACATCATCTGGAGCAGCTGCTTAGCAACAGCTTTTTCAAGGATTTTAGAAATAAATGGTAGGTTGGATATTGGTCTATAATTACCCAAGACTCCTGGATCAAGACTAGGCTTTTTGAGTAAGGGTTTGATTTCTGCAGTCTTAAAGGCCTGTGGTACGTAGCCTGATACTAGAGATACATTTACCAAGTTTAATAAAGATGAGTCAATTAATAGCAGGGTGTCTTTAAGCAATCTAGTCAGGATGGGGTCTAAGAGACACGTTGATGATTTAGATCAGGGGTGTCAAACGTACGGCCCGCGGGCCACATCAGGCCCGCAATGATTTGAAGTTTAAATTAGCTGCAATTTTTCAATGAAAGAAACTGCTGTTCTAAATGTGTCCACTGGGTGTCGCAATAGCAATTATGTTAAACAGGCAAACTGTTTATACCAGGGCTGAGCAAGTAGGCCTATACCTGTCAGCTGCCCGGAGCTAGCTGCCTTGTCGTTCTGCCTATTAAATCTTCAACTAATTTGAAGTGTTTTGTAAAGAGCATTATTTGTGATGTGTTCAGAATGTGCTTGTACTATTTTGGACTAAAGTAAAACAAAGGAAACAAACCTGAAGTCGTTATTTTTAAGTTATCATGCCATGATTTTACCGGTCCAGCCCACTTGGGAATAGATTTTCCTCCTTCTGGCCCCTGACCTAAAATGAGTTTGACACCCCTGATTTAGGTGAAGCAACTACTGATGTAAATTCAGAGAGATCTATGGGAGAGAAGCAGTCTAAACATAACTGAGGTCCTACAGATGATTCAAGAGCTACTGTAGTAGAAGATTCATTTATTGCAGGTATAGGAAGCATCTGCTGAATTTTATCTCTAATAGTTGCGATTTTATTTGTAAAGAAACTCATAAATTCATCACTGCTGAGAGCTAAGGGAACACTGGGCTCAACAAAGCTGTGACTTTTTGTCAGCCTGGCTACAGTGCTGAAATATACCTGGGATTGTTCTTATTTTCCTCTATTAGTGATGAATAGTATGCAGTTCTGGCTTTACGGAGAGCTTTTTTATATCTTAGTAGACTGTTTTTCCAGGCTAGAAAAATTTCCTCTAAGTTTGTGGAACACCACTTCCTTTCCAGCCTTCGTGATGCCTGCTTTAAGGTACGAATATGTAAATTATACCATGGGGCTAGTCTTCTCTGATTCACTAACTTTTTTTTAGCAACAGTATCAAGAGTTTCACGCAGTGAGGCTACAGCACTGTCAACAATATGATCAATTTGGTAGGGAGTAGGATTGAGGCAGCTGCCGAACCACAGTGTTGGCAAATGGCATAGATGTAAATAAAGATGGAGTAATTTTCTTAAATTTATTAGCAGCATTATCAGATAAACGTCTACTGAAGTGGAATTTTCTTCCAAATGCTGCATGATCCATCATTTTAAATTCGAAAGTTATTAAAGAATGATCTGACAAAATAGGATTTGGGGGAAAAACTATTAAATGTCCAATTTCGATGCCATAGGTCAGAACAAGATTTAGACAAAAGAGACCTAATATTTAATAATCCACATCTGACTGTTCTGTTTTTCTGTTTAGTAAGAGGAATGGTTTTCATTTTTATTAGGTTTTTATGAATAACTCCTCTTCTATTAACTTCTGATTTATATCATTTTGACCTGGGGTGGGTGTTGTTTGGGGGTGATAGCTGCCCCCCCTCGCCCTCCTGTAGATCTGCACCTGTCCATGAGGATGCACAAAACGAAACCCTGTGCAGACGTATGTGTATGTTGTGTTCACACAATTAACGGGGCAATTAACTTTTGGAAATTCTGGGCCTCAATACCCTCTGAAAAGGGAGGTCTTTTTACTTTTGATGCTTTAAGTACATTTTGCTGGTGATGCTTGTGTTCCCATAGAATCCTGAATGCAACAGTATTCTTGCAGTGTGGTATTGCTAGGGTGGCTGACACAATCATAGCTTGCTAGGACTGACATGAGCAGACCCATTGTTTTTGTTAGTCTTAACACCTGTGTTTTTCTTACTGTGGCAGGTCAAAATGTCTGCTTTAAAGAAAGGACTATTATCACACATTATACAGTATAAGTCTGTTCTTCGCTAAGCTGTGTTACTTTTATTATTTTATTTTATTATTTTACAGCCATTTTATTCATGTAGGCTAGTATTGTAGTAGTGGGGGGACATATTCAGATCCTCTAGTAAAAATAAGTTTATGGATGCATCCTACATTATGGCACATGGAGAGAAGAGCTCTTGAGGCATGTTTTGTGAAATTATTTCATCTCAGGCATTTATACAAATGATTTTTATTAACACTAAAGCTTTCTTTGAGTTCCAAGTTTGACAGAATATATAGGCTACTTGATTATTTTAAAGGTTATTTATGTAACTTAAAGTACCATATTACATAAAGATTAACCACCACCAGGTCTGCTAAAGTACAATATGGCAGCCTGAAGTGTGAAATGATATATCAATAAATAAACAGTGTGGAAAAAGTTGCAGGTCTTTGTGGAAAATGTATATTAACACAAACTAAGAGAGAGGAAAGAAATATAACAGGATACAAGATGAATCCCCAAGTCTGTTTATTATTGATCACGAACACATTACCTTGCATGTCACCAATCACTAACACTGGTTGTTGAGTAGAGGTTATTCTTCTGCTGTCTTTTGGTCAAAATGTCAATGCAAATTTCATTTCAAGTGAACACTTACAAATATGTTTTCTGAAGCAAAACAGTCACAATAAATCCAGTATTACTAGTCCAAACTGTGCCTCAGTTTGAAGAGACGTTACAGTGCATCACAGCATTGAAATATTGTCCTTATTTAACCTGTAATGGGTGCGATCACCCCATTAAGTCATTTGTTCAAAATGCAGAACGCCGTTATTTAAAACTTAAACTTCATAAAGGATATTTTTTCAGAAAGGAATAGGCATTTTACACAATTCTTTCCTAAAAGACAATACTCCACAAATCTCTTAAGCAACTGGATGTGATTTTATCAAATTAACTTACAGATAATTTTGTTGCTAAATGTATCAGTTCACTTTAACTGGTTTTCAATAATTGACACAGAATGAGCACAAGGAAGCTACAGATCACAACACGGAGGACATCGTTCCTGTTTTCTTCTTTCAAGATTTTACAGTTTACTCTCATTTTCTCTTTCAAATTGATTGCACCTACTGTGTTTTAGCAGTATCATCACATTCAGTTGAGCAATTAACATGACTTTAATACTACTATTATTCTAAATGCACCATAGCACAGTTATGTTTCAGCATAATTTTTCCCTTGCACCATGTGATTATGTATGTAATCCCCATTTCAATGGATCACCAGAGGGGAAACAAAAAACACTTGAATTTCTACAGTGGTTGTGTGTTGATGCTCTGTTTACATCGGAGTAAGACAACAGGTGGTCTTTTTGTCTTATCTACAAGCATTTTCCACTGCCTAACTATACCAACAACTACATAACCATATATAGAAGGTTCCTCCACAGAGCACAGATTCACATTCATTTGTCTGACCAGACCTGGCAGCTGATCTATATGCTTGATGTCAAGTACTGCCACCTTTTCTGGTTTGACATAATGGAATTGAATATATTTACACTGACTGTGGAAGTAGTGATGTTGGTGCCCTTTGTCAAACAAAAGTGATCTGAGTGAATGTGGAAGTTACTCAGTTTCAAGATTCCTCTGAAAGTAGCTTTGACACAGAATTTGGGAAAAAATAATCTAGCAGTTCTGAAGCAGCTACATAACTCAATAAGAATACTGGATTTTAATCACATAGATTAATTTGACACTTTCAAAAAAATTGTTATTTTAGAATCATCTGGACTTCTGCTCACAACACTTACTAAACAATAGACAAAGCCCTCTCTAGATTGTTACTCGAGCATTCAAAAAAGCATTGACCAGGGTCTTCATTTCATTTCATGGACACAAAATCTTCACAAATTACCACTAGAGGGTGACAGAGGACTCCATGTGGGATTATGCACACACAAACCTACACAGAGGGAAGGGAAGGTGGGGGATTCTGCTGGCTCGTGTTGAGGGGCTGAGGCTGATCACTCATCAAATCGCCCTTCCAGGATGCTGTCAAATGAGAATGGGACAAACTTGAAGCCCTGGCCAGAGTAGAACTTGTTCTGGAACTCAACCCTGAAAAGAAAAGCCAAGTAAAAGAAAAACGCTGGTCAGAAATGTGGTTTAAAAAGATTTAATATTTAACATGGGATGGCAACAATGACATTCCACTGCTTATACTATTGAATATTATTCTTCTCAGGATCAATTAAGAAAGTTCAAGCTAAAACAATCTCTTAACAAAATATAATATTAAATGGCTATGAGCTTTGGACAGTGAGCAGGATTCTTTTTGTACTGCTTTGGCTCCTCTGACATACCTATCAAACACAAGCTTTTTGTATTTTTTTAGCCTGCATTTACTGTATTAATAATCTTTAGTTTAGTATATTAGTGTATTAGCGTGTTGTGGGCACTCTTGGAAGCTAAGCAGGGCCATGCCTGGTTAGTACTTGGATGGGAGACCAGCTTGGAAGACCAGGGGCCGCTAGCCTCAGCTACAGAGGCTGTGTCAGGAAGGGCATCTGGCATAAAACTTATGCCCAATCGATTATGTGGATCAATTGATCTGCTGTGGTGACCCCAAACGGGAGCAGCCAAAGGAAAAAAAGTGTTAGCATGCTAACATTTGCTAACTAGCAGTTAGCTAATTAGGAATAAACCCAAAAGTACAACTAAGGCTGAGGGGCATGTCAGTAGTTATGCAGTTATTTGATCATAAACCAAAATACTGGACAAAATGAAATGACCTGCTGATGGTAATGGTAATAGTCAAAGCTTTGAGGAACTTGGATACCTGAACCATATTGCATTACACTAACATATTTGTTTGCTAGAGAAAATTGGTGGACCAACCAACTGACCAGCATGTCTACATCTATGTATATCTACACCATTAAAAAAATTTAAAACAAAGATGGAACAAAACAGGAAGGTACCAGCAGATGGTGCTAAAGTACACCATTAACAAGAAGAGCTGGCATGCATGACCACAAGACTTCAGTGCACTGTTGCACAGTTAGTAAAATGAATCTTATTCTTGTCAGGGTAAAAACAACCCAGAATTCATGCCTGTTATGTCATTATGGCAGGGAACATTCAATTAAAGTAAGCTCAGGTAAACTCCTCCCACACAGCAGTGAAAGTTCAGCAATGTGAAATGGCTGATAAAGATGCAAAAAAATCTTATCACATTACATTACAATGACTGGTTGATATATGAGTTTAGTAAAACGTCTTCAGTTTTCTAGTATCGGGCTGACCCATCTGACCTGAAGCTTTTGTGTCTACATTTAAAAAAAAAATGAAAAAACCCCCAAAAAACGCACTGGTACAGCATGTACCACAGAGTATGGGTTCATTCCAGCAAACAAGTATTGTTTCCATGTGTTGTCTGGGAGCCAAGGTGCTGAGCATGCTTGTTATGTTGCTGATGTAGGAAACTGATACATTTTGTTCAGAGAAACTGTACTGTACAAATGTGCCACTTTCTCTTAAGGTGGCACATTCTGGTAAGGTAGTAAGGTATTTTAGCTGTTTCTATGTTGTAACTATTATTTTTATTTAGCTTTAGCTGACTGTCAGTTTGGTTTAATAATAATACCTTTTAGGTTGCCTGATTACTAATCTCACTGACTTGGATTTAGACTGGACCAAAATTAATTTATTTTATACCTTAAAATAGGCCACTTTGCTGCAGATGTTTTGCACTTGGAAAAGCAGCAGAGGGAAAAATAATATTAATTATGGCTTAATTTATGGTAAGTGTGCATGTTTCAGTGCTCAGGTATTATGGATTTGTATTTTTTGAGCCTGTAACTTGAAGTAATTTAAGAACTTTTGGATAATAAAGGACTTCTATTTTCCATTTGGACTGGTTTATGTTTAGTCCTGTGATGGACTGGTGACCTGTCCAGGGTGTACCCCTGCCTTTCACCCAAAGAGAGCTGGGATAGGCTCCAGCAGATCCCTGTGACCCTGGTTAGGAATAAGCGGGTAGAGATAATGGATGGATGGATGGTTTGTGTTTATCGGATTAAGACATACACAAATAAGATTTTTAAATGAACACAAAACAAATATTTTTTATGATAGTGTATCAACCTTTTAAAATGGAAGATGCCACATTGTATACTATAACTATCCCATCCAGTTAACTAATTTAACAGTTTTTAACAGTTAAAATATGTTACAGTTTGTAAGACAGTACTTTACTACCGGTGAACTACAGTTCATTTTCTGATTAACCAGCAATAAAATGATAGTACTCTTCCTTTTGTATCTGTCAGTGTTAATACATATGGTTTTGGTTACATGCTTTTTTTATCTAGCATGACATATTTTCAGAATTTTCCTCAGCAGAGTTTTCTTACACCCAAAGTTAGGACTGAAATTCTGAAATCCTGACAATCTCTGATGTCTTCATTTAGGAGGAAAAAAGTAAGTGGATTTTCAGTTCCTGGCCTCAGTGAGAGAGGGAGTGCCCAAGAATGTCTCACAGCCATGGCAAATATTTGGCCTGCCAGAGCTGTGAGAGGGCAACACTTAAGAAAAGGAAAGAAATGAGAGATTCTCTCATCTGCCTCTCCACACAGCTGTGGAGGTGGAAAAAGTGCTTGTACCTGACACACACTAAGCTTGACTTGATCTGCTGCATGAGTGCGCATAAGTCATCAGCGTGTGTGTGTGAAGGTGGACTGCAGAGCAGAGGGTCCAGGATGACTACTGTTTCCTTTGAACATCACTATTTCCATTCACTCCCCTCTGTGAAAAATACTCTACTAGTCTTTTTAATATTAGCAGAGACCTGTTGAGCCAACACTCTGGTGCTTTATTAACAAAAGGCGTCACATTCATACTACTATACACAGTGGAGCCTGAGAGCTGCCCAGTATAACCACAGCCCCTTACTGTGATATACCAGAAAATATCATCAATATATATTATATTATAACATATATATTAGAAAAGATCATCAGTAGAATCACTTTGCTGAATCATTAAACTTGATTTGGTGTAGCTTTTGCCTCTTGCCCTTATGCCACAACAGTCTTCCTATCTAACGGAATCGAGCACTCACAGGAGGGTATGGCTGCCAGTGTATCGGTTAAAATAATTTTATTAAAATAGACAAATGTTACTCAAATATGAGTGGGGGACTATTTAAACAGTAGATTTAACCATATTTCTGCTCTATAAAATTTCTTACAACAGGACGGTATACACTGTCTGGGACAGACAGAGTCAAAATAAATTACAGTTCATAATAATGAAGTAACATGTCACCCAGTGCAACAGTGCAGTTACTAATGTATTTAGGCACTGGATACTCAGTAACTCAACCTAAGGTTTTTTTTGGGCCTTACTTGCAAAATCAAAACGCATTACATCAGTAGACTTATTTTTAATAAAAGAGGCAATTATTATTGTCACTGTTGAGTTGAGGAAGGATTGGTACAGGGCCCATGTGCAGACAACTCAGTCTTTTATTTTCAGACAGGAACAAAACTTAGCTCAGGCACGGATGGGAACAAACACAGTAGCTCAAGAATCGTAGGAATGTGGCAGACTCAGGACATGGAACTCAAAACAAACGCAAACATACTCCAACAACAAACAAAAGAGACCGGCAGGTATATATACACAAAGAGAACCAAAAGCTAACGGGACACAGGTGAAACTAATCAAGATAATCAGTGTAAAGCTACCTAGCGTAAAAACCAGGCAAAACAGGAACAAGGAAACCAAAATAAAAGTCCCATACAGGAACTCAAACTACCAGATCATGACAGTCACATAGAGGTGCCATTATGCCCATCTGACTGTTGGTCCACATCCACTTTTGGAGGTCATTTCTTGTGTACAGAGTCAACACATTAATGTCTACTAAAAATTAGATTTTTCAAGAGTACCTTCGAATGTCAACAGATGTTAATGACTATTAGATGTCAGTCCCATCTTAAGAAATCAAAGGATATTAAGAATAATGTCAAAATTTAAGATCATTTCTGAGCATCAGTAACCATTTATGACAGTTTCACTACTAGGCACAAACATTTCATTGATGTATGTGGAATGTACAGCTCTGACATCTGCTCGTGTTTAATGCAAAAAGGCGATAGTCTCTGAGAAGCACTGAGTTTTGTGAAGGGTACTATATAAATATAATTTTGAATAAGTAGATGATTACACCTACTTTCTTCTTAACAAGTCAGACGATAAGCATGGTGCTACTCCATATCATAATGTCGTGTATTCCCTAATGTTTGAATTGCTATGTCTGTTCATTAGTACAGTTTGCAGTGGTGCAAAATTTTGTGAAGGTGGTCCTAGGAGGTGATGGATCTGTGTGTGAGTTCTATATGCTCACTCTGGGTCAGGAATGGTCACGTTGTCATCATTCAAGTGCATCTAAAACGTGACGAACTGCAACCTTGAAAGTGATCATTGGTTCAAGAGGTGAAGAATGACTGTGTGAATTTTCTGACAGTGTGGGATTCACTGTGTAGGCACATGACAGAATTCTCTCTTTATTATGTTTTGTTATCAACATGGATGTGAGTGTGTGTATGTGCTCACCTTGCACATACACATTTATACTATCTATTTAGTAGCCTGTGTAGAGGCTGTCAGTGTGGGCGTATTTTATATATAGAATATGTGTCTTGTGTGTGTCTAACCAGTGCAGACGTAGGGCATGCAGGAAAGCTGACAGCCCTTCCATGATGAGCAGGATGGCGACAGTAAGGGTGGCGAAGGCCGAGAAGATTATTGACAGGCCGAAGAACCCACCGCCGCTCCGTGAGGACAGACCCAGGTGCATCACCATGGACCACAGCACCTCTGACAGCTCTGCATACACACAATTACAATGTTAAAAAATAACAGAAATGGACTGCATTTTAATAGCATTTTTTTTTACAAACTGCTTGACATTAACTCTCATTCACCCATCTCACACACACGCTTGCACTATGATAGTGGAGCTGTCATGCAAGGTACCAGCCTGTGCATCGGGAGTAGCCCAGAATGCTTCAACATATGGACGGCATGAACTGGGGCTTGAGGTTTATAATAGAGTAGTATAACTAACAATAAATAATAAAGTTTACACCAAAATATACATGTGAAGCTTTTTTATTCCAGCATTCTCCTTATTGTATATCCTGTAGATTATTAAGGGATTATATACCTCTTAAAATGAGGTTTACTTTTGTACTCACGTGCATGAGCCAAGCTGAGGGCCCAGAGACGCAGGTATGATGCAGTGTTAGAGATGCATCCCAGACAGAACTCTATGGTATGGATGGCCTGGTGGACTGCTACATCACCAAAGTTAAACTGGTGGAAAGTCAAAATTGTTGGAACACACATCATAGGTACAACAACTTATTTTCTTTCTTTGGTAACACTTTATTTCCTTATAGTTAGCATTTATAAGCAGCATAAAAACATTGAGTTATAAACATATTGCTATGCTGTCACCACTTGTCATTGCTGCCAAACTTGTCAAACCTTCATTTAACCAAAAAAGTATTACTCACTACATATGTATGCATACTGTTACTACAATATCCAATACAGTACTGTATATATAATGTCTAAAACAGACACATTGTGCTTAACAATGACAGATGATTAGACCCAGCTCTACTCTTAATCAGGTGGACAGTGATATGAACTGTACTATCAATATGGTAAGAACAGTGGAAATGCTACAGCTACTTTGACCTTTGACCCCTGCCTGAGCCTCTGGTTCTGATCAGAGAGTAAACAAAGACATCTGGCTTGTTGGGGTTTGTTTCTTCTTTTTCTCTAACAGGATCACAGCACAAGGACTCATTTGTGTATTGTAAAACCAAGAGAGTTCCTCTGTTCTCTCTATCATGGAGCAAGACCAGCCTTTCCTGTGTACAGCGGACTGGAAGGAGGAAACATGGGATTCTATTGCTCTGCATCATACTTTTTGAGTTTGACTTGGCACTAGTCTGGTTTCCTCTTTCCATGCTTCTCTTTTGTCCTTGGACTGATGAAACAGTTCATGGAAGCAGAACTCATTGTTCCCATTCAAAGGGTCTCCAACACAAGTAGCTAATGAAAACATCACTGGCTGACATTTGCTAATGGCAAATACATGGAGGTGAGTGTCACTTATTAGAAATGCTGTGGCCAAATATTTCAACTGAGTAGAGTCACAGGATTTACATTTACAAATAAATTTACAACATACAAGACAGCAGACTTTGGTTCTGTGATGGGATAAGTAAATTAACAGCTTAGAAAAATGACAACATCCACAAATGACATCCTAACTGATTTACAAGCCATACATAGGCATAAGAAAACTTAACCAAAACCATTACATTCACATTAGAAGATTTCAGAAGCAGGGCTATTCTACTGGAGACCAAGAAAAGGCTAAGATAGTGACTGGAATTTTTCAGCGCTGTTGTACTGTTCTGATTCATTTCAATCTCAATCTTAAAGTTAATTGACTTGGACTTGTTTTTGTCTTTTAGTAATTTCGGTTGGACTGTGACAATGGGTATTTGAGTGTTATGAGTGTTCACTACTACAACTACTACTACAGACTACTGTGTCTGAACCTGGCATAAGTATTCTTGACTTAAGTTGCATTGACTAGTGTCCTCTACAAAAAAAGAAATCCAACTGAAGTAGTCAATTAGTCTCAATGAGATGTTCTCACTTATAAAAATATACCTTTTTGCATATTGTAACATCTGCCACAAAATTGACACTTTCATCTTTTTCCAATTATTTTCCCAATTATAACAGTGATTGACATTTGAGACATGCTGCTCCTAAAAAGTACACTTCAAACATCCATGTTTTAAATGTGCAGAATAAGTTAAAAATCAAGATTTTATTAATAAATATATATTTAATTAAAATGTCTTTCTTCCTCTTTTTCTTCTTCTGTTTTTATTGTAGTAGCTGTGGCTTGTTTTCCTTGCCTTGTCCTGTGCCACATGTTTTCAAAAAAACTAAAACTGTCAATACACAGTTTCTCTGAGTTATTCAAACATGTGTCTTTACAACCACATGCAACAAAGATCATCCAGACATGCTAAGAAGATAGCAAACCCAGGATCTTACCGGCTCTTCCTCTGAATGCTTGAAAGTAAACAAAAGTCAAAGATTAGTGTCATCGTTACTGTACAGAACGTTCTGGTAGTCACACAGTTTTTTTTTTTTGCTGAACTTCCTACAAACATTTCACCTCTCAACCTAAAAGATTGGTGGGGAGTCCTCTGTAACCTCAGTGAGTCATTAGTGTCACATGAACTAAGGTGCGAATGAGTGTTAAACTACTTGGTGAGGAATGTAAGGACAGCATTGTGGCTTATTGGTGGTGTCATAGATTGCCTCCTCTGTTTACTGCAAAATAACAGCGATAACATATAAGTACAATCACAATTCAGTGAAGCAGTGCACTTTCAGATAAAATAACCCAAAAACCTGCAAACTGCAGAATCTACTTAAGTTGAGATGCATGCTCATCTGCACAGTTTACACCCTGGTTCAACCATGTAAGGACACAAAGCTGAAAGGATTCTACAGCAGGTTCAGAGCCAGTTGCTCCGTAAGACAGTGAAACAGTTCATTTCACAATCCCAAGTTGATCAGGCAACCATAACTATAACAACATACCACGAGGAAGGAACAACAGACATCTAAATTCCGGTCTCAACTTAGCAATTCCCAAAGAACACAGCTGGACATTCAGGAGGATGTGGGTGACGAACCACGAGACAGGAAGTTTACCTAATCAGAAATGAATATCCTAAACAAGGGACTGGACTTTGCCATTACACCAGAAGAGTTATCAGTGGTAGACCTCATCACTGCCAAATAGTCATTCATTGGGAACAACTTAAACAAAAGAGGCAGAACAACTCAGAATAACCACCTCCCAACATCACCTTCCAAGAAAGGAAGGCACCTTTGTACTAACACAAAGTCCACTTAATGACATGGTACCTGTGAGCCACTGAGGTGAGATCCCACTTACAGCTACATAAAAAAAATAGACAATTTACAGCAACTCTTTTACCACCTGTAACCTGAATAAGCATGTCACATTTCTACCAAGAAAAAGCCACAGAGGACCCAATTTCCAATGCATGATGCTGACATACTGACGATTTATTAATCTTCATGGGAGAACCAAGACCAGGATTTACTTTTTGATTCTCACCACACACTGAAGCACAGACTGTATACATTGGCCGGAGAAGACAAGTGGTTTGAAAGAGCTGTGAAAGAAGCCATCTATTTCAAAACTGCAACAAGAATTACCATTTATCACTCACTTCTATTCTACTTCTACTCACTCACCCATTTACACCTTGACTTGTGATCTTAACAACACACGATAGCCAGGTGGCACAATGACCATGTGATCTCAACAACTCCCTTAGTGTCTTGCTTACGAGGTGTTGAATGAGTCCATCGAGGTTAAAGTGGACTCCCTACTAGTTAGAAGTTAAGAAGCCTTTGAGAAAAGAATCCAACATCCTCAAGAACTTCAAGCAAGTCCTGTTGCCATCTAATAGCACTCTTAACATGATCCCAACTTCGATGACTGATAATCTCCACAGTAACGCTGGCAGCAAACTTATGATACAATTATCAGAAATAAGTTACTGACCTGATCAAAATACTTGATAAGAAGAAGACTAATATTAGTTTTAGAAAAACTGTTTTAACATTCACATGGCATGTGTGTATTGCATTAAAATGATATTTAAAGTGATGCATATAGCCAGGTTCAGGTCTCAGTTTTAGATCCATGCAGAATTCTCAAGCATACCCAATGCAATGAACAAAGGTACTTACCTTATTCAGTGCAACAACTAAATAAGTTCACATTTTCAAATAACCATCACTGCCAAAAGCCACTGATAAACAGATCAAAAGTCTGTGTACTTTAAATGATAATACACAATTCAGAAAAGCTAGATAAAAGACAAGAGGGAGTTAAAAGACAGATTGTTCCATATGCCTATATCAGTCAAGTGTACCTAGATGTTAATTTCTGTATTTTTTAGTAAGTTGCCCAGCCTCATATTCTTATACTCACTGATACCAATGTTATGCAATGTAGAATTTTATATCTCTGTTGATAAGACATGCCTACATGGAATATTATACTCTTGGAAAGTGACAAAATGCAGTCTTAGGTTATTACAACATAAACTCTGAGAGATTTATTATGGAGGAGAACTGGTAAACACCAGACCACTGAGTCATAGCTAGAAAGAAAATGGGTAATATTTTCAGACATCAGCTATTCCACTTGGTGATTCTCATAAAAACCACTTCGCTGTTTATGTTTCTCAAATGGAAAATCCATTCCTTATCTGCACAAAATGATCCCAGCCCTCTCTTTCTTTCTATGTTCGTGCCCACAATTCCCCCATCTCATCTTACTAGTCCAGAAAGACTGCTCTCATACGAATGTACAACAGGTTGTTGGTGAAAGGGACAAAGAATTTGTAATAAGTGTCTATTTCTAAGCTTTTGACACTTTGAAGATGGAAGTGCTGTAAGTAACTGAGGTGAACCTAACTACTGCTAAGTGTCATCACTGAACTGACTGGTATTACTAATTATAATCCAGGCCACATTTTTTTAGGGAATCCAAATACAACTAAATGTAAAATAGTCCAAATTAAAGACTTTTAAATGTATAACGTTGCAATCATAAACCCAGGAACTACCTGTATCAGTAGTAGGGCCATCATCTAAAACCTGATGAATTGATTCATCAGTTGAAAACAAAGCGAATCAATTTACATTTTGCTAGTTCCCTGAATGCTTTTTTTTGCTACTTTTTAAAACTGAGGTATACCCTCTAAACAATTTATCCAACAGTTAATTTTCTGAGACCTAAGCGACAAATTGTTTGTCACGTGACCTCAACCCAAACAAATGGTTACTTGGATACAGAGCAGCACAGGAACACAAGGCATTATGAAAGTCCTCAGAAGCAGTGCTTCAGTTAAAATGCCAACTGACTCAGAAAATCCTGATTCTGAACAGCATAAATTCATATCTACTGCTGAAAAGGTTCATCAACACCAATTTTGATATTTACTGATATGTAATTGTTTCAAATGTGATAATGTGCTGCTGTTCTTTGTTTTATATCATTGTTTTAAACTGTTGAACTGCTCTACACTTTTTACAAATATTTTTCTACTATTTTGTTTTCTAAGGGAAATGTTTTTCTGCTACATATATACAGCTCCCTCAAGAAATTTGCAAATTAATCTTTAGTGTTAGTATATTCAGTACTGAGACAAGCCATCTTTCTTTGTTTATGACAGCCCACTTTTAAATAGACTCACAAAGTTCATCAAAATAAGTTATCAGGAATATTTTATTAAGTCTTGGGTTCCGATAGGCCTGGAAAATCTGTACAACTTTTCTGTTCATTTTTAGAATTTGAACTGAAAATCACTGAGCCACAGAGAATGATCCATGTAGTGAATCCAACCCGAACCCTAACCATAACTTCACTCACTATTCAAAACTTTAAAAACAAACAAATGGTGGGATGGAATTCACGAGCTGGGCTCACCTCATCTCCCTCTTCGGAGTGCTGGGAGAGCTGGTCGTGGTCCATAATGCCAGCCTCGTCCTCCGTGGGCCCATTGCCCACCCGCACCCCTCCAAATTTCTGCGTGCCCTGTTGAGTGAGTCCGGTGCATGATGAGGACACGCCTGTTTGCTCTAAAGACTGCTCTAGTTTCTCTGCAGGGGTTTCTTCCCTCTTCTGGGACTAGATACAAAAGCCACAAGAGCTGTGTCTAGCTTAAAGCAAGCCTCAGGTTGAATGCTTTCTCTTAATTGGCTTCCATTTTTCAAGTAAAAGAGGACATCCAGGGCAGTGAGTGAAGGCTTTCATTTCCAAATGACATATATCCAACAGGTGTCACACACATGACACTTCAAAGTAAGCACCTGAAATCTATATTAACACACTAATATAATTTTTATAGACTAAACCGGCTCCTTATTAGACAGGGAAATCAAATAATTTGCTAGAGGGAAAAATGATCTCATTGGTTCAGTTAAACATCAACAAATGGAGCTGAAGACAAACTTTTGTAAATTTTGTAAGTACAACTTACAAATGTAAAGTCTGGCACAGAAAAAGCTCTGGTTGAAATAAGACTAAAATCAACATGTTCTGTTGGGAAATGAGCTACCAGCAACATCCTAAGGCACTCCTGTGCTTCAGTAGCTAATAATAATAATACTTATTATTATTGTTGTTGTTGTTATTGTTGTTGTTAACAAAAATAAACTACTAGAAACTACAATATGAAAGATATGAAAGACTGGCTTATTCAGCAATTATTTGTTGGATATACAGCATTTTGGCAGAAAACTGTCAAATATATAAGCAGAACAATAGAATCTCAAAAATGAGATGCTTCATCTCAAGGGACATTCCACTAATATATTCAAATTCAAATCATAAGCTGCTGCAGTGTCCTCAGTCTGTTAACATTTTCTTCCAAATTTCCCATTAAGCATTTCCAAGGTAGGCTTTAAGCATTTTTCATGGCAAAACAACCAACCACATTTCATAGTACATTGTGCATTGAAATGAATGGCAGAATCAGTGTGAAAAGGTTATATCAATGGTTATAATTGTTATTCATCAAAGATGGCAGTAAGGTTATAGGTGCAATCAGATCCACATACCAGGTGCTTTTTCCACAGGTGCTGTCGCCGAAGCACCATAGTTTTCACAATCAGCAAACACGGTACACATGCAAGGGCGATCAGCACCAACAAAACCTGGATCCCCATCTACGAATTCAAAGAGAGAGAGGTTAACAGGGTGTTGGCAATGCAGAACAGTGAGAACAGGTATAATTTCCAGAACATCCAGGCTAGTCCTATTATAGTCCTGTCTCTTGGAAATAGGGCTACATGACTCAGTCCTATTTGGAGGTAAGGAAGTTATCCAGCAGACTGTAAGCTTCTTGTAAAATTAGAATATACTTTTTGCTGCCCCAAATGTTGCTGAAGGGGGAAAAACTCAGAGTACATATATTATTAATGTAGTTCTGTGGTTTGGAAATTTGTTGATCTTGGTGGCAGTTCTCACTCAACTACAGTTACATGTTTTATCCCCTTCAGCCACATCAGTCCATAAGCCTGTTCTCACTTGGCACCAAAGAGTGGGCCAAAAGCACCTGTGAAAACTAACATGTATAAGCCACATAAAGGTAAGAATTATTAAGTGCTATCAAATTGTATTTTTGATTAACCAGGGGGTGGAGGAAGGGGGAAGCACCTGTCCTCTGTAGAGCGGCTTATTGGTGGGGTCATTGTAGTTGAAGAGACACATATTGATGAAGTGGATGAGTAGGCTGGGAGCATCCTTGGAGGTGTAAGCATCATATGCCGTCCACTTGTAGAAGACCAGCAGGACAAGGTAACCAAACAGGCTTGACATGAAGACGATCTCTGGGATGAAGCCCAGAAAGATGTTGAGTGGCTTCTTGAAGTACCTGCAACGCAGTGAAGCCAGTTGGCAATGGAAACAAAGCAAATTTTTCCATAGCTCTGTTTGTCCATGATGAGGCTCCGATTGTGCCATTTGCTGAGTAGTTTTACTTTGCTGATTCAAGCACCGGGTAATGCGGCTGTGATAGATCAGTCACACAAACCCAATCAACATATCTCACAAACAGAATATGTAGTTTTCAACTCAGGTAAATGCTCCATCACACACCATTAGTATTATCATAGCCATTCAAAGAGAATAACATTGTTCATTTCACGCAAATGCATATATTACTGAAAAAAGACAAATTATTATGTCAGTATTCAACAGTAGTCATGAGTTTTTACAGGTGGTTGAAGAGACTGAGAGACAGTCCAAACAGCATGTGGATGACACCCAGGATCACAGACATCTTCATCTTAAATGAGTTGAGGAAAGTCAGCTTGTTGGTGGCAAGGTTCCAGATCTGCAGGTCACACAACTCAGTCAATTGTTTGAGACCAACCAAAACAACCTAACACTTCCTTTTTGAAATTTTCTGTTAGGGTACACAAATAGAACTGCTAACATGTTGGAACAATTTTTACTTAAATTCTCTATTACTTATTCATTAGTGGTAGTTAATTCAACCACTCTGACACAAGTAGTTTGTTTCTTTTTCTGAGATGTGTAGACAGTAAGAAAAATACAGAACCTTGGTAATCTTATTCCTGAAGATTACAAGCCAGTAGTTAAGTTTGCACAGTGGTTCTAACTAGAAAAAATAACTGTCAGCTATGTATTTTTGTTGTTTTAACGAGTGTGAAGGTTTTACCGGGTCGATTCCGAGTGGATAAGGCCCGTTGAACACACCAGGAACAGCTGGGTCTAACTGTAGAACTGCATTTCCATCAAGTGTCTGAAATCTAGGACAGTCATCAGGAAATGAATGAATTTGTTGAAATTAAACTGATTATTTAGATGTTGTTGTCTTTGTTGCATGTAACGTTTTTAGAAGCTGCAAAACTTGGAGACTCTTTCAAATACTTTATCCATATTAGCTGCTAGCACAACTTTAATAGTTTTTAGACAAAGCACAACTGAACATGCAAAACTGTATTGTCATTTCAGGAAACAAAGGTTTCTGTCAAGATCTCTGTACAGACATGATAGTATCATAATGGAACTACTCATTGGATAATCTTTTGACAATTTTCAAACATCGCTCAACATCCATTCACTAGTATTACATAAACTAACTGTAGCAGTTTGAAGAATATATTTAATGATGTAGGACTTACGACCAGTTGGCTCCTTTGGGACCAAACATGGGCCTGACACTCCATCCAGAGCCAAACATGTTCAGTGACTTGGAGAAACAGTCATTGTAAATGATACCAGTGTAGATGGAGAAGATCCCCATCAGGAGGATGATGTAGCGACCAGCAAACACCATGTTGAACATCTACAGAAACACAACAATTAGAACTTGTGTGTGTATTGTAAGGTTGCACTGTGATTCTTTTTATTACTGTATTATTGTACCTCATTGTCACTCTTCTGGGCAAGGAGGCGACTCTCTCGGATGACCAGGTAGAGGGCAGCACAGGTCATCACCACACCATGACCCATGTCACCAAACATCACAGCAAACAGGAAGGGGAAAGTAATGATGGTGTAGGGAGCTGTAACAGGAAGGGATCATCATACGACAAGGATCAAATATCAGTATCGATACATTTCCATGCTCTATGTTTTGCAAAATGTTTTGTGCTGAATCTAAAACTACCAGCTTCAAGGTAATTTTTGCAGCTGTGGCCAATACAAGTCCCAATCACATGGACAATTTAAAGTATTTCATTACAACACAATAGCCAAAAATGACCACAGAATTCAGCCCAGTCTTTGGATTATTATAGGGATTATCATGATGTATGGAGGAAAAACCCACAACACACATTTCAAAAACCATATCTGACTAAGAATTTTTTTGTGACTACATTAAATTTATATAGATAATTCAAATATGCAGTGGCATGACAGGCAATGAATTCAGTTATAGAAAAAGGAAAGGAATTCCTGTATAACCTGGATTGATCTCCCGGTAGTTCCCGATACCATAGGCGTCAACAATATTCTGGAAACCTGATGTAAACTTGTTGGTCTTGTTGAAAGTAGGTGGAGTCTGCTTGGTCTGCATCCTGTTGAGGATAGATGGCACCGTCGAGCCACTTCTTTCCTATCAAATAAAAACTCGCCTATGAGCCAAATTTTAAAAATGACTTCCACACAACATTATGACTTACAGAGAAGGTAAGATTCCTGATGTTGAAAAAGAAAAACATACCCTGTAACTTATCTATATCTGTGACCTCATTTCTCTATACATTACTCAGAGACTAAGTATGTACAGTATGATGATGCCATGCCAGTGACATCACCATCTTTGAAAAAAAGCTTACAATAGCTAAAGTAGCTAGACCTCTATATCGCAGGACAAATGCTCTTGGAGGAGGTGCTAATTGCTCAACAAGAGTAATAAAAGGTAATGTCTTTATTTTTATGTTATTTTACAAAGCGTCACTGACCTGTGACCTACGACACATACGTAAACAATTTTGGTTTGGTTTCATCATATAATAAGAAAAGTCAAAGCATAGCACTCTAACTGCATCAAACACTTTACTGTTTATCAACAGCACATTAAGGACAGAATACTGCCGTCATTTTCAAAATGACCTTATATTTTTCTTAAAATGGTAGTTTAAACATTTCATATGTTTTCTGTGTTCCATTGTGAATAAAATATGGATTTGTGACATGTGCAAATCATTGCATTCTGTTTGTATGTAGATTTTACACAGTGTCACAACTCTTTTGGAAATGGCGTTATAAGATGGAATGCAACACAGTCAAAATAAATAAATAAACTCACTGTCCCTCTCCGGAGAGCAAACTGGATGGAGTCCAGGTCTGAGACAGGACACCACACCTCAGCAATCAGACACTTCTGAGTGACGTCGATGTTGCAGAGGTTGAGCGTGTGGTAGATTGCCTTCATCTTCCTCACTTTGATGAACCATACACGCATGGTCTTGGAGGCGGCCTGTAGCACTCGCTGACGATGGTCTTCAGTTTGGTTTAGCACCTACAGTACCACATTCGTTTTAGAATGTTTAGATGGATTCTACAGGCTCACTGGGTGAGGTGCAATGATGGTTATGTCCCTGTCGTAGCATGGTACCAAGACTGCTGGTATAAGCATGTTTGAATAAAGTACTTCTCACATATAGTGTGGCATAGATCAGTGTAGGTCTCAAAACTAAGGAAAGACAATTGTAACCTTTACCCCCCAGAAAAGAAATTACATTTTACAATTATATTATGGGACTTTGTAGATTATGCATGGTCATTCTACAAGGTCACATAACAACGCCTGCTGCGTCTTTCGTCATTGTTCTGTAACACAGAGCTTTACTGATTTCTTTACTATTAGTTGCTAATTAGTAGTATTTTAATGCTTATGATCCACAAATTCTTTAACCCTGTGGCTGCACCCATAGGATCTCAGCTGGAGGTTTACAATGTGCAGTATTTTGCCATGTACAATGTATTGGAAAGTGATAGGAATGGATTTTATTACACTGGCCCTTAAACTCTGGCCATGTTTGTGGAGAGAATTGGATTCTCTTTGTAAACCTCAGTAAAACACTCCATTGTAATAGAGGGTAATACATTGTATGTGTGCATAAAGATTACAGGAGAGCAGAGTAGAGCCCAAGCAGAGCCAAGGCTTTTTTCCAGGCTTTATAAGGACAAATGGGGAACCACAAAACTGCTGTATGTGACAGGACAAAGGTCTTTCTCAGATAAGAGCTAATTCTCCCACACTATGGGAGCTTTTGTAATTTCATTGAAATAAATGTTATCAAGGAAAACTGAGCAGGAGCATGATCATAGGCATCCTGTTTCTGATTAATTTCTTGTTTAATGGACAGCAGTGTAACAAAGAGTACAAAGACCATTGTAAAGAATTACTACTAATGGTAATGTGGTTTAAACAATAAACAGAATTTACTCCAAAATCAGCTATCCTTCCTCTACTTTTTTTTCATCTCAAAACATTTTTTACTGGGATGTGATTTCAACCCATCAACTAATGTAGAATGTAAGTGTCTCATACAGCAATGCTGATAATTGGAGGTAAAGTTCCTTTACAGGGACAAACATACCATCTGTAGGTCATCAATGCGGCTGTTGACTCCAGCCAGCATCTCCTTCCTCTCCTGTGGGGTCTCTGGACACGGGTACAGTGATGCACGAAACCTGGAAAATAACACGCACCAATGTGGGTAGCTAAGAACATCAACCACATTCATTCCCTTTTGTAACATAGGCATTTTGTTGTAGTTTAACACTTGAAAGAGAATCCATCTGAGCAGAAGGTTGGAGCTTGAAAGACCGAGCTGGACTGTTTTGGCAGGTTGTAAAAACACTGATGTTTCAAAGTTCCTTAAGAAATTTATGCATTGACATGCCACTAGATACTAGTTTCAAAAAAGAGCATTGAATACTCCTCAAAAGTCATATTCTAGGCTGAAAATGATGACTAATGATAATGTTAAGTTGAACCCAGAAGAATGAGTGGTTCAATACTCTCTGTCATACCCACCCCT
This sequence comes from Mastacembelus armatus, assembly GCF_900324485.2. Classification (NCBI taxonomy): domain Eukaryota; kingdom Metazoa; phylum Chordata; class Actinopteri; order Synbranchiformes; family Mastacembelidae; genus Mastacembelus; species Mastacembelus armatus. Next base: position 3,066,803 of record NC_046651.1, on the reverse strand, counting down.
CACAGATCTTCTTCACCCTATTCTTCAGCTGGTCACCTTGGAAGAAGATGATGAATACTGATTTGTGGACTTGGTTTCCCTGTTGGAAAGAGACAGTATTAGAAAACATGTACCCATATAGAGATGAGTGTATGTATTTGGCCCTGTGATGGACTGGTGACCTATCCAGGGTGTACCTGCCTTTCACCCAAAGAGAGCTGGGATAGGCACCAGCAGATCCCTGTGACCCTAACTAGGGATAAACGGGTATAGATAATTAATGAATAAATGAATATATGTATTTGGCATCAACATTTACATATTTAAATTTATCCAAAAATATTTGACCCAGCCCCGGATAAGCAAAAGAAGATGGATGGATGGATATGTGATATTTACATTATCCTAGATTTTTTATGCAGCTTTGTACTTTTTATGAGTGTATGGTGTTGTAATTTTAATTTTTTTTACTCTCCATGCTTCCATCTATGTTAGGTGTGCTGACCGTGGTGGGGTCCTCCAGAGGGTCCTCAATCTCTGCCTTCCTTAAGAAGACATTACCACGACACACCCTCCAAAGCATCCGCTCAAACGTGGGAATCCTCTCCCTGCTGATCACTCCAGCCACAAACCTGTACAAACATACCAAAGCTCAGAGTAGATAGAAATGTAGATATAAATATAGATTCACTAGTTGACTGTTGAATGTATTTATGTTAGCTTATTGTAACTACCTTACCTTATTTACTTTTTCATTTTGGGTCCAAAATATTATTACTGAATATCCTTTGGGATAATAAAGCATTTCTCTATCTATCTAGTTATGGTGGAAGATTTTCCAGTTCACCTATGTTAGCCATAGGTAGCTTTAAGTTCATTAGTAGGATTAGTTTCAACTGTGTTTTGTTCTCATGTATATATGCCTCCTCTTGTCTTTTGTTCTTTGTTGGAAGATTAAAGTTAGTGGCGTTTATACTTACATTGTGAAGGTTCACTGTGCTTAGTTTAGTTTTCGACACAGAGTGGTGGAGCCCTATATCCTTGTTTCTACGCCGAGTGGCGGAGTAAGAGCTGAGAAAGCTCTCAGTGGTACCTGAACTGGTGAGTCCGGGTCAAATAAAGAATTGTCCTGCATTTGGGTCCTGCACTTCATCCTTCACCACCACCACCTCCACCCACATGATAACATATCTATTAGATTTGATTTTTTTGTTAGCCCTAGGCCTATCTCCTCTTAAATAAATTGGCTAAATAAATGGTTGTCGTGGTCTGAGAAATAAAAAAAATCAAAGTTTACTAGCGCAAGCTGCTAGTCATTACTGCATAATAATTGTATTTTTGACATCACAACAATATTTACTAAAATACATTGGGTTCAAAGTCACTACATGTTGAGTTTTTTATGGAATTAGATCATCTATTAAAAGATGGTGTTATTTGCTTGTGTGATTCATGTTGTCAGGATCCTGGTTTTTTGACTTCCTGCCTCAGACTTTTATTTTGGTATTTCATTTTGTGTATTCCCCTGGGGTAGTTTTTGGTAAATTGGTCTTCATTTACCTGATCGATTTCCTGACTCCTGATGGCCTTACCTGATTTCTGAATGCCTAACCTGTTTACCGAAGGCCATACCTGTCTCCAATGAGCTAACCCGATATCCGAAAGCTAACCTGACCCCTGTGAGCTAATCCTGATACATGAGAACTCACCTGATTCCCGAAGGCAGAATCTATATCTTGACAACTAAATCTGATTCCTGAAATATGATTCCTGAAAACCTAACCTGACTTCCAAAGGCATAACCTGACTCCTGAGGACCTGACCCATGAAGATATCACCTGACTCATGATAGCCTAACCAGATCCTGAATGCCTAACCTGAATTCTGAAAGTCATCTGTTCTGACTTCTGAAGGTAACCTGATTCCTGAATGCCTAACGGATTCCTAAAAGCTACCCCACCCTTGATGTCTTGAATGCCTGAACTGTTTCTTGGCAACCTGACATGAAATAAGAATAAGAGTTTGATTTCTGCCTGACCTGAAAATGAGTGGTACTCTGATCCGTTTCCTGACCTGACTCCTGCCTGCTACTAGTTTTTCATTTTCCTTATGTCTGACTTTGCCAGTCAAGGACTTTCTCTGTTTGGATAAATTTTACCCTGCCTGTCCTACGTTAAGTATCTGGTGTTTTGTTTAATTGGAACTCAAGTGTAGTAAATATCCTTAGCTTTGCTTGGACTATTATATATTTCAATTTCTTTTAAAACTTTGGACTAAATCAAAGAGATATCTGTTTCTGAAGGGAATTAGTTATTTTGTTCTTTGTTTCTGAATTATTTCTGACCTAATCTGATCTGCCTGACCTGAACCCTCGCACCTTTTCCTGATCTCAAGACCTAAAAACTATAGCACATCTGCTGTGAGACAGTAAAGTAAATTTGATCACATTATCAATTCAAGCAGCCACTGAGTTTGTCAAAAACTTTGATTTAACCTTTCTTTAGTCAGGGTTTTACTTATTAGCATTTTAAAACAATTCATCTGAGATCCATGTCCCTATTTTCTTATTTGCCAAAACAATTTAACCAAGTTTACTAGAAAATATGATGCAGCTCTTATCCTTTACCCTAGTCTCAGTGGGGCTCCGCGGCCTCCTTCATTGCCTTCCATCAGGGCTGATGATTCCTCCAGCAGGTTGGGGTCCTCCATCTGTCAAAGACAGAACGATCTCATTTCTTAAAACGTGTACACAAATATGGGCTTTTGCCTGAATAGACTTGGTATTACTCTGTGGTATAAAACTCTCATTAAGGCTGATGTTCACTGATGTAGAGATTTATTAGCAATGTACTGAAACAAAAATGAAATCTAATATAAACAACTGCACTTACTGAAGTGAATAAAACCACATAATCTAAATTATCTATTATGATTCTGTGTAGTGTGATACGTGTGTCTGAGAGTATGATAAATCGTCAGGATCTCCCATGGACTTCTATTTTGCTGTTATTTCCTGTGTGCCTTAGTTTCCTGCTGCTGTTTCCTATTTTCCTTATGTTCAACTGTGTCTTATTCACTTGTCTCTGTTCTGTTGTAGTCTCTTGTAGTCTTAGTTTGTGTTGTCACAACCCTGGATTTTCATGTTTCCTCTGTTCCAGGGTTGAAGTTGCTAAATTTCCCAAGTTTATGCTTTTGTTTCAAGTGATGATTTTCCTGTATTTACGTGGACTTTTAAAGTGATTTTGACTTAGGTACTTTCATTCATTCTCATTCAGCGTTGTTCTGTATTATTAGTGCAGCACTCCATGGAGCAACTGAAAAAGAGCTAGGTCATGGTTGTTAGCAGCTGTTTGTGCTGCTGTTTATTTTTCATTCATAGTTTCCATTCTATTGCTGTTTTTATAAATGAGTGAATTGCTATTGTATTAGTGCTCTGTTTAACCATACTAACCATTTGTGTGTTCATACAGTGCTCAATCATCCCAGTATTGTTGATCAGTTTCTGCTGATGCTGTAACCCTCAGCCATTCCATTCATCTATTTTTGCCTTGCCCTGCCTCATTTTGTATATATGAGCCCACACAAACCTCATCGAAGAACTGCTGTGTTCGACGGAGGATGTGTTTGAGCTCTGTCAGCTCCAGGAAGTTCTTCTTCAGGGCTTCCTGGTTTGTGTTGATCTCCTTTAGTTCATTTTCCAGCTTCTCAAAGGTGGCCTGCCAGTGATAAACAGCAGACATTCATTTTTCAGGATTAACTGAAAAAATATCAGCAATGTGTATCACTACAATACATTTTATATTTATGCAGTGACTGAAGACTGTTACCTCTAGGTCAATCATGTCCCTAGGAAAAGGCACCTCTGGATTTTCTCCTGTGTCCACAGTTGGGATGTTGGCTTTCTTGATCTCCTTCTCTACAAATCCTGCTCAGCAGATAAAATCCACGATTTAATAAATGATCTTCCATAAGCACTGAAAAATAATATATTTGGCTTTCTTACTGATACCCATATATTGCAATTTTTTCAAGATTGATTATACTGAATGCATATGTGAAAAGAAAAGTATCTTAACTCTACTTTGCTGCCACTGTGGCAGGAATAATGAAGGATCAGGAACTGAACCTGGACTGAATCACTGTCACTGTGTCTTTGGCTGGGCCTGAGTGTTAATTTTTCTCATTACTTACTCAGTTTCCTGTCCATCTCCTCACACCTCCTCACTTCGTTCACAAACTTGCGCTGGAACACGTTCACGTCCGGGTTCAGCTGCGAATAGAAAAAAGGTATATGGAACACACACACATATTTATGTGCACACATAATAAAACAATGCAGTAAAATATATTAATAACATGACAAGATCATATTATAGAAGCACAACCAGGCCCAAACAATAGGAGTCTTGACCATTTAGTTAGGATGTTGTCACTCCCTAACACTGGTGTCTAAGCATCATCAATCATCTATTTTCATCCAGACAAGTCTGTCATGAATTAAGCTTGGTAGCCTCTGAACTAATCATAAAGATGTTTTCCAGCAGGTACTGTTACCTTAAAGTCTCAGTGTTTCTGCATTTAATCAATCAAAAAATGGTATAGCTGAACATTTATACTTACATCTCTAAATTGGACCATGCCCAGTTCTCCCAACTCACTGACACAGCAGTAGGCTGCCTCAGACTGGAGAAAGAGCTGGGCAAGTGTCATCTCCTCACTCCTGAACAGTTCCCCCATTGTGACCGCTGGACTCCACCTCAGGTAGGATAAAGAAAAACTGCATAAAGGAAAGGAAAATATGTGACATGTAAAGCTTTTTGATGTATTTTCATGTATGATTGTGATCACATAAAAAGACATTTACAAGACTTGTTTTAAAGAACCTCTATACATCTTTAATATAAATTACAATAATCTATTGTTTTGAACGATTTGCACTTTACTGTACATGGTGAAACAGCACAACACAATATGCCGTACTGTTTGTATTCTGTGATACTATACTAAACCTTACAATATTTGACTAGGTTTATTTTTCAGTACAGCTTTTTACAGTATTAATACTCAAATAACTTTAAACTGCGCCAACATCAGGAGGGGGACATGAAGCAGAGTGTCCTCCTCATCTCTCAGGTTGTCTGAATGTGGACACTCACTCCAAACTGTTTCAGCTGCAGACTTTATTTCCTGCACTTTGAAGTCTGCAGTATAGCTTGTTTTTGGGCGGCATTTTCACCTGTGTTACACTAGGAGTTGTAGTTTTGTGTGAACAAAAGCGATTTTACTTTTTCGTTGGTACAGCACTATCTTCAGTTCAGTCAATAGTGCCAAGAGTGTCATCTGACACTAGTGACTACTCTGCAAAATGACTGTAAATATACACATATAAGTCGCAGGACATGCTAGAGGAGTAAAAAGACAATGAACAAAATACTGATTTGAGTAATGGGAGGCCTGTGACCCACTAGAGCTTGATGTCTAGCAACGCCCCTGTTATGGACTAATTCACTGAAATGAAATTTCGACAATCGAGTCATTTACTAATGAAAAAAACAGTCTCTATCTCCAGCTTCTCTGATGTTAATTAGGATTGATCAGAAAATAACGAGCCTTACTTAAATCGCTCATATTGCGCTATATTGTAGCCTAAAGATTAGAGTGTTATGAAAGCCATATCGTCACATAATAAAACAATCCTGCATTATACAAAGCTTTTAAAAAGACCCTAACCGATCATGGTGATGCAGCAGCTCTGCCCTTCACGGCTCAAGGACGCCATGAAGCTGCTGGAGACCGGCCTACGGCTCTGTGAGCATCTGTCACCTCCTCTCACACTCCCACTTCTATACTGCGCTTTATAGATCCTTATGTTTTTATGTCTTATCCGTCGAACACAAACACTGTCTGACCATTAGATGCTCCAAAACCGAATATGGCTGTTAACTGGGGTATAGCAGTAGGGTTTAATTCATCATTGCGGCCTCGCAACCCACACGCATATTTTTGATTTTGATTCATTGCCCTCTGAAGCATTTAAATAAATGACCTGTTTTCATATGAAACATTTTCAAAATGTTCGTTTCTCACCTTGTAACCTGCAGCTGCTCGGGTCTCCCTGGCCTGTCAAACCGTCCTGGATGCGGGATGCTGCGGTACAGAGCACTGCGTCAAGTTGGATGAAATGTGAAGTGGGCCGGAACTACAGCTTAAATTTAGCCTTTCAAAATTAAAGACTGATCAATTTTAACAGGCATCTTGCACGTTGTGAAAAAAATTACGCACTTTAATTTACGGCGTGTTATATGCATAATCACTATTGTGCTTATTCCTGTTGTGCAAGTAGGCCTACTGTATTGTAAAACTCATGCTGATACAGTTGTTATTAAGGTTTTATTTTGAAAATACCAATTCCATCTGTTGATCAGACTTTTAGATAACTTGCTATGATATGGTATTTTAACGGGAACATCATTCACACTGCAAACACTTATTAATGGCATACATACCTTTGTCGGGGGCAGCATGGGCTATACTATATATATATATATATGCTACCTATATATATATATATATATATATAGTATAGCCCATGCTGCCCCCGACAAAGGTATATATAGGTAGCATATATATATATATATATATGAAAGAGAGATAGTGCTAAAACAGAATCTAAATAACTAAATACAGAAAAGGAGGATTCTGGATTTATTTTTAAATTTCCAAACACAAGTCACGAGTTGCTCAAAGGAAACTTGAATCTGCCCAGTTTACATTAAATAACTCATTACATTATGGCTTAAGTTCTAAAATCCTCAGTGGATAACAATGATTTCTTATGATCCGTGACAGACCACATTTGGTATCATAAACAACTTTATAGTTTGTAATTCTGACAATTTTTATTTTGTAGTCTATATTGTATCAAGCACTGATGCATATTATGACACCTAATTTCTTTTGGGAACCACTTAAAGTGCTAGCAAAATATCCTGAAAATAAGGTCTCCCAGATGTTGTGGAACAATTCACAACTGGCCAAGTGTTGAGTCAGTACTAATGAGATCCAGTACAAATGTTCCTCTTACAAACAGCCAAAGTAGAAATTCACCACATATCCCCACAGTAGAGTTTAAACCAGGACACTGGCCATCTGCCAGTGAACAATTTTGGAAAAGCATGGAACTCCCATAATGTACATAAATTACTGTGGCAGACTTCTACGAGAAACAGCTTTTTAAAGACAGCTTTCTGCCTCTTTCTGGGGTGCCATGTGGTTTTCATAACGTGTATGCATTAGAATGTTTTTTCCAAGTGTTTGCTTGCTGTTGAGAGAGCAGACAGCAGAGTGCCACTCAGATGCATATGACATAAAATATGAAGGTAATGATTGGATGATTCACTTTGGAAAATGGCTTTCCGATGATTTAAAAAAAAAGATGATTACTGTAATAATGATTATTTAAAGACATAATTTAGTAGTTGTTTGAATCTGTTCTGATTTGCAGATGGCATGATCTCTCGCTGTAGACAGTGCAGAATTTCATAAAATTGCAAAAGCTTGGTTTACTCTTAAGGTAGCTCTAAATCACTATTCATTTAATAGGTGTTTTTATTTTAAAACCCATGTATTGCCTGATTTGGCCCTGTGCAAAGGGCCACCGATTTTCTATCTGAGGGTCAGTTTACTCAGCAGAAGTACTACTCAGACAGTGAAAATAAAAAGTCTTCTCTGTCTAAAATGCAGCTCTAGTGGTGATTTTTAAAATGAGTTTTTATGGGTTTGTGCTGCTTTTGAGTGGATGTTTACATATCAATTTTATTTTTTATGACAATGTGTAAGAAGATCTTAGCTTTATTTATAAGACCCTTGTGAATAATTAGATATGAGGTATCACTATGCCTATCACTAAAATCAAATGAATGAATTAGTAATGCCAGTGAAGGGTTGATTATGTCTTTTTCATGAGACCTACTAAGGGCCCTTTTCCTTTCTGGCTTAATCCATCATAAATCTTGCTCTGCCTCCAATGTATCAGATGCGTTCTGCATAGAAAGGGAGAAAGTAGTGGAAAAAGGAACAGATCATATCCTGCATTTCTCCTACTGCTGTGGGAGCTTGAGCTTGTATATAAGCACAGCTCTGCTCTAACTATCCAATCGTGCTGTTAGGACAAGGCTTGACCAAAGGGGGTGTGTTTGTTGAATCATGGAGGGGACAAACCCAGCAGCTGTAGGTGGAGATTAGGGAGGGGTTTGAAGAGAGGGGAAGAGTCTAGCGAAAAAAAGGATGGTCTGGAGAGAAAAACCCCTGCTGACTGTAGCTTTACTGGAGGGTTTCTCTGCCTGGTATGGTGTTCACATGCTAATGCTTGTGTGGTAATATCCAGCACTACTTGGCTCTCCCTGCATGCAGGACTGATTCCAGTTTTGAACTAGACAGGACAGACAAGGAGAAAGGTAAAGTGCCTGTATACTGAAGAAAGAAACTTGTTTTTAGTAATACAGATAAAGAATACAGGCTTGGAAAAGAAGACAAGAAGAAGCAGGTAAAAAGCAAGCGATAGCTAAAAATCTAGAAGAAAGGTTGAATAGCTGACTTTGTCCTACAAATCCTTCAACATGGCAGCCATGGAAGCACTGGAATCCTCAAGTGCCCAGCTTGAACCTCATACCCTCACTGAGATCTCAGACGACGAGGTCAACCTCCCACCCTCAGATGACGAAGACGATGCCCTTGCTGCAGCCAAAAAAGAACTTTCCACCATGGGCACTGAGGGAGATGCTGCCAAAGACCAAGATGAGGCAGCAAAGTTGGACCAGCAGGGTAACGGGGTTATGGTTCTGTCTTTGCTTGACAAGATCATCGGGGCAGTGGACCAGATCCAGCAGACCCAGAGTGGGCTGGAGGCCAGGCAGCAGGAAATGGAGCGCTCAGTAACCAGCATCCAGGGTGAGCTCACCAAACTAGCAAAGAGCCACAGCACCACATCCAACAGTGTTAATAAGATGATGGAGAAGGTGCGCAAAGTGAGTGTCAATGTCAAGACAGTGAGGGCAAATCTGGAGAAACAAGGAGGCCAGATCAAGAAGCTGGAGAATAACGAGGCTGAGCTGCTCAAGAGACGCAACTTTAAAGTCATGATCTACCAGGTAGGATAGTGTCTGTGTGTATAATTGCATGTATCAGTGCGTGGGTTATCTGTTTGAGATTAAAGTTGTGTATATACATGACATCGTTTTGGTTTAGGGATGGGTGTGGCCCACTAGCACATCACTTTTCAAAAAATCCTGCTGAAAAAATGATTTCATAGTGCTTTAATACACATATTTGTTTGCCACAGATATTATTTAGCTTGATCAGGTGCAGAGGATTTTAGGGTGTGGTTAAAGGTTACCTCGAAGTATTTCTGCCAAGTGCTAAACGGAACCTGCAGCAGTCAATATGGACAGATATTGTAACAATTGAAATGTTCTCTTAACCACTTTGCTCTATGCTTACTGCTTATAATTATTCACAAATAGGTACTGCTGCTTTAGTGCTTATATACCCCATATGAAAAGTATTCCCTAATCTTGTTCCAACCCCACCTATTACCCCACTATTAGTGTTTTGGAGTATAAAACTGTGCACAGCTTTACGATTTGTATGACATCCACCCTGACCAACATACAATTAATGTATTCATTTCCATGGTGAATAAAAACATTCATGATCATAATCAGGCAGAAAATATAATTTCTTACATATGCATTTGGCAAAACTAATGGTAGTATGATACAAGTAGTGTATACAATAAGTGTAATTTCTAGGAGGAGGCACTGCAAACCTGAGTGGCAGAATACAGTTTTGCAAATAATCAGAATGTTATCAAAGTGTATATAGATATATAACTAGATGAGTCCAACTTTAAGCTCCAAGCAACTCAGAATTTCTGGTTTTATGATTAACAAATCAATACTTGTTTTAGCTGTATTTTTTTAATCTGGTTGCTGCCAGTGCACATATTTTGTTCTGACAGCATACAGAAGCAGTAATCTTTGTGGATTCCAGATGTTGCTACACCACCCCTGCCCCACCCCAAATCTACTGTTATATCCAGTACTGAGTATCCACTATAGGTGGTGTCTAAATATCTTCCCTTTATAGCACAATACGCATTCGACTAAAGAATACAAGGCTTCATGTGTGAGCCAAGCTCGCTGCCTGCTCATGTCATAGAGAATCCATTCAGAAAGTCATTTTAGCTTTTCCCCTTTTTGAAACAAAGATGGAAAATAAAACAAGCAAGCTTCATGTCCTGATTAACGTGGAGAATTGGTTCTGAAGGGGAGATGTTTCATTTGAATTTTGTTTTCTTTCTTTGAGGGAAGTCCTGTTTCTTTTTTTAGCCTGTGAGGCTTCAGTGTGATATGTAATAGCTTGCAGCTTTTTGCACAGTGGTGCGAGAACATTCAGAGTTTCCACCCTTGACTCATCATGGCTTGGACTAACCACACTCCCTCTGTTTCTCTCAGCCACTGTCGAAGAGCTAGTCAGAAGTCAAATGAGGGCTTCATCTTAGGCAAACCAAACTATGTGCCTGTGAATTGCTTTGCGTTAGTGCTTTTCTAAAATACTTAGTCAAAATACTTGGATTTCTTGTCTTGGCATACCAAATTTTACATATAATCATGTGCAGATGAGCAAGGAAGAAGTCAAAGCAGAAACAGCTATGGTAATTTCCATCATATAATTTGAGACAATTCAATGACTGAAAGAATCATAAATCAACATTTGAATTAGTATATAATAAAGTCTTGGAACAGGAGGCTACAAAACTCCAATATAATGTACATGAAATACTACACAGTGAAGAACAAAGGGTTGGGATTTAATAATGTTAGGCAACTGCTTGGCTAAGAGTGGCAAGAGAAACTCCCTCTGAAATGCTTATCTCTGGCACCCTTGTTAACTCAAAAAGTGGCTTTGTGTATGGTTGCCAGCTATGACATAATGTCAGATTTTTCTTCATTAAAAAACAAACAAACCACAATGTGTTGATCTGTTTTCAATTATCTGTGCTACTCTGCCCTTGAAGGGCATATTATTTTATAATCAGCAGTAGATTGAGAAAGACTTCATCAACATCCCCAGTGAACTGTAACACTGTTTTATCTGACTTAGTCAGGTAACTTAGAAACACTGTAACCTTTACGAAGTTTATCCAACAGAGCAGTGACAAACTATTTTTACATTGTACAATGCTTTGCTTAGTATATATCCTTGTCCCAATTGTTTAATTACCATTTTTAAGGACGTTTAAGGAGTAAAACCACTGCCCTGGTACTTAACTCGTGCAAGAAACACACAGTAACTGAGGGGCAGCTTACAGCAGCGTGTGCTTGTAGTGCAGCATAGAATGTATCGTCTCTCCTTTATTAGCGACCATATACACACGAGTCTTCAGCTGGTCATTCCCAGACAGTCTTCAACACAAACTGGTGGAACTCAGGGCTCTTTTTGTTTTCTTATCAAAAAACAATATGTTTAACATCAGATTTGAGATATACATACAGATTATAGATATACTGTACATCCATCCATCCATTTTCTATACCTGCTTATTCCTTAACCAGGGTCACGGGGGTTTGGTGGAGTCTATCCCAACTCTCTTTTGGGTGGAAGGCAGGGGTACACCCTGGACAGGTTACCAGTCCATCACAGGGCCACATATAGACACACAATCACACAATTTGGGCAATGGGCAATTTAGAGTCACCAATCAACCTAACATGCTTGTTTTTGGACTGTAGGAGGAAACCGTAGTACCCGGAGTAAACCTACGCAAGCACGGGGAGAACATGCAAACTCCACACAGAAAGGCCGGGTTGCAAACTGCTGCCCGATATACTGTACATTGTATATAAATTTTAATATGTATATATTTATATAAACATCCTGGAAAAGGAAGAGTTGATGACCTCATTCCACACAGTGCATGGAAATCTTACCATCATATACACTTTTTGATGGGACGTAAGTTTCATTTATATTTCAATATATTTGCACAAATCATCACTATCAGTCAAAAACTAATATCAAACTCAAGCCAAAACTACCTGGGGTTAAACAATGCAAACAATACTCCCATAAAGCTGCTGGTATGTAGACCAGCCCAGGCTACTGTATGATGTGTAAGTGGAAACTGAGCAGTGACAATTCTGTCAGCACTCTCAGTTGGAAAGGACTGTTTTGCTGTTAGCACAAACAGCTGTCCTTCTCTGGAAGAGTGTTTTTGTGTGCGGGTGTGTTGGTGTCTGTACATGTGTGTGTGATTCTTTAAGCCTGGCCATCCAATAAGCCTGAAATCTACTCCCTAACATCTGTGTTCGGTTCCTCGACAGCTAAGACCATATGCTGCTGCCAGAGAACAGAGCTTATTGCATTCACTCAGGATCCACATTGTGGATTGTGGCAACTCCTACCCCACAGTGGCAACTCCTCCCCACAGTGCTTGTCAAGAAGTCAAGGGAACAAGACTGAGTGATGGAAATATTGATTAAAGCTGCACTAATCAGTCTCTTTTAATGATATACAATTGATTAACGATAGACCAGAATAATACAGTATTAAAGGGTTCACGTGTAGTGTCAAAGCCACTAAAAATTATCATCCACTCTGCAGTTTCCAGTTCTGCTCTAAACAGTCCCATTTTGGAATGCAGCAGGCACCTTGCTTCAGCAGAAATCCATCACCAAATGAACGCTACATATGCAGAGCCACAGTGAGGACAGGCAAAGTTAGCAAGTAGCTGGTTTTCAACAAGTTCCTCTGCCTAAAGTGCTACAGTCACTTTTTGCACAAATCTACACATTTAATCATTGAGAATTCATTTTGGTAACCAACAAACTATTCAAATTGGCAAATAGATAAAGGTATCATCTTTAGTTACAGACATCAAGAGGATTGTACTAGCAACACAATCCACCTACATTTCTCAGAAGGGGTTCTTATAGGTTGAACAGTTCCTGCAGTGTTTTATAAATTTAAAAACTCTTGCTGTGTAGATGTAGTATTAGCATGCGATAGATTGGCCCAAGGAGATTCCACCATTGCTGTGATGAAGGTGGAATAATAGCATATGTGGGAGAGTTGAAAGATAAACTGGAAAAAGAGGAGATGTTCATCCACTTTGCACAGGGAGTGGATGGGTGTGTTGCAATGAAGAGCAGGGGCCATATTTAGACAGCTGATTCATAGCACAGGCATCCCCAGCTCTTCATGCTAACCTCCACTTGCCTCTTCTTTCTTGTGTGGAACCAGTCACAGCCGTGTTCCTCCCACCCCCAGCTCCTCCACCCATCATCATAATTTGCTCCTTCTCAAACCCCACCCCACCCTACATACCATCCCAAATGCCTTATGACTTAAATACATAAATATAATAAAATTCTTTCAAAGACCAGAATGTTTTAGTTATTAGAATGTTCTATGGTAAGGTTATGAGCTCTTTAAGCTGTTCTTGATCTAGGGGAATGACTCTTATTCTTGTGTTGCACTTGTTGTGTAGCTGCTTTTTTTACAAGTGCATTTAACACTGGCAATATTTGGACTGTCAGGTCACCTCTATTTATAGCAAGCCCCTTGGCAAACTTGATTCAGTGATAAACTTCAACATACATATTTGCACCACTGACCAAATGCAAATACTGTTTAGTTAAACAAGGAAGACCAGGAGAGCCCACTGTTCTGTTTTGAATCTGCTCTGCCTCATTGTAAGCTACTCCACACACCACTCCACAACACTGCATAATTTGCAGTCAATTATGAGACAGCAGCCAATAAAAATAGGTATTTTGGATGAATGTTAATTTCTACGTTAATTAATTAATGTTAATTAAGGAACCAAGGAGCTTGAAAACATGCAGATAGCAAGCTTGAGTAGCAGAAAACCTTGGCTGTCAAGTGATTACATTTTCCTGATTAGGCCTCTTTCTGAAATGACTGATTCTTAGAGCAAAATTTTTATCTGCCTGAAGCATAAATGTAAATCTTTTGTTCCTCTTTCCCTGGCCTTAAAGGAATCAGGATCTTGGGCAGTGGAAGCAAAATCTCTCAAACAATCTGTCAGAACAGATTTTGCTCAGCCTTCTTTTCTATGTTGTACTTTCCACAACCACTCAAAATGTCTGCTCCCTCCCTTATACAGTATACTATAACGGTACATTGTCACACTTTCATCTTATTTAAATGTGATCAGTTTTATCCAAATGATTTACAACTGAGGTACTCTGAATGCTTTGTCCTTGAAAGATTTAAGCCAGATCTGCAACACTGTAAAGTATATATTCACCAACAGCGATCAGAAGCGATCAGGCTCCCAGCAAGCGTGAACCATTTCTTCACACTCAGGTTGATGCAGGTCCATATTTGGCCATGTGAGTCAGAAATGTTCCCAGCTCAGTTTACAGACCAGTTTACGTCTAACATTGTTTCAGCTGGGAGCAGGGCTTTTTGGTGGACTGCTTTTGGCACAATATGTATAAGTGGCGTGCATGTCCATCAAACTACTCACATCAACAAGCACTTGTTGATAAAAGGAGAGGAAGGATAAAAGAGAGGGAGAGGAGGAGGGAGAGACAATAGAGGAGGCAGGGAGGTAACAGAGGGTTTGTGGAGTCAGAGAAAAAAAGACGAGGAGAGCTATCTAAAAATAGCAACTATCTCATACTTCTCTGATTGTGAAAAGGAAAGAGCCTAGATTGTGTTCCTGTTTAGTTTTAAAGATCTGAAGCAAGAGTACAGACAACTGCTACTGACAGTTAGGCCACATCAGCTTGTTTGTGACATGCAGCTATGTCTTCAATAATAGGTTTTTCATCCTGATTCTTATGTTCTATTATGTCTGTTTAACATGTCTATACTCTTACTCGAGTCCTTCAGTATTGTTACAAGGAACTTGCATTGTTGACACCTCCCAACCATGGTTGAATGCTAAATGTATTCTAAGCTGCGGTTCCCCTATTGGCCATCAGGTGCTGGCTCAAAGAAAACTGGTGTAGACCTTGTTAGCTGCATTTAGTTGATACCACCTGATATGAACAAAACACTCAAACCAACACAAAGAGCTGTTTACAGTATATATACTGTATAGAGAATTTTCAGTTTAAATGCCTGGCATATGGATAAAATGTTGCCTTATAGGTTGCCTTCCCCTTGCTTGAAAAATTAAAATAACGTTTAAAGGACCTTAATTCAACTAATTATTGCATTCAAAAGGCAAGCAGAATCATGAATCATGTTAACAACAAAACATTAATGTATTAATTATAAGTCATTTAATGGAATTAATTGAAGTAATCTAATGATTAATTATCTAATTAACTAATTAGATTTTCTGTATGAGTTGGATTCAATGCTGTTCACTTGACATCAATATGGAAATTATCTTTGGAGCCTTGTCTCGCCCCAGATATTTTTTAAGTAGAAGCTTTTCCACATGATCAGATGTGAATGACTCATAGTCAAACATTGTGGTTATTAATCTGTTTCCTCATATGATCCACTCCGTCATATGACTCTAGCATTGAATCCTGTCATGGCTACGTTATTAACTCTAACCACATAAACACTGTGATAAGTCAACATAGGATCTAGTTCTACAATGAATATTAAATGTTAGGATCTCTTCTTCAAACGTCAGAATCAAATTTTGATCTACACATTTCTAAAGTTTATTGTGGAACTGTAGATTTAACAAAGATTCACCCTCTAATAACTAGCAATCAAACAATTATTAAGGAATTGGTTGGCTAAATAATCCTTAACTCGGAACGCTTATTTTTCAAGAGCTTTCAGCAGCATCTCTTAGTTTTCACCAACAAATGGTGTAAAATCTTAAATGATCCTGTTGTCACATGATAACTGTTATTAGGACAGGCAAAATCCTGAGAAGAAAGTGGAGTCTGTGTTAAGAATTGTTTTCTCAAAGTGCTACTAAGGTCGATGATGAACTTTTAGTCATAACAAATGATGCTCTATTTGTAGTCATTCGTGTACTCTCTTCTCTTCTCTGTTTGTCTCCAGCAACAGTCAAATGACACTGTAATGAAACACATGTAGGCAGACTACAAAGTACATAAGCCTGGACTCCTGCCATAAGGCCACACTAAAGTCGTGGTTACTGGAAAACAAATTCTTCAGTACAGAACTTTTTACTGATGCAGTGCTCATGGAAGTCTATTACAGTATCACCATTTCTTGGGCCAAATCTTTTTGGAAGACTGGCTAGATTTTTTCTTGTGAGAGACTTAACAGTAGGTTCACCATGGCCTTCTACACTGAGTTCTTTGTGGTCAGTGTTTTTAGCTCTGCATACCAAAGTGGAATTTTCATTTTCAGCTGCAACATTTTGGACTTGCTTGCCATAACTTGTTCCACTGGTGAACACAAAACATCCAACTTGTCCAGATGCTAGAGGTGCATTTTTCCTCAATGAACCATCCAAAGCAATGTGTTCAGTTCCTTTTATTGTCTGAATGGATTTCAGTACCTGCCATGTCAGAACTGCTAGCTTTAATATCACAAACTGTGGATATCGAATGTTGACTTGTTTCAAGGGCTTCAGGTACTGTGCTGTGTCATCTGTTAGAAATGAGCCTCCATTTAAAACTTTACTTGTTTTTGGTGATTGAAATGAGTTTTTATTGCAACTTGTCCCCAGGTTATAGAGAAGTTGTAGTACATGTTGGCAGATATGATATATACAGAGAGATTTTGGTTTGTGTACAGGCGCAACCATACCAAACATTGCATCTTTACAATAGCAACAACACAGGAAGCTACAGTTACATAACTTCCTCTGCTGATCCCAACATCACAAGCCTCAAAGGAACATGCCACCTATTTTACACATTATTGGGATCATTAGGACTACAGTTAAAATAACTTGCTTCTGGAGAATCTTTTCAAGTCTAAGAAAAAGACTAAGTGTCTCTCCTGCAGTATTAGGAAGTGCAATACATTAATCATTGTACCCCTATAAAAGTGGTCTGTGGTTTGTTTTTTGGAATTCCAGTCTTAAAAAAGGAGGGCCAGAGCTCAACCCTGAGGACACATGGGAAAGAGCAGAAACAGACACAGAAGGTGGAAGAAAGGCCACTTCATCTGTAGCTCCATAAATCTCTTCATGAACGGCAACCTAGGCTACTGTTATTTGACAGGGTGGTCAGTGGAACGACTACTGTGATCCTATACTGTCCAGGTCTCTGTTAGTCAAGTGTGTGGAACTGTACATAAACTCAGACAGGGTCACCGAGGAGGGTGGCTGGGCTGCCAATCCTTAGCTGCTGATCCCATCATAACTAGATCCCTTTATTTGGTTTAAAGTTGTACCTGGAACTTCAAAATGTAAAACATAAACTCAAATGTTATATGACGTGCTTGTGTTGTGTATTGCCATGAAGTTGTCTTCATAGTATCCATGTGGATATCATCACTCACAGGAGGAATTGTTAATGCTATGATTCTGTGTGAACACATTACAAAGGACAGTGTGTTTATGGGAATGCGTGTGTGCATGTATGTGAGTGTGTGTGTGTGTGTTTCTTTGTGCTCCTACATGAAAGTACATGATCAGAATGTCCACAAACCAAAGTATGTCGTAAAAACAACCTCCAGTGATACTCAACAATGGCAAGCTGTGTCTTGCAGTGAGAGCTGAAAAAGTGAGAATGAAAACAGCACAGAGCTGCCTCACATACACATGTCTGCAGCCTTGGAAACGCTTCAAAAAATCCTTATTTGTGCCAGATTCTTGTATGCTTCCTTACAAACCTCCTATGTTTAAGTAAAATAGATGTTTACAGAAACTATTGTGGTTTGAAGCTCCATGGCCTGCATACTCTAAGAAATATGTTACACTGACTCTAAGGAAATATTTTCATGAAATGTTGATCAGATAAAATAACACTTCAAAAAGACACACCCTGGTCAGAAGAAAAAAGAATAGCTGTGATGAAACTGTTAATAAAGCAATGTCTGGTTTGCATTAGTTAATTTTTAGTACATTTCTAATTATTATTGCTTTTGTCAGTTTCAAGTTATTTCAATGATCATTGTGGGTTATTCTTTCTTTAATGGAAGGGTACCAACTATTTTGTCCATGTGTGCAGTACTGCTCAGCAGCAAGTGCATGCAGGTGGAAATATGTATCAGCCACCACGTACACTGCTCAAAGCTAAACTTTATGGAACAGTATTTGAGTCTTTAAAAAACTCTAAAGATATATATGGCTCCATCTATGGATTTATTTTGGTAATATAAAATGCAGTGGCAGTTTGTGGGATAAGATAATTTCACTTGTTTCCACAAAACTAATTTCTTTCCAAGTTTTGAAATAAACTATACTGTGCTAATGTGACCACCCTGTCTATCTTTATGCCATTGGTCAAGGAATAGACCAGGTTTAACTGAATCAGAACCAAATGTGATTATGTGGTACAGTATTTATTCTGTTGCCATAGAGCTGTGAATGCCGATTTGTCTTATTCCTCAGTGATCCAAGAATTTAAGTTGATTATTTTACAACTGACTTTAAGAGCACAACTGAAGTTAGAAAGAAACAAAGATATAGTTGAAGGGGTGAAGAAAAAGTGGAAGGAAGTGAAAGGGACAAATGTAAGAGAAAAGAACAAGAAATAAAAAGAAGGCTGCTGCAGTGCTTCAGTGCAGCAACAGACCTAGTGACTCATCCCTCTCTCTCCCCCCTCAGGGACCTGTGGCATGCCATCACTTTATATAGCAATCTCTCTCTCTCTCTCTCTACGGTCCCATGCCCCTGATTAAAGGAGACGAGTGGAAAACAGGAGGAGAGTAGAGAGCTCCCTCCCCAGAGTTTTATGCTTTGTGGGATCATCACACTCTTTCCCATAGTACTAACATGAGAAATGTACTCATAGACTTATATACAGATGTTTCTCTCTTGTACTGTATGTTTAAACCTGACCCAGTGCAGCCACTGGGGACAGGTGTGGTATCTATTCCATTTACTGGTTTGATTTACTCAATATGCTAAAAAAACAAAACTTCTGTTGTAGTTGAACTCATTACAACTCATTCTGCATAAAAATTATTACAACTGTGTGCTGCTATAGAAAAACACCCCCCTTCTGCCCCTGGTCCAAAATACTCTTGACTGTAACTGTGGCACTTACCTAGACTTAATTTGTTATATATGTAGCCTGTATAAAGCGCTGCATTTAAGAAATGATAATTTGTCTAAAACTGGGAAGTGTACTAGAATCTTCTGAAGGTGCTATCCATTTTTTTTGTGTGTGTGCATGTCTTGTGGGGCCTCTAATCCACAAAATATGAGCTATAAAGTGTATAAGAAAAGTGACTGGATTTTTCTAGATCTTTAAAACAGTTATTAAGAATGTAATGTCAACATAAAGTCCATTTAAGAAATGCCCTTGGCTTTTTAAGAAAAATCTACATTATATGACAACTTGGCAAATTCCTTTTCCTAAGTGAGTTGGTTGTGTAATCTCAGAATCCTAGAAAAAGTATAATGCCCTTTCCTGCATCTAAAATTGATCTTTTTCTGTATTTTGAGGATTTTCCTGAATTGTTTGTGTGTTGTGCAGTGCAGTATTGCTCATACAGGTACAGTACACACACACGCACGCATTAGGGGTTACTGCTATGGAAAAGCCAGATGTGTGTCTGCTTTTGGTGGTTTGAGTTTAAACAGGAAAACAGAAACAGAGAGGGGTGTGTTACAGCGGGATTCCTCTCTCTCACTAAATCAGGCTGATGAGTAGTTGCAGTGTGGGCTGAGAGTGGAAAGCTTCCATGGTGTCCCACAGACACACATAACTGTATATACACACATGGGCACAAGACAAGCACAGTCAAAGAGGTGCATATTTGAACATACAAAGACCTTCCTACACATTCATATGTTTGTGCCCGCCAGTTACATCACTGCAATTTACACAATTATTCATGCAAGTAAACACATAAGCACAATTACACACATGTACATGCTTGAATTCAGACAGTGCTTGTGGGCACACACACACACACACACACAAAACATTAACAGATGGACATACCTCCAGCAGTAACTCTCTGACATGACTGTTTTCTAGTGAAAGAAATTTTCCTTTCATCTGGAAACATTATAGTTCCAGGCAGGCTCACCACTGTTACTATGGAGACACAAGTACAACTAAATGTTTTTGACTGGTAGTCAAGGCAGTAAAGGTTCCAGAATGGCTTTTCATTTGTGCATTTTATGCAAAACAGTCATCAGACAGTACAGTGTAATTCCAATGATATGAGTTAACCAATGATAGATTTAGGGAGAAGCAAAAAAAACAACAACACACTTTTGAGTCATGGAGTGTCTGCACACAGTTGGCACAAAGTTGGTTGAGGTAACTGCCCAGAGGTAAGAAAAATTCTAAAGATCTGATCTTTGTATAGTTTCTCTGCGACTTACTTACAATAAGTTTGTTTTAAAACCATTATGTAACAGTTTCTACTTTTTAAAATGTCTCCTGAGAAATATTGTCTGTTTTACACTAATCCTATTCTAAGCTCTTAAAATGTTCCAGCTTCATCTGAACAAACTCAGGTCCAGGATTACCTGGGGTGGCTGTAGCTCAGGAGGTAGCACAGGTCATCTATGAACCAAAGGTCAGTGGTTTGACCCTGGCTTCTCTAGTCCTCAATTTGAAGTGCCTTTGGGCAAAACACTGAAGCCAAATTTGCTTCTGATGCTTGTTCCATCAGTGTATGAGTGAATGGGCAAATAATGTAAAGCACTTTGAGTGCAAAAAGTGCATTTATAATACCACTAATATAAAAAAAACACTGGTTAATTTATTAAGTGACATGGTACCACATTACAACTGAAAAAAAAAATTTCTTGTGGATCTCAATTGTAGGCATGTGTATCACGGTTGGAGGTTGGACCCGAATGCAGAGGCGACTTTCAGAAGTTGTGGTTTAAATAAATGCTAATTTATTTACACACATAGATTAAGGTAACAATAAGGTAGGGAACTAATCCTATACACTTAGACTCAACTAGTCTGAAGAAAGTAACAAAAGCAGGGAAAAACAAAAGACAAACCCCCAGAATCCTGACAGTAGCACCTACCTGGGTGGGCTGTCTCTTGATGGCTCAAACAGAAAAACACTCCTAAAGAACAAAACTAGAGGCAAGGTCGACCACCCCAAATCTGAAAGTCAGCCTCTTATGTCTCAGCCGTGTCAGAGGGCAACTTCTCTAATAAGTCCAGGACAATTCAGGAAAGTAACCTCTCCAGTGAACCAGGAACTGAAGCATCTCTGGACGGTTGTGTCTCATCAGCCACTTTGGCGACGCCCCTCGGCAAGCCTCTGGAAGTAGCTAGGGAGAAAAGAGAAAAAGGGTAAAAGAAGGAAGCTGGGAAGAACAAAACAAACCCCCAGAATTCTGACAATGTGAGGATTTAGTGGCAGGGCCCATATGCAGAGACACTCCAAACTCAGTAGGTTTATTTTCACACATGGTGAAAACAAAGCAATAATCATACAAACTAACATACTTAGAATGTAACACTAAGTCTGAACATAAGGGAGAAGCACTGCTGAATTTCCATGTAGCATTCGCTCGAGCTGGATGATGCATGAATGAATCTTCTGAGGGCTTGTAAGCGGAAATCCTGTGGCTTATATAGAACTGGTGCAGCTGCATCTCATCAGCTGCTCTAACCACAATAATAATTAATAATGTGCTCAATCATGTAAGGACCAACAAACCTAGGTGCCAATTTATCATTTTCAACTTAAATTGAGAGATCTCCTGTGCTAAACCAAAAACAGAGCCCTACTCAGGTGCGGCTTTCCGATGTCAGTCAGTGAGCTACAGGTAGCAGTGCAAGAAGAAGCTCTGTGTGCTTTTTGCCAAACCCAATGGACTTGACGCAGATGGTCTTGCACCGACATAACAAATAGGAGGCTGGTAGCCGTAGCAACTATTAAGGGAGACATGCCATGGCAGAGCTGACCTGGAGTTGTGGGCATGCTCTATCCAGATGAGAAACTTGGCCCAAGTAGCAGGATGGCAGTTAGTCACACATCTGAGGGTGGTTTCTAGGTTCTGGTTGACCCACTCTGTCATTTGACTGCAGATGGTACCCTGACGTTAAAGTTACCAAGGCTCCCACTGCTTTGCAGAATACACCTGCAAAGAAAACTGTGAGCCTCTGTCAGATACAATGTCCTTGGGGATTCTGTGCAGTCTGAAAACAAGATTAACGAGAAGGTCTGCGGTCTCTAAGGCAGAAGGGAGTTTGGTAGGAACAGGACAGTCCATCAAACCCCTGGATGGCTCGCCAACTTAGAATTGTGACCA
Source organism: Mastacembelus armatus (assembly GCF_900324485.2). Taxonomy (NCBI): domain Eukaryota; kingdom Metazoa; phylum Chordata; class Actinopteri; order Synbranchiformes; family Mastacembelidae; genus Mastacembelus; species Mastacembelus armatus. Next base: position 3,044,437 of record NC_046651.1, on the reverse strand, counting down.
CACTGCAGTACCTCTGAATGAAGCTGAGGGTGCACAAACAGCTTCTGCTGATGGTCTATAGTCTCCTCCAGGTCCTCATACAGCTGGGAGAGCACATGTGGTGTGGTGAAGTTCAATCGACCCAAGAATAGCACCCACTGTGCCTAGCGAGAATTTAACCTTCATGCAGAGCAAAGGTAAGACACATTTTTCAGTCCAGATTACAAATGGACAGAGAGCACCCTCTAGATGGTGTCTCCATTTCTGTAATGCCATTACAATTGCCAACATCTCCGTTACTGACGTAATTTCTTACAGCCAGCATTAACCATCGAGAGAAAAAGCAGCGGGGCTGAAGTTTTTGTCCTCTTGAGATCGCTGCAACAGCACACGTCAATCCCAGAGTCCGAGGCATCCACCTCCACCTGGACCAGGAGAGAGGGTTTGGGGTAACAGAACAGGTGCAGAGTTGAACAGCTGTTTTGTGAAAGTACTTTCTGCTTCTGGTGACCAAAGGGAACCTTGGTAGAAGTGAGATGGGTCAGTGGTGAGGCAATTGTACTAAAGTTACAGATAAACCTGCGGAAAAAGTTAGCAAACCATAAAAACTATTGTAGTTGCTTTCTTGATGTGGGAGAAGGCCACTTGACCACTGCCTGGATCTTCACAGGATTGGCTTTCAATTGACCACTACAAACCTTAAGCTTACTGAGGACATGGGAAACTTGCACTTTTTGGGCTTCATATATAGCCTTCTCTTGGGGAGCCTTCACAAGACCAACTTGACATGTATGTGCTCCTTCAGAGTGCAGGAGAAAACCAAAATGTCATCCAGATATCCAACTACAAACTAATTCAACATATCACATACCACATCATTGATCAGTGTTTGAAAAACAGCTGGCGCATTACACAATCCAAATGGCATGACTAAATACTCAAGTTGAGTGTCCCAATGGTACGTTAATACCCATTTTCCACTTGTCCCCTTCTTTGATTTGGACCAACTGGTAAGCATTGCGCTGAATCAAGAAGGGGTTAGGGAGACTTTTTATTGTTATTTCATTAAGTCCTCTAAAGTCTCTACATCGTCTTAAAGCTCCGTCTTTTCAAGAAAGAAAAATCCTGCTCCTACAGTTGAAGAGATTTCACTTCAGCTAATTCCAGAAGCAATGGACTCAGATGTAATTTCTCCATTTCTTCCCCTTTAGGCTGTGAAAGGCTGTAGACACAGCTGCTGGGTAGAGGCAGACCAGGACGCAAATTAATTTCACAGTTGTACAGTCTATGTGAAGGCAAAGCCTGAGCCTTGTCCTTGCTAAAAACCTCTTGCAAAAAGATGGGATGTCTAGAACAAAAGGAGAAATTAGTTCACGATGGTTACTGGAGACTAAGAGTTGAGTTGGTAGACTGTTAGGTGCGTCATCTAACAGTCTACCATCAAGAACTGTGACTTCTTTATTGGCAATTCTTCCAACGGAATTGCATGTCTTTTCACAAAAGCCCAGTCAACAAAATTATCATCTGCTCCTGAGTCCACTAAGACAGTCACTTCAACAGTTTTTAGCAAAATAAACAGTCCTTGAAAGTTCCCCTCATTTACTGCTGGAGGGGTCAGAAGCAGTTCAAGTCACCAGTCCTGCCTCAGAGACTAGTGAGTCTGCCCTTTTGGCTGAGTAGGGCATTGTCTTCTAAAATGTCCCTGCTTGCCACAGTAGAGACACCTGCTTTCTTTTATCTGACGACACCATTGTCCGGGCCGAATTCTGGTACTTTCTAGTTGCATAGGTTCCTTTTCTGGAGCCTTAGGGCATGGGAGGATCCTTCCTGAGAACAGGAGTGTGTTTAGGCTTCACCCGCAATGGAACCCTCTATGTCTGGCCCCGCTTCTCCCTAAGTCTCCCCCAGACCTGATTATCTAAATGGGTGGCTAGTAAAATTAAACGTTCTAAAGTTTCACAGTCCTTAATGCACCTTGGGCTGAGATGGACTGACAAATTCATTCAGTCTCTGTGGGGTCCAATGTGGTTGATGCTGTGAAAAGATAGCAGCAGTATCCATATGATAAATGGTAAAGGTTTATTTTCACACACGGTGAAAACAGAGCAGCAATCATACAAACTAACACTAACACTTTAGAGTCTAACTCTAAGTCGGAACATAAGGCAGAGACCACGCTGAATTTCCACGTAGCATTCACTCGAGCAGGGTGATGCATAAATAAATCTTCTTATAAGGACTTATAAGCAAAAATCTGGCTTACATAGAGCAGCTGATTGCTGATCAGGTGCAGCTGTGCCTCATCAGCCGCTCTAACCATGCCCATCGGCAAGCCTATATGAAGTAGATAGGAAAGGGGAAAAGGAAAAAAGGGAAAACGGGATAAAAACGCAAACCCCAGAACAACATATTGTAAAAGGGTGATACTACACATACAGTTTCCTCTGATAATACAGATGTCACGTAAGGTTACATCCTAGAAGATAATGTCTGCTGTATATTAGCAGCATTAACAGTCTACTCATAAAGTGTTATACAAAAGCGATTATTATTTGTTTTAACATTAGTATTAATGTTTGATTATTAATGCAGTAGTGCATGCATACATAGTGGTTGGTTGGTTGTTAAAGGGACAGAGCCAATACAAAATATACTGTAAATGCCTCTAAGATTAATGACTTTTCCACCAGTCATGTATCACAAATGGAGTGCATGCCTGTGTTGAGAAAGCAGTGGTGATTGCAGAAGTCCATTACACTGTGAACACACACACAAAGTGAGGGCATAACAAGGAGAGATAAAAAGCAAACAGGCCCATATTATGATGAAACTAATCATGAGACTACTCCCATTGCTTTAGGACAGTGACTCTCTCTCTCACACACACGCACACACACACACACACACACACACACACACACACACACACACACAAAGACAGACAGGCCAGTTTCCATCACCCTAGGGGGCATTAGAATAAATTTCCTGGCTTACGTTTACTTTAACCATGATCACTACTTCAACCAAGTTTCAACCCCAATCTAAACCTTAAGCTAAACCTAACCCCATTTTAACCTTAACCTAGCCGTTACCTTAACCTTAATTTAAACCTAACCCTAACTTTACACTAACCTTTAACAAAACCATTACTTTAAAATTCAGTGACTTACTTTTTGTGCCCATAAGGACATCAAGTCCCCAAGATGTGACTGTGTAGATTTATGTTCCCACAAAATGAGTAACATCAGCTCACACACATACACACATTGTGGTTCAGTGTGTTTTGCAACTAACGTCCCTCACGACTATTATTTTGTAATTGAAGTGCAAACCAGATATGAAAATGATCTTCTTGTGCATGTTTTGCAAGGCCTAAGGGTAAAATGTTGTCTCACTGCATTGTCTAGACAACCAGACACACACTCTTACTCACAGAACCATTACATAGCTCATCCGTCTATTTTCCATGGCTCTGAGTGCACCTTCCTGTCTTTGGTAAAACAGCCTCACAGAGAACAATGTCCCATTAAATTAGAAGGGTCAGGAAGTCAACACACGAAGGTGAATGCCTAAACGGCCTCATACATTCTTTCCATGTACTTTGGACACACACACGCACACAGCCCAGATTTCCCTTTTTCTTTAGTTGAATTTCTCTTAAGCAAACATTTTAGCCTGTGACCTCCATCACTCTTACCTGACAGATTGGGTCTTCCCAGGCGTGGGAAGATATCTCAGATAACAGTTTAGCAACAACAGATTTTAAAAGCGTCACTTTCTCAACAATAGGATGGAAATGTGGCATTCGTCAGTTGGTTGAGTTGTCTGTTTGACCCAGAGCAAGATACCTTGTCTACTACCCCAGAGATTGCTATAGGTTTGGCTTTTAAAATTAAAGCTAATATTTGGGGCTTTTCCTGAACTTTGGTCTTTGAACACAATCAGGTTGATATTGTCTATTTGTACATAATACTACATATGTCTTACAAGTAGACCGACATCACTTTTACTGAATATCTTAATCATCTGGCGAGGATGACCCTGTTTCAAAGCACATTTTTCAACTACTACTCCCAGGACAAAATGTCAGTTTTACATATAAAATACTACGTCTCATTCTCTTGCTATAAAGTGAATAAATATTAAACTGTTCATTTTAGATACAGGGGGAAACTCCAAATTCTTGACTGCAAAAAGCCAAATGGAAGCATGATGTCATGTGACAAACTGTGAGCGCACCACATGTTGCTTAAGTGATTTACAACACCAACTGCATTGTCTGATATCAAAACAAGATGTACTGAATTTGAGCAAGGCATGTATTTTCCAGCACCCCTGCCTGTCAACACAGCTGTTCTGACCAAGATCCCTCGTTCAAGGTCAAGTTTACCCAAGAGACTAGAGTACAATACCTTTATAAAACCACCATCACACTGAACACAATAGATACAAGGCACCCTTTCACACACCGTCAGCTCTCATACCTCCACCTTGCAGCCAATACTTTGATGCTATTATCTTCCTGCTGAGCAGATGGTTTTCCAAGACTTTAAAACATCGGCTCACTTGTGCTATTACTTGATTCATACGACAGCAGAAAGGTAGCTCCCTTTTCCACACCTTACCACCCTCCCCTGTCCCCTGTGGTCTTTTGTTCAGGCTCTGCTGTGTTCCTGTTTTGAACATAAAGGCAATGTAGAGGGATAGGAAAAGACAATGCTCACGAGAAGTACTCACCCTCATGCAGACATTCAGGAGCCTAATTGGATGAGGATTTGCCATAATGGAAAAAATGAACACCCCCACTCCTCAATAAATACCCCTCCTTCTCATTGGTCCATTAACAAGTTGGAGCACTATATTTACAAAGTTAAGGGGTCACAAGAGAGAAAGGAAAAGAAAAGCTTGTTCTTCTGGAATGCAAGCAGGGAGCGGTGAGAAAAAGGCGTGGAGGAGATAGGAGGGCCAGGGGAACTGAAGACTAGATGATGGAAGCAGGAGAGTTTAAATTAGTGCTGAGAGAATTGGTGCAGTGCTTTATTAATGTATGCCAGGGACAGGTAGTGTTACTGCATAGTTACTTGTTACAGGACACCCTGTACATTAGGTGTAAAAAATGAGATATTTTTGTCCAAAACCAAACTAATGGACCTTGAGCCTACAACAATCATTGCTCCAATATACTGTACTGTACTGTAGTATACTGTAATTGCAAACTCTTATTGCTAACCAGATGCATAATAAACATTCTCAATATACTTTCAGTATTTGGGTTGTATTTGGGTTGTCACAAACTAAAGGACTGATGACCTTGATCCAAGTCATCCTGATTCTGACTGGAACATAGAGCACTCCTCTCTCTTCTCTATATACAGCCAGTATGTACTGCTTTGTTTGTATGCAGTCTGTAATATACATACTGAATTTTGCAGGTTTGCACCAAGACTGTGGTTGTGTTGCATAACATTTCAACAGTTTTTACAGATGGAAAACTCCCTCTAAGTTATTTCCATGTTTTGATTCATTCCTCTGAGACAGTTACATTTTTCACTATGTCCTCCTTCTGGTAAGACATAAATGAACTAAATGAAATCCTACACATATCACTGGGTCTTGTAGTAGTGAACCCTGGCTGCTGAGTGATGCCCCTTATCTCAGCTAGCCTGCGTATACCTGTGCACGCAGAAAGACAACTGGAAAATGCGCAAATAGACTATAAATTCCATTCATTCCATTAATTCCCCATTGAAAGAAGACTACTGATTCAAATTCTTAAACTAAGTAACCAGACCCTGATTCAGAGGGTTGCATTCTTTAATCTCACCACTAGAATCTGCTAAATCTTTCACATTTTACTGTCATGATCTCTTTGGGACTTCCTGCTGGGAACCCTTATTTTTTATTGGGTTCCTGTTTTCCCTGCATGGGTCCCCGGCAGCTTTATGTTGTTAGTTCTGTTACCTGTGGAGCCTGAGCTGTTCAGGTATATATAGACCCGCCAGTTCCTTTGTTCGCCATGGGAGCATTTTTATTGATGTAATGTGGACAGTGCGATGCCTTACCTCAGCTGCTTCCTTTTGTGAGTGACTGCCTCTTACCTGCCAACCGCCACCTCACGTGGAACACTGTTCCGCAGATTGCTGCGGCCAGCTGCCCAGCGTTACCTGCCTCCACCCTGGCGGACATCTTTCAGTCGGGACACTCCTCCCGTGAATCCCAGTCACCAGCTGCTAACCCTCTTCAAAGGCTGCTACGGTCTTCTCTCGGTTCGAGACGCTTTTAGTTGATTTCCTTAAAGAACTGTCCTGCACTTGGGTCCTGTGCCTTCTCCTTCTCCTTCTCCATCACACCCACCACGTAACAGAATGCTCCCACCATACAAGGACCCAGAGGACAACGATTGGAGGGCATGTGAGGAGAGGTTCCTCTTGGGGGTCTCTCTGTACTTTTCAGATCGTCTTCCAAGCCTCCAATGAGTACTCGGAGGCGCTCGCTGCATGCACCTTGCAGGAGTGGGTGCTTCGCCACCCCCCAAGCTACGCATCCAAGAAACGGGCAGATTCACTGGCTAACCTCTTTTCCTCGCTGAGGAAGTGTTTTTTTTCCCTTCCCCGAGACTAGGCAGAAGTGCCTAGTCTAGCTCCAGCCACTGCTGCTAGCCCTGACGCTGGCTCATGAGTGCTTGCCGCCAGATTCCGAGTGTGCCAGCTTGCCCGCCAGAGCCGCCAGAGCCTTTTTCCCCGACGCCAGCCCCCTAGTCCTCATTGCCGGCTCTCCACTCCCCGCTGTCGGCTCTCCAGGGTTGACACTGATTCGCCTATTGCTCCTCCCCTGCCACTGACAAGGTCTCCGCGGTCCACGCCAGTTATTCCAGTGTCCACACCAGACTCCAGCGCCTGTGCCAGAGATTCCAGCCTGCCTGCCTGAGTCTCCAACCAGCCTGCCTGAGTCTCCAGCCTGCTTGTGAGCCTCCTGAGCTGCCACAGCCGGAAGAGCAGCTAGCTTCCAGAACCTCAGTGCGCTGACGACAGCGTCCCTGCTGAGGCCCCAGCCCTGCTTCCAGAACCTCAGTGCGCCGATGGCAGCATCTCCCCTGAGTCTCTGTCACCCTGGCCTGATGACCAAGTATCTTCATTGCCCTGGCCTGACGCCCAGCCAGGGTCCAGCGCCGCTCTCCAGCCAGAGTTCTGCACTACCCAACCGGGAGCCGTTCCGCAGATTGCTTGCGTTACCTGCCTCCACACTGGTGGACATCCTTCGGTCCAGACACCTGTCCCGTGGATCCCAGCTGCCAGCTGCTCAGCCAGCTGCAACTGTCTTCTCTTGGTTCGAGATGTTTTTAGTTGATTTCCTTAAAGACTTGTTATTTAAATAAAAGAACTGTCCTGCACTTGGATCCTGTGCCTTCTCCTTCTCCGTCACACCCACCACATAACATTTATACACTGCACCTTTTAAAATTTTTACTCATAATGACCAACCTAGAGAGAACTAACTGACTGTGCAGCTCTACAGTGTTCTCAGTCGTTCATGTTTTTACACAGGGTGAGAAGTATATCACATTTTTGTTTTTGTGTGTTTGTCGATGAGAGAGGATACTGTTTTGATGCAAACCTTTCTTTCAGCAGTGGCATACAGCTATTTTGAATGAAAAAAGTATTTAGCAATGAACATAATGGAGCATGTAGCAGATAAAGTTGTATTATCCTTTGGAGGTGGTGGGCACTAAACCAGAGCAAAAAGAATGTTGCCTATATACTTGCTTACATTTGCCTTGTGGACACAAAGCTTCAGGTAATAACTGTTCTCTGTAACTGCTGAATATGTAAGGTCTGTTGATATACTCTACTACTATATATTTGTTAGCACTCAGACAAAATCAAAAAGCCATGAAATATATCAATTCTACAAGTTAATCAACTGAACACATAATATGAGCATTACTGACAAAGGTGTTGACTGTTGAAGTTAAAAACTAACATTTTATACTATATTTCTACCTTTTATGGCTTAGAAAATAAATGACTCTTTGTTAGCATGTGTTTTCATTGGCTAACCTGAACCACAAAGACAAACTTTTCCCCATCACATCTAACATGTATTAACAGTCCTTTTGTTCTCTCCTCCACAGGATGAAGTGAAGGTTCCCTCAAAACTCAGCATCTCTAAATCCATGAAGGTTTCTGAGACTGTGTCAGGAAGCAGAGGAGGCAGCCTGCTAGAGCTTAAGGAAGCTGTGGAAGAAGCAGGAGAAGAAGGAGAAGGAGAAAAGGCAGACAAACCCCATGTAGACCTCTCATCAGATGAAGAGGGGGTGGAAATTGAGGAGACTATTGAGGAGTCTCGTGCTGAGCGCATCAAGCGGAGTAGCCTGCAGCGTGTACAAAACCTGAAGACAGTCTTTTCAAAGGAGAAGATGGATAAGACCAGGGCAAAGACCAAAGAGAACCTGGAGAAAACCAGACAGAAAACCAAAGAGAACCTGGAGAAGACAAAACAGAAGACGAAAGAGAATCTGGAAAAGACAAGGCAGAAAACCAGGGAGAATTTAGAGAGGACCAAGCAGAAGACGAAGGAAAACCTGGAGAAGACACGTCACAACATTGAGAAGAAGATGGGAAAACTCGGAACACGCATGAGTGTCAATCCTGAGCGTAAGCAGAAGATCCAGACATCTCGTGACAAGATGAAGAAGGCCTTCACACCAGACCATGTTGTCTATGCTCGGTCCAAGACTGCTGTGTACAAAGTGCCTCCCTTCACCTTTCATGTCAAGAAAATCCGAGAGGGTGCTGTTGAGGTGGTCCAAGGCACAGAGATGGTGGAAGTGTCCCAGGATCCTGAGCCCGTTGATGGGGTGGATGGGGTAGTTGAGGAGGGTGCAGTGGAGGTTGAGATGGAAATGATGAATGGAGGAGGTGATGAGGAGGAGGCTGAGGAGGATGAAGAAGAGGACAGCCATGATGTCATGCAGGAGAACGAAGATAGTGATTAGATAGCGAATGAGGAATTTGTCATTACCCTAACCAACCCTGAGGTGTTTTCAAAACAGAATGAATTCTATTGATTAAGAATATTCCAAAACAATTATGGCTTATTATCATTCTGGTCTTATTTTAATTATTTTGGCCTTTATTCCTATTAATTATAACTTGTAATGGTTAAAATCTGGGGACATGGCAACATTGCTATAAATTTCACTGGTTAGTCAGGCAATCAGACAGGTGGATCTGCAGATTATCCAAATCACTTTACTTGGAGGCAAACTGAAAGGGTGTATCCAACATACACCCAGTAATTGTCCTGCATTGCACTGGTGTACAAACACAACAATGGTAAATATTCTAGGTCAAAATTACTACCAGGAGGTTGGTAGTGTTTTCTTTTTCTCTTCCACATAAATTCTGCTGACCTGTCAGTTTGTGCCCATCCTGTCTGATTGTGTGACTGCTTATTGTGTTGATTGTCGAGTTACTTGTCAGACGTATTTACAGTCAGGTGACTTGTAGCTTGTTTACAAACCAGCCTTTTGGCCCACAATTTTATTGTTTAAATTCAGTCTTACAACTCTCATCTACTTTGTTTCCAGAAGCAACAGGCAGCTGTTTTCAATCAAAAAGCCCAGAAACACTGTCCAACATAAACAAATGACAGAAAAATTTGAACCTAGCTGGCAAAGAAAGTCAGGCTTTTAGTAGGTAAACTGCCAGTTATTAAGAGTTGGTGGAGTCCAAAACAGAGCTAAAGGAGAATGTTGGACTTAAATTTGTAGTTGAACACAACTGCAGCTGCAAATAAATGACATTATTCCATGTCTACTTGATGTGTAAACTTTAGGCTAACACATTCTTGTTTCAGTGTTGTGTTTATAATTTGTTGTTATGCCTTTAAATGATCACAAATTACAAAAGATCAACGCTTTGACCAGGTAGTATTCCTATTTCAAAAAACTGTACATATTGCACAGAGAGAGGAAGGAACTTGAGGTTGGTAGGTAACTTATCAATGGGTCACCACATTTCCATATTTCAGCAGTTAATTTGGTCAAGACCGTGTCATTACCAATAGGAATGATGGCTATTAATAGAAAAATAAGTCCAAGGTTATAAAAAAAATACCACTTAGATAGCTTAAAGCTATGATTTAAAGGGCTTAATGGAAATCTTTCCAAAATTGCAAAAGCACTTCAAAGGCTGTTTAGAGACCATTTGCATTTGAATTGTATAGATGATCATTAAAATTAGAGATAATGGGGGGAGGAAACAAAAAACATTTTTGTTTGTTGTGGTTGGGACTGGGGAAGGTAATAGCAGAACTGCCATGATCAAAGCCCGTAAGGAGACAACACATCATTCCTCTTGTAAGAAAGTTTGATTAGTTGGTGTTTCATTACGTGATGCTTTTTATAAAATCAGTGCACTACACCAACTACTCACAACTAGTGGAATGAAGTTATAGAAATAACTCATCCCCGTTCCACTGAATTTCATTTGTATTTGAAAATAAAGGAAAAAATTACCTTATGGACTGTTGGGCTGCAGTTTCCCAATGCCCAAACTGTTCATTAATACACTGAGCGCATATTCATGCTTATTCAGAAATGTCTTGTGCTTTAGAAATATATATTGCACATACAAAACTATTCTTTGCACCCCTTTTGTTGCTCAGTTGTTTGAATACTGAAGTGTTACCTTACTCAGCTTAATTTACCAATTATTTAGAAGCACAATGATTTTGTAATTTGTTTTGATTAGCTCAAATATTTGTGTATGATTTTGTATGTCTATATAACACTAAGCTTATGTCATCTCTTTTCAATTAGTGACAGAATGTAGCCGAATCGTGTTTTCAGCACACCCTGTTCCATGGAATAATCTTACTGTCAGTGTTCCCAAAAAAGTGGCATTGAAAATGAAGGTCATTAAAATATCAAGTAGAGACAGCACAATCTTTGGTCCATTACATTTCCTTCACCAATAGAATTCAGGTAGATTTTTTACTACCAAAAATTTGTGTTTTAAAAAAGTGTTATTTAAAGGTGCATGTCATAAATATACCAAGATGAGGACCAATGATTTCAGTAAAACTTACAAACCTAACCAGTGGAGATTCTTGGCAACAATGTACTCTAGGGAGTGGTCTATTTAGCTTGTTATTGCTGCAGTCTGCCACTGACCCCTAGTGTCAGTCATCTCATTATAATTTTCTGTGCTATAGATTAAAGATGCGTTTTATCAGAGTTCCCAGCTGTTCTTGGGAACTCTGTTCATTTATATATTTTCACCTAGGGTTCCTTTCTTGTCGACATTTATTTGTTTGTAACAAGATGTATAAATGTGTTTTATATCTTCACCACCACTGGTGGAATTTATGAGTGCCTTGCAAGAATGAATTCAAGATTTGATTCTTACTGTGCTGCTTTAATTACATTTCTTCTAGCATATTCAAGATAAGTTTTCATTCACATTTGCATTTTCCAAAGTAATCCTGGTAAGGATAGAGCAGACTGCAGCCTATCTTGGCATAATTTGGTCTGAAGGGGTGTACACTTTGGGAGAGGTCAGCAGATACAAGATAAATCTGTGAATCCAAAGTAACAGAGCATAGAGTTTTTCAGATGTGAAAGTCTACCACATTGCAATAGCTTTTGTATTGTTAAAGTATAGTTTCTGGCACAGACACATCACAGTGTTAATTGTGTTAATGCTTTGTATAATGTGAATCACTGCCACTGTAGATCATAATGCATTTTGTTTTTATTCACCAGAGAGCATCTTGCTGTCTGTGCTTCTTTTGCATTTAGAATGGCTCTTCTTAGGCCAAATAATTTTGATGTTTGCACAGTTCCCACATTACAACTGACTGTGGAACTGGCACTCTCTGTATCCAAGATTAAAATAGTTCCGCATTTCTGATGCAAAGTTGGGCTAGACACATAGTAGTTTAAGGCACAGTTGCTAAAAGTGCATTAACAATGCCATGTCTGTCAAAGAAGTAACAATATGAAGCTGCAGTGGGAGCTATATCAACGGAACATAAAATGTAGTTCACACTTTTGTTTTCTTGCTTTTGTTTTGTCATTAACTGATTCCTATACAATATTTCATTGCTCAACCACTAATGATTTAATTAATAAAGCTATTTGGTTCACAGTTTCTTTGTGTTATTGAGTGTTAGCCGACAAAGTGAAGAACTAGACACAAAAAAGCTGGCTGATTACAAAACCTCTTTACAATAGACTTATTCAAGTGTTTTCTGTTCTACCATTCTAACACGTGTCACTCATGGGAAATTGCAGCTGCATGTCACCATTTAAACTAAAAAATGTGATAATGTCATAATCTGAAAAGAAAAAAATAACAAACACACAAACTAAAACACTCTCAAACCTACTCAGTTTCTGGTCCCACATTTTTTTCTATTATACATCTTTTTTTCCATATTATATTCATGTCTGAAAATTAAGGCATTAATAGTAGATGTCTAGTCCTAATTGTCTAGCAAAAAAACATACAACACAGGTCACAACAAGGCAGAACAATATATCAAAATATATGTATTAAAAAAACATAAAAATAATAGTCAAATATGTCTAGGAGAAATTATAATTAGCAATAATATTAGCTACTGGTTCCTTTTATTTATCCGTTTATCATTTCATCTGGCGGTTGCTTTCCTTCATTCTGATTCATCAGACATCCGTCATTTGCTGTCTGTCACTATTGAAACAAACAGTACATTTAAAAGCGCGCACATACAGCTGGGTGCGGGCTAGGGGTGGGGCTGTTAGCGGAAACAGAACCGGAATGGCTGTCCCAAGTTAGCTGAAATTAGCATGAATACAACCGGAAGAGTTTTTAAATATAAATGTATAGATCGTAAAATTATTGATACAATGATTGACTGAAAATACCAAAATATATTTTATTTATATACCCTATTATATACAAAATAAACTACAAAATCCACCGATGGATAATCCAACATATCACTGTGGTTAATTAGATACTTATTTTGAAATGTTGCAGCCGGAAGCTGTTTTTAATATTCAGTCTTGGCTCAATGCTGGTCAGCAACAACTGCTTTACCAGAAACCAGAAGATAAAGTAGTTGGCGATGTGACGTACATCAGCTAACCCGTGTAGGTCAGGCTGCTGGTCCATGGTGTTATAAGGTGTTGTATAGTCTTTTAAAAGGTGAGTTGATTACCGAGCTGTTAAATACTTGTGGCGAGTGAAAGTGAAGTTGGTTAAGCGCCGTGCGTTACTCTGTCACTGAGCAATCCTACTATGTTAGCTAATAGCTAACCTTCGCTAGTTAGCTAGCTAGCTATCCTTATGCGTCCATACCAAAGTAAAGAAACATAAATTCACCAGCTTCCCGCTGGCTGTTTGTATATCTGTTCTGCAATACTTAGAGATCGTTATTTGCAAGTTTGACACATATAATGTGTTTGCCAGAGCCAATGTTTATGTAAACTGGAGTTAGCAAGCTAACGTTGAGCGATCTCAAACTTGGGAAAAAGCTTCCCTAGTCCTGAGCGGTGCGTTTAGCTCACCCAGATTGTATCATAAATGGGCTGCTGCGGACGCTTAAGGACTTTTCTCGGTCTTTCGCTCCGGTTAATGGTGTTCTACGCAACGTTGTACTGTATATAAATGAAAGTGCACAACCCCCACTAAGAGCTTATGTTTGTTTTTTTTACATTTTTATTTTTTTATGTTTGGTTGATGGACAAGATGAATAGTAAATGGGTGTAAGGTGATATTCTTTTGGGATATTACTAGCTACACATGCAGTGTTCCCCTTTGAACATTGTGGCAAAAGAATGATTTATGCACACATTGAATTATTTTAATGTTGTTAAAAGTCCACTGTGGCTCACGTTTCCTCTATAAAGGCAAGACTATGGGGTAAGGTTGCTGTCAAAAAAGATGTGGTGTACTAATAAACATTCATATTGGTACATATTCCTCATGGCCCACTGTCCTGCTTGATTTCCAGATATCCCTGTCCTAAACACAGCTGATTAGCTACCTGGAACAGGTGTGTTCAGCCAATCAGAAACTGGAAGGGCAGGGATAGTTGGAAAACCAGCAGGACAATGGGCCTCGAGGACCAGGGTTCAGGAACCCAGTTTTAACACACGCAGTACACAGCAGGAGATTGTCCAAGTGATATATGGATTCACAGTGGAAGAAAATACAGTTGATTTCAGTGATTTTGTATGGAGTAAGGTTGCTGTCAAAAAAGACATGCATGTACTAATAAACATTCGTACATACTGGCCTAAGGTTGTGCATTAATGATTTGTAAAGTCTCGTATGAGTCAAATCATACATAAAATATGTAGAGCGTGTTCTTATGTGAGAATACGATTCCAAAAAAAATAAAATAATAATACGAAGCACAATTTTACACTTGGGGTTTCTCTTTTATGAATACGAATTGACAACTGTGACTTAATGTCAAAAATACGTCACGGACTCACAGGCATTAAGTATCGAGCAGAAGATACATCGATTTCACAAATTACGCATGCGTTCGTACTGTGTTTGACTTGGAGGCGGGAAGGTGGCAGACGAGGAGAGTGCAACAGAGATGGGACGAAATCAGGTAAATAGATTATGTATCTCACATTGTGTTGTAATATTTTCTTACTATATTGGTTTCGGGAACCGATGCAAAGTACATTGTCATATCGGCGAGAGAAACCTAGATAATGTATTTTGGCTCAATGTGTTGGTGAGTTTTAGTGCCGCTAAATTACCGTTGTCACAGCAACAGGCTTAGAAAAAGTTCAGATTGTAGTAACCACACCATAGTTAACATGGTGCCGATGTAGCTACCTGTCTACACTACCTGTACCGTCTACACTTTGAACAGCAATGTTGCTTTTAAAATCGTGTGTATTGCTTTTCTAATCTGGATTCCTAATATCTTGAGCAACCATGGACGCATTCAAGACAGTCTCCAATTAGTTAACATGGAAACATGTTGACCTGAAGACGATGTTATGGATCAACTCGTAGCCAGGTTAACCAGGGACTGTGTCAGTGTTTGATCATGGTGATGACATCAGGTTTTAATAGATATAAAGTATGTTTTAAAGACATAATTAAACCATCCTGGTCTTGTGGCGGTGATAACGGACTTTACAGCTTCCAATACAGCTGGAGACAGAGGAGTTGCATCGGTTTTTGAAACCAATATAGTAAGAAAATTATATTACAACAAAATTTGAGATACATAATCTATTTACCTGATTTCGTCCCGTCTCTGTTGCACTCTCCTTGTCCGCCATCTTGCCGCCTCCCAAGTCAAACACAGTATGAACGCATGCGCAGTTTGTGAAATCGATGTGTCTTCTGCTCAATACATAATGCCTGCGAGTCCGTGACGTATTTTTGACAGTAAAGTCATGGTTGTCAATTTGTATTCATAAAGGAGAACCCCCAAGCGTAAAATTGCGCTTCGTATTATTATTTTAGTTTTTTTTTTTTTTAGTTTTTTGGAATCGTATTCTCACATAAGAACACGCTCTACATATTTTATGTATGATTTGACTCATACGAGACTTTACAAAACCACATTTTTGTGTACATTTTATTCATTAATGCACAACCTTAGGCCAATATGTATGAATGTTTATTAGTACATGCATGTCTTTTTTGACAGCAACCTTACCCCATACAAAACTCACTGAAATCAACTGTATTTTCTTCCACTGTGAATCCATATATCACTTGGACAATCTCCTGCTGTGTACTGCCTGTGTTAAAACTGGGTTCCTGAACCCTGGTCCTCGAGGCCCATTGTCCTGCTGGTTTTCCAACTATCCCTGCCCTTCCAGTTTCTGATTGGCTGAACGTACCTGTTCCAGGTAATCAGCTGTGGTTAGGACAGGGATATCTGGAATTCAAGCAGGACAGTGGGCCATGAGGACCAGGGTTGGTGACTCCAGAGCTTCTCTGCATGTGATTTTTCTAACATCGTTCAGAGTTTATATGTGAGAACAGTTTTCAGAACAGTACTGTGTCTGTGTGTGTCGTGTGTGATGTTTTAACTGTCAGTAGCACAAAGAGACAGTGGCTAAAAATGTTTGGAGTACCCATTTCATTAGAATATATGTAATGAAAAATCATTATATTTATTATTTTGATGATAAAAATTTAATATTCACTGGATTGGTGATAGGGGATGTATTTCTAAAAATTTCACTTCTGCATCAAAAAACTGACGTAACATGGGGTAAACAAGCTAGCGTCTGAACGATCATGGACAATGGATCATGAAACCGATGAACTTGAAAATGTCTTTTCACAGATATATGACAGACCACAACCATATAATTTTGAGCCTGTCAGAAATAAGAGAGAGCATGGGCAGCCAAGAACAAGAAACAATGGGTACAGGAGAGAAATCGAGCTGTGGTGTTAGGAGTATACGTGGAGAACAGGGCAGGTGTCCTGGTGAGTTAGGCTGTAATTAAGATTGTTCAGTCCGGTCCACATTATGGTCCGAAAAGCTCAAGGAATCCCGCAAGTAATGGTATTAAGTGTAAAAATTACAAAAAAACTACGGAAAAACGCCTGGAAATTTCAAATATTAAAATGCGACCACTTGATAACCACTACCAGCAACAATTAGCCAAGTTCTACTTCCTCCTCTGCCTATATCATATCACATGGTGCAGTTTTGGGAAAGATGGTTCAAACTGCCACTCATTCTTCATCATTTCTGCCTATTTGTCATGTAAAACTAACACTTATCCTATATGTGGGTATTTTCATGACAGATTAATTATGAATTTTGAAAAAATGAAAACTTGTCATATGTTCTTTAAGCGACCCTGCCAATCATTGCATTGCTGTGCCTCCCAGGATAAAATTCGCATTGAAATCGTAAAAAAGTAAAACTATAATAAACTCAAGTTAGTGCAAAGTGCAGTTGTGCACTGGTCAGCAATTTGAAGCAAACTGTTAATTTTGTCATCATGTTAACAGTGTACATGCCTCAGTGCTGCACTTAATTTTCTTCATGCAGGCTCTCAAGTGCCCTGCTTCAAGTCTGTTCACCCGACGAAAGTGAAAATTTGTGCCACCTAATGACAAAGTGAGAACTGAATTTTAGGAATGTTTGTAAATTTATTCAAAAGGAAAAACTGAAATATCACATTTACATAAGTATTCAGACCCTTTGCAACAACATGTGAAAACTAGATTAGATACCTCCCATTTGTCTTGATCATTGCTGAGATGTTTCTACACCTTGATTACCTGTGGTAAATTAAATTGATTGGACATGATTTGGAAAGGCACACACTCTATATAAGGTCTCACAGCTGGCAATGCATGTCAGAGCAAAAACCAAGCCATGAGGTCAAAGGAACTGCCTGCAGAGCTCAGAGATAGGATTGTTGATATCATATTACTTAAATGGAAAAAGCTTGGCACAACCAGGACTCTTCCAAGACCTGGTCAGTTGGCCAATCTTAGCAATTTTGGGAGAATGGCCTTAGTAAGAGAGGTGATCAAGAACCCAATGGTCACTCTGACTGTGCTCCAGAGATCCTGTATGAAGATGGGACAAAACTCCAGGTCAACCATCACTGTAACCCTCCACTGATCTGGGTTTTATGGCATAGTGGCTAGACAGAAGCCTGTCCTCAGTGCAAAACACATGAAAGCTGCTTGGAGTTTGTACAAAAGCACCTGAAGGACTCTGAGGCTGTGAGGTACAATATTTTTTTTAGCCTGATGAAACCAAGATTGAACTGTTTGGCCTCAAATGATCTGAGGAAACCAGGTCCCTCTCATCAGTTGTCCAGTACCATCCCAATGGTGAAGCATAGTGCTGGCAGCATCATCCTGTGGGGGTGTTATCAGCAGCAGGAACAGGGAGCTTGGGCAGGGTTTAGAGAAAGCTGAATGGGGAAAAAAAGACAGATATCCTCAATAAAATCCTGTCCCCCTGGGCTCAGGACCTCAGAGGATTTGCAAAGAAGAATGGCAGAAAAATCCCAAGTGGGTGCACTGTAAAAGCAATCATGAATTGTGTAAGTTATCCTGTTCATGGTAGATAAAGCTCACACTGCCCAAAGGAACAGTGGTCATGATGGAATCAAGCTTGTTCAGGTGGGGGTAAAGCTAATCTTTACTATTATAGAGGAACACTGACTTGATTACATCACATTTTCTGACAAATTAATTTAGATAGATAGAAATACTTTATTCATCCCAAACTGGGAAATTCCGCTGTTGCAGCAGCAAATTACAGGCACAAAGAAAACGATATAAGAAATTATTTTAAAAAAAGATGGGAATATAGAAATTATATATATATATATATATATATAAAAAAAAGTCACTGCCCCCCCCCCCAGCAGACCACAGAGGAGAACAAAGTACTGGCCACAACAGACTGGTAAAAGATTTCCAGCGTCTTCCTGCACACGTTGAAGGACCTCAGCTTCCTCAGGAAGTAGACTCTGCTGCAGCCCTTGTACACAGTTGTGCTGTTGGCTTTCCAGTTCAGACTGCTGTTGATGGTCACTCCCACGTATTTGTGCTCCTCCATCACTTCCACATCCCTCCCTAGGATGCAGAGGGGCTTTAGATGCCTCTGCTTTCTGGTACCACATTGGAAGATCCCACAGCTTAACTATGGGAAATGCAGAAGTTTTTTTTAACATCATGGATCGGGTGTAGTTTTACAAACATTTCAGCGTTTCATCACGATTGTTTCTATGTGGTTGCAGGACTTAATTTAAAGTGATCTGGAGAGATGAATAGTAAGACTTGCACACCTTTGTAAGTGCTCAACAGTATTATCTTGTATTTGTTTACAGGTGTCCCTGGTCACTCTACGTGGAAGCCATTCATTTGACTATAAAGCGTCTTACTATTCCTGTTCTCAATAAAGCTTTGTAATAGCTCTTGTGCTACTTTCTTTGTCTTCTTCCCCACCAACTTCTTTTTTTTTTAATTATTTTTTTTGGGCAGTTTTTGCCTTTATTTTTGATAGGACAGTGGAGAGACAGGAAATTAGGGGAGAGAGTGAGGAAAGACATGCAGGTTGTATAACGGCCAGCTCGGGAGTCGAACCAGCGTCCCCTGCGTATATGGATGGGCACGCTACTGCTATACCACCACCAGCCCCCCAACTTCTTTTTAAATGTATGCTCTGTTACTAGCATTCATATGCTGTTCATCATATTACTAGATTGTTTACTGTTTTTTTTTTTTTTTTTTTTTTTTTTTTCCCCTCTACCTGAACCTGTCACTGACTTCTTTTGCTGCCATCCTCCTGCTTTAACAGGAGTGCCATGGCAATGTGGATCCAGGCCCAACAGCTGCAGGGTGAGGCATTGCACCAGATGCAGGCGCTGTATGGTCAGCACTTCCCCATTGAGGTGCGGCACTACCTGGCTCAGTGGATTGAGAACCAGCCCTGGTATGTTACATATGCATGGGTTTGGGGTTTCTTTTGTTTTAGTGCCTTCCTGTTGGAAGGATGGGGGTTAGCATTAGGAGGGTGGACTGGCCCGCCTAATGAATAATAGGGTAAACAGTGTTGTAGTTAAAGTGCCTGTTCCGTGTTGTCACTATTCAGCCACACCGGTTGTAATGTTGCCTTTTGAATACCTGGACACAAACAATATCCTCATTTGCTTTTTGTCTGCTTGTGTAACTATACTCCTTATTTTACCAGTCACAGTCAATTAATCTAAAAAAAAATTTTAGCAGTAATCTTTACACTAAATACACTTTTCCATATGGAGTTTCTGTGTAGGTGTAAGAACGCAGGCAAGTCCAAGTCCATTCACACTACCCATATTCATACTATATAGAACATACTTTTTTAACGGTCAAGAAGTACGTACTTACTCGAATATACTGTATAGTATAGTATGTGATTTCGGACGCATCCACAGTAACAGTCCCAAGCGGTCCAAAGTTGTAAACAAATGTTATGCGTGAACCAACTTGTCTCATTGGTCAGAAATCCCAGAACCATCCCTGCCCTTTGCCTGTGCCCACACTCTGAACACTTAAGCCTACCTCAAGAAATCCTGCTGGCTAAGACAGCCCTCTCAGCAGCAGAAATAAGTAGTGTTATATGTCTATAACATATTTTAGATATCAAAATGTATTTAATGTCTTTCAATAAATCCTCCAACATAAAAAGTATAATAGTTTTTATGTTGAAAGACATACTGTTGCTGAACTGGATTTCGTTACAAGGATAAATTTTTAGCCTAGCCTCAATGATATACTGTCAGTTTATTAGATACAGTGGGTACAGAAAGTATTCAGACCCGTTTAAATTTTTCACTCTTTGTGTCATTGCAGCCATTTGCCAAAATCAAAAAAGTTCATTTTATTTCTCATTAATGTACACTCAGCACCCCATCTTGACAGAAAAAAACAGAAATGTAGAAATTTTTGCAAATTTATTAAAAAAGAAAAACTGAAATATCATATAGTCATAAGTATTCAGACCCTTTGCAGTGACACTCATATTTAACTCACATGCTGTCCATTTCTTCTGATCCTCCTTGAGATGGTTCTGCTCCTTCATTGGAGTCCAGCTGTGTTTAATTAAACTGATTGGACTTGATTAGGAAAGGCACACACCTGTCTATATAAGACCTTACAGCTCACAGTGCATGTCAGAGCAAATGAGAATCATGAGGTCGAAGGAACTGCCCAAGGAGCTCAGAGACAGAATTGTGGCAAGGCACAAATCTGGCCAAGGTTACAAAAGAATTTCTACAGCACTCAAGGTTCCTAAGAGCACAGTAGCTTCCATAATCCTCAAATGGAAAAAGTTTGGGACGACCAGAACTCTTCCTAGACCTGGCCGTCTAGCCAAACTGAGCAATCGTGGGAGAAGAGCCTTGGTGAGAGAGGTAAAGAAGAACCCAAAGATCACTGTGGCTGAGCTCCAGAGATGCAGTAGGGAGATGGGAGAAAGTTCCACAAAGTCAACTATCACTGCAGCCCTCCATCAGTCGGGGCTTTATGGCAGAGTGGCCCGACGCTCGACACTCTTCCAGAGTGCTCAGGACCTCCGATTGGGCCGAAGGTTCACCTTTCAACAGGACAATGACCCTAAGCACACAGCTAAAATAACAAAGGAGTGGCTTCGGAACAACTCTGTGACCGGCTCAGCCAGAGCCCTGACCTAAACCCAATTGAGCATCTTTGGAGAGACCTGAAAATGGCTGTCCACCAACGTTCACCATCCAACCTGACAGAACTGGAGAGGATCTGCAAGGAAGAATGGCAGAGGATCCCCAAATCCAGGTGTGAAAAACATCATTCCCAAGAAGACTCATGGCTGTACTAGCTCAAAAGGGTGCTTCTACTCAATACTGAGCACAGGGTCTGAATACTTATGACCATGTGATATTTCAGTTTTTCTTTTTTAATAAATTTGCAAAAATTTCTACATTTCTGTTTTTTTCTGTCAAGATGGGGTGCTGAGTGTACATTAATGAGAAATAAAATGAACTTTTTTGATTTTGGCAAATGGCTGCAATGACACAAAGAGTGAAAAATTTAAAGGGGTCTGAATACTTTCCGTACCCACTGTATATGTAGCTAAAGCTAATTCAGACTGAATTGTCTGAATCCAACAGTTCTGCAGTAAGTCCTGCTCCATGAGGATGATCATGTTTGCTCACACAGTTTGAGATGTGTTCAACTGCCTGTTAATTTTGGAAGATTAGGCTTTTACTGTTGAATTGTACTTAATTATTTTCACAGGGGTTTCTGTTATTTTGTCCACCACATTATTTTAGTGAAGCTAGGCTAAATAACAGAACACCTACATTAGTATGGTTCAACAACAGCGCAAACTCCAGCCTTTAAAAATGAGATATTCTTTAAATATTCTGAACTTCATGAATTCCTTAAACCTTATTTAACTCATGAGGACTTGTATGGTAGGTCAAAAATCGTGGTTGAGGTGCCATCTTTTCAGTTGATCAATTTTTTTTCTGGTATGTGGTAATGCTCGATAACCATAGGCTCCCCCCAACAACTGACTGATTGATGATCTAAAAATAAGACTAACTGGTCTCTACAAATGAGAGAGGCTATAAATAAATTCCATTCATCTGCATGTCTACTGGGCAGAGAGGCAAAGCAAAATTCTCATGTGGCTGCAAAAGAGCTGCAGGAAGGTGTAGCTGATATAGGACGGCCTTACCTTGCACTGATAATGCACAAAAATTTACATGGAAGAATCATTCAAAGGAAATCTTACGTGCAACTTCATCACAAATCTGTGTCTTACCTGTGCATAGGAGCATGTGGCTCAGTTGTTTTTTTTTTTTTTTTTTTTTTTTTTTTTTTTTTTTTTAAAAAGACAACCTGAAATAAAAAAGCATCATTACCATTTGAAGAAAAGGTAATTTTAATGTTTGTCCTGCAGGTGTAGAGCACTGTTATGGTCTTATGTTTCAGTTTCCAGTTTGAGACTTTTATTTTCGTTTCTGGCTTCCTCCTTTGCCTGGTTATGTTTCTAGGTAGCTTTATGTTTCATTCGTAAAATTAATTTCATCCGTGTAATTAGTCTTTTGTTTCAAGTGCGTATATACCTCCTTATTTCTTTTGTTTGCTGTTGGAGCATTGATGTTAGCATTATGTTTGTCTGTGGCTTGCTCGTGTGAGAGGAGATTGGAGTTTGTTTTTGCTGAGTGGGGAAGTTATTTTTGGCACACCAAGTGGCAGAGTTTCTATAGACTGTTTTGTTTCCAGTGATTGCTGAGAGGGCTCTCAGCTGTACCAGAGCCTGGGTTTCCTGGAAATAAATGTAAAAAAAAAAAAAAAAACAGTTTGTCCTGCAATTGGTGGTGCAATTGGGCCCTCGCCTACATCCTGCACTCACCTTCACCACCATACAACAAGCACTTGTTTATAAGTTGTAGTGTATGAAGCGAACACATACGTGCATGCATGCAGAGTTGTACAAATGTACATTTTACATTTGTACATTTCTGTTGTGTACATGACTTTTGACCGACTGTAAACCTTTAGTTTGGATCTTAGGCACAGTTTTAAATGCTTGCTTCCAGCACCTTTTGCCTATCTTTGTGTGCATACACTGGCTTCCAGTTCTTTAAGAATTGATTTGAAATTTTATTGATGACTTCTATTGTTGTAATGGGCCATGCCTGTGTTTAAATCACAGAAATTTTACTAGCTTAACCCTCTGGGGTCTGAGGGGGTTTTTGGGGCCTGGACAAATTCTGACATGTCCTGACATTTGTGCTTTTTTCAGTGTTTTTTAAACATATTAATGTCTAAAGTCTGATAACACTGTAATCAGCACAAAATTGGCTACAATAATATGTGAGCTTCAAGTTTATACATTATTGTGTTTTTGAGAAAAAAGTGTTTATGCATGGCTAGTGAAAAACTACAATTTTTTACTCACTGAAATAAGACCATAAAACACAAACAGAACATTGGTTCACAAGACTTTGGAGACCAGCATGTTGTAGGCTAAAGTGTTTACTTCAGAGTGCTGTGAATGTCATCTTGTTCACACATTCACAGTAAACAATACACTGATTTAAATTTTCTAAGACACTTTTTGTCCAGAAAGGCCATATGCAAGAGGGGTGTGTCTGAGGATGAATAGTCATGTGATTTACCTGAGAACACAAAAGACGCACTGAACGACCAGACAAAGGCGCGCATAATGAGCCTTTCAGTCAATGTAGATGGGACGGATTAGTGCTGTACAATACAACACAATGAGGAGCCAAACGATCATCATTTGAGTTAAAATCAGTGTTTTTACTCTGAGGACAAGCTAAACTATTTGTCTCTGTGAGGAATGTAAGGAGCGCCGCTTCACGTGCGTAACGCGCCATCATCCAAATGCGCAGAAAAAGTGATTAAATTCTATGATGAAATTTGATATTTTGTGTCATTTCTCGGGGGTGTGCACATATTTACCTGGTTCACCTGAGATTATTTACATGTGAACAGTGTACAAGGCGGGACCGCATTACCTGTAATGAGGTGAGACAGGAAAAAACGGACTTCTCCTTACGTTCATACGGATTAAATAAAAAGTGATGATTTGTTTCTGACTTGAATTGTTTCACTCAAAAGAAAACATTTCAAGCTTTCTAGCCATATAATTCTTATTTTTATGAGGCAAGTATTCGCTGAGATTCTGGTTGTTTTATTTACGCGTCTGTGAAGAGAAATGACAGAGACAGAAAAGTCCGAGAGTGCACCCTGTCGGCTTTCTTTATTTAAAAAAAGCACAACGTTTTGTTGTTATTATGATGGTATACCACTAAAACTAGACCCTTTACAGATTTGAATGATATACTTCTTTTATCTGTACGATCAGAATTGACGGAGTAATTTAAGTTTGTTTCAGCCTTATCAGAAAATGATGCGTCAAAACGTGCGTGCGTCGACCCCAGAGGGTTAACCTAACTTACTTCAGCTGATAAAACTGATATTAAAATACGTTTTTTTTTTGTTTTTTTTTTTTACTGTTTGCATTTTACTGTTTTTGTCGAGCGCTGTGTCCTTTTTCACAGTATAGTTTTTACAGCGATATAGGTAAACTTCATAATTATTATCCTGTTATGAATGAGAAGTTGAATTGTCTTAAATGTTTAATATATCAATATCTGAGAGATAACGTGAAAAAATTTAATTTCACAGGGATTCGGTGGAATTGGACAACCCAGCAGAGGAGGCCAAAGCTAAGCGTCTGCTGGACAACCTGGTGGCTGAGCTGCAGAGGAAGGCCCAGCTTCAAAGTGGAGAGGATGGCTTTCTGCTCAAGATCAAACTGGGCCACTATGCCAACCAGCTCAAGGTATCAGTTGATTACTGGAAATAGAAAATTAAATCAATTTATAATAAATTAAAGTTAGCCTGCCAACAACCTGTGTTTTTCCAGCCACTAGAATGTTACACTGAAACAGTTTAGTGCAGTTAACATGTGTCAACATACTGTATGTGTTATAAGTCAGCAGCTAGGCTAGAGAAGGACTGAAATGTTCATGCTCAGTTGATGTGTTGGAAGCAGGTTGTCTAAGTGTGTATTCACACCTGAGCAGTTGTTTCGAAGCAGGGGGTGTATACTCACAAAGGTCGGTTCGTTTTGGGCATATGTGAGCACAGTAATCGAGCTTGGATGCGGAATAAAACAAGCGGGCCAAGATCGCCAAGAAGGGGTGGTCACGGCCTGCTTCCTTTGAGCCCTGTAGCTGTTCGTTTGCAGTGTGAACGTAATCGACGCAGCAACCAGGGCAGCAGACTCAAAACTGTGGTTCATATTCCAGCAGAGGGGGCAGTAATGGATTCCTGATTGCCAACAGTCAACCAAAACAAAAGAAGAAGAAAGATTTTTTTCTTTTCTTCTCGTCTGTTTAGCGAACACTGGTACATTAGCCAGAGAAACACAACCAAACAAATTAGCGACACATGCTGCTGATGCTCCATGTTTCTTCTTCTTCTTATCATTTACAGTGGGTACGGAAAGTATTCAGACCCCTTTAAAATTTTCACTCTTTGTGTCATTGCAGCCATTTGCCAAAATCAAAAAAGTTCATTTTATTTCTCATTAATGTACACTCAGCACCCCATCTAGACAGAAAAAAACAGAAATGTAAAAATTTTTGCAAATTTATTAAAAAAGAAAAACTGAAATATCACATGGTCATAAGTATTCAGACCCTTTGCAGTGACACTCATATTTAACTCACATGCTGTCCATTTCTTCTGATCCTCCTTGAGATGGTTCTGCTCCTTCATTGGAGTCCAGCTGTGTTTAATTAAACTGATTGGACTTGATTAGGAAAGGCACACACCTGTCTATATAAGACCTTACAGCTCACAGTGCATGTCAGAGCAAATGAGAATCATGAGGTCGAAGGAACTGCCCAAGGAGCTCAGAGACAGAACTGTGGCAAGGCACAGATCTGGCCAAGGTTACAAAAGAATTTCTGCAGCACTCAAGGTTCCTAAGAGCACAGTGGCCTCCATAATCCTCAAATGGAAAAAGTTTGGGACGACCAGAACTGTACCTGGCCGTCCAGCCTGGCCGTCCAGCCAAACTGAGCAATCGTGGGAGAAGAGCCTTGGTGAGAGAGGTAAAGAAGAACCCAAAGATCACTGTGGCTGAGCTCCAGAGATGCAGTAGGGAGGTGGGAGAAAGTTCCACAAAGTCAACTATCACTGCAGCCCTCCACCAGTCGGGGCTTTATGGCAGAGTGGCCTCTCCTCAGTGCAAGACACATGAAAGCCCGCATAGAGTTTGCCAAAAAACACATGAAGGACTCCCAGACTATGAGAAATAAGATTCTCTGGTCTGATGAGACCAAGATTTAAATTTTGGAGTTAATTCTAAGTGGTATGTGTGGAGAAAACCAGGCACTGCTCATCACCTGCCCAATACAATCCCTACAGTGAAACATGGTGGTGGGAGCATCATGTTGTGGGGGTGTTTTTCAGCTGCAGGGACAGGACGACTGGTTGCAATTGAAGGAAAGATGAATGCGGCCAAGTACAGAGATATCCTGGAAGAAAACCTCTTCCAGAGTGCTCAGGACCTCAGACTGGGCCGAAGGTTCACCTTTCAACAGGATAATGACCCTAAGCACACAGCTAAAATATCAAAGGAGTGGCTTCGGAACAACTCTGTGACCCTTCTTGACTGGCCCAGCCAGAGCCCTGACCTAAACCCAACTGAGCATCTCTGGAGAGACCTGAAAATGGCTGTCCACCAACCTGACAGAACTGGAGAGGATCTGCAAGGAAGAATGGCAGAGGATCCCCAAATCCAGGTGTGAAAAACTTGTTGCATCATTCCCAAGAAGACTCATGGCTGTACTAGCTCCAAAGGGTGCTTCTACTCAATACTGAGCACAGGGTCTGAATACTTATGACCATGTGATATTTCAGTTTTTCTTTTTTAATAAATTTGCAAAAATTTCTACATTTCTGTTTTTTTCTGTCAAGATGGGGTGCTGAGTGTACATTAATGAGAAATAAAATGAACTTTTTTGATTTTGGCAAATGGTTGCAATGGCACAAAGAGTGAAAAACTTAAAGGGGTCTGAATACTTTCCGTACCCACTGTATATGACGGTCGGCAAACAACTAGGGCTGCAACGATTAACGAGTAAATTGAGGAATTCAATTACAAAAAAGTCCTCGAAGCAAATTCTTTACCTCTTGTATTCGTTTGATGGAGCATATGAAGCATACAAAGAAAAGAACACTGTACCTACTGTGGAACTTGGAGGAGGCTTGGTTATGTTCTGGGGCTGCATCTGGCACAGGGTATCCTGAAACTGTGCTGGGTACAATGAAATCTCAAGACTACCAAGGCATTCACGAGCGAAATGTGCTGCCCTGTGTCAGAAAGCTTGGTCTCAGTCGCAGGTCATGGGTCCTCCAACAGGATAATAACCCAAAACACACAGCTAAAAACACCCAAGAATGGCTAAGAACAAAACATTGGACTATTCTGAAGTGGCCTTCTGTAACCCCTGCTCTAAATCCTATTGAACATCTGTGGAAAGAGCTCAAACATGCAATCTGGAGAAGGCACCCTTCAAATCTGAGGCAGCTGGAGAGGTTTGCTCACGAGGAGAGGGCCAAAATACCTGGCGACAGGTGCAGAAGTCTCATTGAGAGTTACAGAAAAAAGGTTTGGCAACAAAATATCATTTTTGTCCAGTTTGATTATCTTGTTTTTTTAAATGCTTCTGTTAAACCAAAATTCAAAAGCAGTGTCTGATTTTCATTAGTTAATTTTCTTGTTCATTTAAGTTATTTCAGTGACCATTGTGGGTTTTTGTTTCTTTAATGGAAGGGTACCAACAATTTTGTCAACATAAATAAGAACAGAGCAATGAACTCTGGCTGCAACATTATCAACTGAATTGTTGATATAGCTATAAGTTTAACTAATGGTTGGTTTTTGTGTGATTTTGCTGCAGAGCACTTATGACCGCTGTCCTTTGGAACTGGTGCGGTGCATTAAACACATCCTGCACTCAGAACAGAGGCTGGTTCAAGAAGCAACTAATGTAAGTGGTGATTGTCAGGAATCCCTACATTCCTCAGGTTGTGGCAGATAAAGAGATTTACAAATTTTCTGCTAAGCAACAATTTTATGTGTAGGCTAGCAGTGGGAGTGAGGGTCAAACTATGGACAGCCTATCTCAGCGCCACCAGCAGATCAACCAGGCCTTTGAAGAGCTCCGCTTGGCCACACAGGAGACAGAGAATGAACTAAGAAAGCTGCAGCACAGCCAGGAGTATTTCATCATCCAGTACCAGGAAAACTTGCGCATTCAGGGTAAGGACACACACTTATATAAACACATTAAAAGATGGGCCTGATGATTTGATCGCATGATGTGTGTTTTTACTTTCCACAGGTCCGTTATAGACACTTAAACAGTGAATGCTGTTGATTTTAATGTCTGTAAGGTCAGAGCCACGTTTAACTTAGTGCTGTGAAAAAGTATTGTATTTCCGTTTTTTGTTTTTTTTTAAATTGCATTGCATTGGTGCACATCATCAAGGAAATTTTAATATTACACAAAGACAACCCGAGTAAATACCAAATGCAGTTTTTAAATGATGATTTCATTTATTAATGGAAAAAAAGCTGTCCAAACCTACCTGGCCCTATGTGAAAAAGTAATTGCCTCCTAAACCTAATTTGGTTGTGCCACCCTTGGTGACAGCAACTGCAGTCAAGTGTTTCTGATTGGCAGTGAGTCTTTCACATTGCTGTAGAGGAATTTTGACCCACTTTTCTTTGAAGAATAGTTTTAATTCAGCCACATTGGAGGGTTTTTGAGCATGAACGGGCTGTTTAAGGTGCTGCAGCATCTCAGTCAGGTTTAAGTCCAGACTTTGACTAAGCCTTTGATAACTGTGTATATGTGTGTGTGTGTCTGTTCAAATGCTTTAATGGACTGTGAGATGCAAATGGAATAGTGAAAAAAGAGAAAAAACACACTTGTACAGTTGACGCTTTCATTTTTCAGAGTTTGTAAAAAGCCTTTGGAGCCCCTTGTGGGGGCCCCCAACATGAGTGTTTTCATTCAATGTGGCTTTCAGGCAACAATAGAAGCCAATGAAATTTTGGGAATGTCTGTGAATTTATTAAAGGAAAAACTGAATTATCACATTTACATAAGTATTCAGACCCTTAGCAACCCGTGAAAATTAGCTCAGACCCCTCCCATTTCTCTTAATTGTTGCTGAGATGTTTCTACATCTTGATTGGAGTCCTGTGGTATGTTAAATTGATTGAACATGATTTGGAAAAGCACACACCTCTCTATAAATGGCCTCACAGCTGGCAATGCATATCAGACCAAAAACCAAGCCATGAAGTCAAAGGAAGTGCCTGCAGAGCTCAGACAGGTTTGTTGATCGGCACAGAGCTGGGGAAGGATACAAAAAATTTCTCCTGCACTAAAGGTTCCCAGGAGCACATTGGTCTCCATAATACTCAAATGTAAGATGTTTGGCACACCCACGACTCTGCCCAGCCGAACTGAACAATCATGGGAGAATGGCCTTAGTAAGAGAGGTGACAAGATCCTAATGGTCACTCTGACTGAGCTCCAGAGATCCTGTGTGGACATGGGACAAAGTTCCAGGGCAACCATCACTGCAGCCTTCCACTGATCTGGGCTTTATGACAGAGTGGCTAAACAGAAGCCTGTCTTCAGTGCAAAACACATGAAAGCTGCTTGGAGTTTACCAAAAAGCAACTGAAAGACTCTGAGACTGTGAGGAACAGTATTCTTTGGTCTGATGAATTGAACTGTTTTGCCTCAAACTTTATGTCTGGAGTCAACCCAGGCCCCTTTCATCAGCTGCCCAGTACCATCCCAATGGTGAAGCATAGTGGTGGCAGCATCATCCTGTGGGGGTGTTCTCAGCAGCAGAGACTGGAAGACTGGTTAGGGTTGAGGGAAAGCTGAATGGAGCAAAGTACACAGATATTCTCAATGAAAACCTGTTCCCCTGGGCTCAGGATCTTGGACTGGGCTGAAGGTTCACCTTCCAACATGACAATGCCCCTAAGCACACAGCCAAGACAACACAAGAGTGGCAACTGCAAATGTCTTGGAGTGGCCCAGCAAGAGCCCTGACTTGAAACCTATTGAACATCTCTGGAGAGACCTGAAAATGGCTGTCCACTGACGGCGCCCATCCAACCTGACCAAGTTTGAGAGGATTTGCAAAGAAAAATGAAAAAATCCCCCAGTCTAGGTGTGCAAAGCTTGTGTCATACCCCAAAAGACTGAAGGCTGCTATTGCTGCCAAAAGTGTTTCAACTAAGTACTAAGTAAAGGGTCTGAGTACTTAAATTTGATATTTCAGTTTTTTCTTTTTAATAAATTAATAAAATTGTATTTTCACTTTGTCATTAATATGGCATTAAGTGTAGATTAGTGAGAAAAATTAATTTAAACAATTGTAGTATCAGGCTGCAACATAAAGGCAAGTTTATTTATGTAGCACAATTCATACACAGAGTAATTCCAAGTGCTTTACAGAAATAAAAGACAAGTTAAAAATACATAAGCTAGAATCAAAAATAGTGAAATTAATATTAAAGGAAACTGAGTGCAGATAAATCACTTTGGATAAAACACTGTCAGTTGTCATATGTTATATGCCACACTAAAAAGAAAGGTTTTTAGCTTGGACTTAAACATTGCCAGAGATGAGGCTTGTCTAACATCATCAAGAAGACTATTCCAGGTTTTAGCTGCATATAACTGAAACGCTGCTTCTCCCTGTTTAGTCCTGTCTCTGGGCACGAGCAGAAGGCCTGTCCCTGATGTTCTCAGAGTTCGAGATGGTTCATATGGCATCAACATGTCAGAGATGTAATAAGGGGGTCTGAAAAAAAAAAAAAAGTGAAGGGGTGTGAATATTTTCTGAATGCCGTGTAAATATCGGATCTCTTCATTGTTGTTTATTGTTGCTGTTCTTTTCTCTCTCCTCTATCCACTCACCCCAACCGGTCGAGGCAGATGGCCGCCCAAACTGAGCCCGGTTCTGCTGGAGGTTTTTTCTTCCGTTAAAGGGAGTTTTCCTCTCCACTGTCGCCAAGTGCTTGCTCATAAGGGAATTGTTGGGTTTTTAGTTTTAGTTTTTGTAAAGTGCCTTGAGATGATTTGTATTGTGATTTGGCGCTATACAAATAAAATTGAATTGAATTGAATTGAATCTAAATCTCTGCTAATGAATGACTTGATAGGTGATCACCAAATTGACTTCCTGTCTTACAGCAGGAAGTATATGTAAATCTAAAGAATGTCCTGACTTCCTATCTGATTTAGTGCTTAGTACCTATAAAGTCATTGTAGTGGGAGACTATTCATGTCGATATTGAAAATAATAGCCTCATCTACCACTACCAAATCACAATATAAACATCTCAAGGCACTTTACATAAAAACCCAACAAATCCTTTATGAGCCAGCAGTTAGTGACTGTGGAGAGAAAAAAAACTCCCTCTAACAGAAGAAACTAAACGTCACCAAAGTGTAATAAAAGTGACCAGTTTTCATAATGTCCTGTCTCCTGCTTTATCAGCCCAGCTGAGCAGCCTGTCTTCACTGCCTCCAGCTGAACGCACTCAGCGAGAGACCACCCTACAGAGCAAAAGGACCACTGTGGAGGCCTGGCTCGCCAGAGAAGCCAGCACACTACAGAAATACAGGCTTGTATGAAGATACTACATACATACATATAATTGTAGTTTGGTGCATGTAAGTCATGCTTAAGCACCAATAGCATAACATGGAGGGGCAGCTGTGCCTCAGGAGGTAGAGCAGGTCGACCATGAACCAGAGGGTTGGTGTTTCCACCGGTGTACGAATGTGTGAGCGTTTGTGTGTGTGAGTGGGGGAATGGACAAATAGTGAAAAAGCTACACTTGAGTGAAAAAGAAAAGCTCTATACAAGTATAATACCATTTATCATTTACATGGACAAGTTTGTAAGAGTGCTAATGCTATAGTTGGCATTAGGGACTGCAGAAAAGTTTAAGGAACCCCTGCCCTAAAATTTAATCACCATAACAACATCCTAAACTTCACCCTCACCCTAAACTTTCTAGATGATTTTTCCAGTCCTGGAAATGTCAGGAAAATAAGAGAACAGTGAAACGTTCTGGACAAAGAGGAGGTGGAGACACTGGGGAAGAATGAGGGGGTATGGCTGTACATACGACCATACCCTGGATCAGAAAGTACATTTGATGCAGCGTTAAACCTGATGAAGAATTTTTGTGACTTTACTTCCTTCATTTGACCTTTCTGTAATAAAACTTTGAATGTGTGAGCTAATCACTTTAACAACTTTATCATAATACATTTTTAGATTGCACAGAGGAGTTGAGAGAGAGATAGAGATGGAGCAAACGTGACACAGGAAAGCTGCACCATAAATACCAAAATCATATTTTCTGATCCACTAATCTCACTCACTTGCATCTTTAAGTACCAATAAAATGCTCCTGGTTCTTACAAATTGAGAACCTGTTGAATGGAGATACAAAGGTACTGGCATGCAAGCGAAATGCTGTTTTTGTAATCTGTAAAATAATAGTATTTTATGTCTGGCTGAATGTTTAGACTCATTGACATGCTGCAGAATGAGTTTGGGACTGCTTTAAGAATCCACATTTCTAAATTGCCTAAAAAGGTGTTATTATATATTTTAAATGAGATTTCCTCATAAAGGAAGTTGTTACTCTAGATTATGATCATGAAATTGTAATGGAAAATAAAAATGGAAGTTGTGCTTGTGCCACTGAAATGATTAAACTTTAGGAGGTAGCAAATCAAGACCAATATATCCGTGCCGTCTGACCGCTGCAGTAAACAACACTATGTCGGAAGTGTAACATTTTATAAAAGCAGGAATGAACTTGTTGCAGAGTGAAAACAAGAAGTGACATGGGCAGCGTGACAATTACAGAAAATTAAAAGATTAATTAGACAGTTAGTTCACAGTAGTGCTTTGTTCCACACCACAGCAAAACAAGACTGACGAGCAGTAGCCTGTTACTGTTCACAATGGTTTACCTTCTATCACCCGCCCTTCTTTAGTCTGGCACTTCAGAACATATACAGATCCCTTTGCTTTTTGCACACTTTACTGTGCCAGATTTCATTTTTTCCCATTATTAAAAATAATACTTAAAAATCATTTTCTTCAGTATTCCCTCACTTAATGCAGTACCAGTTTTGAATCTTCTTGGTTAAGTCTGTAGAAGCTTTGCACGGATTTGGGCAGGTTTTTTTTTTTTTTTTTTTTCCTTCTCAAGCTCTATCAGATACTCATGAAACTTAGAGTACCACCAATATTCCCTTGGTTTCCTGTCTTTTAGATTCAAAAATTGAAAAAAGATTTGGGTGAAACACATTTGGGTGCTTAATTAATCAGTTAGGCAGACAAATCAAATTAGACATCTTTAGGAAACCCTGATTAAGAGAGAGGAGACCAACCAAACCACTGTAGTGCCAAGGAGTCAAACAAGAGGAAAGAAGATATCCGAGGACAGGAAGAAGGTGCTGACAGCCCATCAGTCTGGAGAAGGCTGTAAGACCATCTCCAAGAGATTCCAACTTCATCCATCCAAGACAAATCATCTATAAATGGAGGACAAACACCATTATCACGACTCTGCATAGAAGCGGATGCCCATCAAAACTTATCAAAAAGCACCAAAAAAATAATAAATGAGGTAAAGGCCAACCCACACATCACCTCTAAATAGTTGCAGACCTCTCTGGCAGCATCTGGGGTAAATGTACATGAGTCTACAATCAGATTAAAATTGAACAGACATGACATTTATGTGAGGGTTGCTAGAAAGAAGGCTCTGTTCTCAAAAAAGAACAAAACTGTCCGTTTCAACTTTGCCAGAGAGCTTTTGGAAATACCAGAGGCCTTTTGGAAGTCCATTCTTTGGACAGATTAGTCCAAAATAGATTTATTTAGTCATAATCACAGCTGCCATGTTTGGAGAAAAGCTAATACTGAATTCCAGGAAAAGAAAAGAAGAAAAGAACCTCCTCCCATGGTGGTGGAAATGTGAAGGTCTGGGGCAGCTTTTATGTCTCTGGGCAAGGCTGACTCCATATTATTCAGGGAAACTTCTCAGACCTATCACCAAATTCTTGGAAGAAAATCTCCTGCCATCAGTCAGAGAGCTGAAGCTGGGACTAAAATGGGTGATGCAACAAGACGATTCTAAGCATTCAAGGAAGGAAAGAATGGCTTGAAAGAAAGAAGGTTCACACTCTTGATTGGCCTTGTCAAAGTCTGGATCTCAATCCAATTGAAATGTTGTGGTTAGACCTGAAGTGGGTTTGTTACGTGCCAGATGTCCTTCCAACCTCTCTCAACAGGCTGAGTTCTGCAAGCAGTGGGCAAAAATCATCCCCAAAGACAGATGTGAAAGACTGTTCAATGATTATAGAAGATGTTTGGTTGTAGTAATGGCTGCAAAAGGAGGTGCCACCAGCTACTAAATAGAAGGCTTCACATACTTCTGCACAAGTCAAATTTCAATTTGTTCAATAATGACAATATATCATTTTTTTTGTTTGTGTCCGTCATCAGCTTCACAAATTGGGTTTTGGATGTACAATTGATTGGGTTATTCTATTTTTATTTACACAAAACCTGATCATGGGTTGTTAGTCTACATTAAAATAATACTCAATTTCCTGCTTTTTTTTTTTTTTTTTTTTTGTCATGATTTAAATATTCCTCAGTGTTTTGTTGGTGGTGTGCTTGCAGGACCTGTCAGCACAACACCAGAAGACCCTGGGCCTCCTTAGGAAGCAGCAGACTCTGATCCTGGATGAGGAGCTCATCCAGTGGAAGAGGAGGCAGCAGCTGGCTGGCAATGGCGGTCCTCATGAGGGGGGACTGGATGTCCTTCAGTCCTGGTACCAATTGGATATGCTTATTAATTTCTTTACATTACAATGTATGGTGATTTACCTACTTCAAGAAAGTGGATGATTTTTGTGATACACAGAAATTTTTAGATATGTTTTCTTTAAATTTATATAATTCTGATACATTTGTTACATCCCATTTGGACAAACCCCAAGACCATCAGAAAAGCGGAGAAACTTAAGTTGGGGTGCAAAAAAAAGAAACCAAGCTTTTTTTCAATCTTAACCACATGCTCATAACAGTACCTTAAGTGGGGGGGCAGGAGGGAATGGACGTTAAGGTTACAAGGAGGTACCAACCAATAACCTAGTGAGTCTAGACAGCTTTTAACTAACATGAGTGCAAAAAAAAATGTAGGGGTACCCTGACTTACATGTCCACAACCACCCCCCACCACAGAGCCTGAGTGCGAAACAATTATGATTTTCAAAGTCTGCTAAACAAAAGCCAGCTAGGACAAAGAAGAGAGAGAAATGGTGCCACCAGATCCCTTTTTATAGATGTTCCTTCCCTATTGCTTGGTCCCATCCTCCTCAGCTAAGCCAGTCACATCCCACCAGTGTCAGCAAACTGGCCTTTACAGCTGGATCCACTCCTCTCAAAGTCACACAAAATATTCCAGTAGTGAATCTTCTTTCTTTATGTTCTCACCTTGGTTGTATCTCCACATCATCTCCTTGTCCACAAGGTGTGAGAAGCTGGCAGACCTGATCTGGCAGAATAGGCAGCAGATCCGGCGCTGTGAACATCTAACCCAGCAGCTTCCCCTGCCAGGCCCAATGGAAGAGCTGCTGAGCAAACTTAACAGTGACATCACTGACATAATCTCTGCCCTGGTTACCAGGTGAGAATTAGACTTCACCTTTTCATACTGCGGACAATGACTATAGACTGCCAAATGAGGTGCCGATTCCCATTTTTTTTAAATCTTGGGATCTTGGGCATTTAGAGTCTACATGTTGTTAAGCATATTGTGGGTGGTTGCTGAAGGAGTATGTATGTTGCAGGGCTGCTACTATGAGCCAACATTTATACATAGAGTAAAAAATGTGATCGTAGTGTCTTGCCTACTTGCCAGTTCTGATTCATATTTTTGTGGGCACTGTGGAGAAGAAAAGGGGAATGATTTATATGGTGACAACAGAATTATGTCTTTTGTATATGTCATCATATCACTGGAGTGAGAATTGTCTGTGTTCATGGTTGGAGGCATGTTTTCTGTGACTGGCCTTTTGTTTTCTCACTAATTGTGATGGCTGTCCTAGAGTCTCTTACCCTAATTCACTGTATCTAAGCAATAAGATAATGTCCATGCAGGGATGTTACTGCTTATAGATAACTGTAATCTTGTCAAGAGATAAATTGTTGACTGACTCGCTCGATTGTTGCCTCTCTTCTCTTTAGCACCTTCATCATTGAAAAGCAGCCTCCCCAGGTGTTAAAGACTCAGACCAAGTTTGCAGCCACAGTGCGCCTTCTGGTGGGTGGAAAACTTAACGTCCACATGAACCCGCCACAGGTCAAGGCTGTCATTGTAAGTGAGCAGCAGGCCAAAGCTCTGCTGAAGAATGAGAGCACACACAGGTGAGGAACACATTCAACCAAGCAGACTTTGATTTTGGGCGTCATTTTCATTTGTTACACTAGGAGTTATAGTTTAGCATAAACATAAGCCTTTTCACTTTTTCGGCAGTACATTATTATCTTCAATTGAGTCAAGAGTGCCATCTATATCGATTGACTACTATTAAAATTACTGTAAATATACATAAAGCACCGTTGCCTCACAGCAAGAAGATTGAGAAGGTCGTTCCTCCCACATGCCATGCGACTCTGTAACTCCACTCGGAGGGGACAGTGCTGACATTACATTATTCTCTGTCCTGATCTGTTTCGCAACTACATATCGTGCACTGTACACACCGGTGTGAAGACGGAGACTGCTGGAAGGTGTAAATTTCCATCCATCCATCTATCTTCTTCTGCTTATCCGGGGCCGGGTCGCGGGGGCAGTAGCCTAAGCAGGGATACCCAGACTTCCTCTTCCCTGGACGCTTCCTCCAGCTCTTCCAGGCGGACACCGAGGTGTTCCCAGGCCAGCTGAGAGACATAGTCCCTCCAGCGTGTCCTGGGTCTTCCCCGGGTCTCCTCCTAGTGGGACATGCCCAGAACACCTCCCCAGGGAGGCGCCCAGGGGGCATCCGGAACAGATGCCCGAGCCACCACAGCTGGCTCCTCTCGATGTGGAGGAGCAGCGGCTCTACTCTGAACTCTTCCTGGGTGTCCGAGCTTCTCACCCTATCTCTAAGGAAGCACCCGGCTACCCTGCAAAGGAAGCTCATTTCAGCCGCTTGTATCCGAGACCTTGTACTTTCGGTCACAAGATCCCAAGATACTTACACTCCTCCATCTGAGGCAGGATCTCTCCCCTGGCCTGGAGATGGCAAGCCACCTTTTTCCGATTGAGAACCATGGCCTCGGACTTGGAGGTGCTGATTCTCATCCCACCCACTTCACACTTCGTTGCAAATTGCCCCAACGCACGCTGGAGGACCTGGCTCGATGGAGCCAACAGGACATCATCTGCAAAAAGCAGAGATGAGATCCTGTGGTCCCTGAACTGGACTCCCTCCGGCCCCTGGCTGCACCTAGAAACTCTGTCCATAAAAATAATGAACAGAATTGGTGACAAAGCGCAGCCCTGCCAGAGTCCAACATGCACTGGGAACAGGTCTGACTTACTGCCAGCAATGCAAGCCAAGCTTCTCCTCCGTTTGTACAGAGACCAGATAGCCCTTAGCAAAGGGCCCCCAGTCCCATACTCCTGTTGCGAGGGACCCGGTCAAATGCCTTCTCCAAGTCCACAAAGCACATGTGAACTGGTTGGGCAAACTCCCATGAACCCTCGAGCATCCCATCGGGATAAATAAAGTAACTATCCTATCCTATCCTAGAAGGTTGCGGGTTCGCGACCCGTCAGGGGCCTTTCTGTGTGGAGTTTGCATGTTCTCCCTGTGCTTGTGTGGGTTTTCTCCAGGTACTCCGGTTTCCTCCCACAGTCCAAAAACATGCATATGAGGTTGATTGGTGACTCTAAAATTGCCCATAGGAGTGAATGGGAGTGTGTGAGGTTGTTTGCCTCTATGTGGCCCTGTGATGGACTGGTGACCTGTCCAGGGTGTACCCCTACCTTTCACCCAAAAGTGAGCTGGGATAGGCTCCAGCAGATCCACGTGACCTTGGCTAGTGGGTATAGATAATGGATGGATGGATATACATATGTAAGTTGCTTCACCACATATGTTGCAGGATATGCCAGAGGAGTAAAAAAAATAAAGTGTGACCTATAGTCCAGAAAATGCAGGAAAAGAAAAATAATTATGTAGTCTGTTTTTGAAGAGATCCATAGTTAGTCACTGAGAATGTGTAAAATCCCTTCTAATGGCTTTGTAGTGAAAGCAGTGGAGAAATCCTCAACAATAACTGTGTGATGGAGTATCACCAGACCACTGGCACCCTCAGTGCACACTTCAGAAACATGGTAAGTTTTACTGGTAATCTTTTTAAGGAATCTAAGGATGCAATGCAAGTACTTTGTAAATTTTTTCTGTTTTATGATTGGTTGCTAATTGTTTTTATTTTTATTGCATCCCTTTTGGTTTGTTTCCACAATTTATTACTAATATTATGTTTTATTTTGTCTTGGGTGTTTATCTAAATGAAACCTGGGGAGACCCTTTTGCCACCCTCTTAAACCAAACTACAACCAGTTGCATGCAAGTTTGATTAGACAAGTTGTGTTTCACTTGCATAATATATTGCATTACATAATACATTGTGCATATGCTAATATACTGTTGATAATTAAGAAGACTAATGCATTTTTAAATGACCAGGAAATACAAAGTGTGACCTTGAAACACATATGCCAGTTTTGTAATTGCTTGTTAGAAAACTCCAGAAATGTTAATAATGTTAATATTGGATTTTATTTTGAGGTAACTGCGATCTGCAAATAATGTAACTGCCAGCAGCAGTGCATTTTCAGCCATTACGCTAACTATTTGTTGACATGTCTTAAGTTCTTGTCATCAAATGAAAGATACAGTATAGTCTCTGCCAGAAATTCCCAATGTCACTGGCTCAGAATTACTACTATTTGGGCTCTCACAGTGACAATTTAAATGGTGTGATTTTTACTTACCATAAAACTGTTTAGTATTTATTTATTTGTTTTTGTCTTCCGAGTTCTTATTAAATTGGTGGCACTTTCCAGCAGAGCCCCTCTCCCTTAATTGA
Source organism: Mastacembelus armatus (assembly GCF_900324485.2). Classification (NCBI taxonomy): domain Eukaryota; kingdom Metazoa; phylum Chordata; class Actinopteri; order Synbranchiformes; family Mastacembelidae; genus Mastacembelus; species Mastacembelus armatus. The sequence continues at coordinate 3,005,144 of NC_046651.1, read as the reverse complement.
AAAGAGGTAGATTTAGTGGTGTCTGTATGTATGCATTTTGATGTTGCCATTTTCTTGCAATGTGAATGCCTACTCACTGTTAGAAGAAATAATTGGAAGTAGTATGGAGAGTGCAAGTGGAATATTTGCTTTAAAATTAACAAAAAAGGACAGTGAAAGATAGATGTCAAAAATGAATTACTGCTATTAAAAAGTGTATATATCCAAAAACTCATTGACAGGTTCTCTCCCCAAAGATTAAAATGTAGTTGCTGTGTTGTTTCATGAAGCACTACACCGGGTCTGTTTATAGTAATGAAAGCATGTCTTATTTGTTGTCTTTTCATGTCTTTGCTGTGTATGTGTTTACAGTCACTGAAACGGATCAAGCGTTCTGACCGTCGAGGTGCAGAGTCCGTGACAGAAGAGAAGTTCACAGTTCTGTTTGAATCACAGTTCAGTGTTGCTGGCAATGAACTAGTCTTCCATGTCAAAGTAATCAGATGAGACATTTGAATCTTCTGTTTTGTTTTTTTTTTTGTCACTTGTGGATAACACCTAATTAGCTCCTGATTAAATCTTTCACTTTTTGGAAGGTCTTGAATACCAACTATAGTTTAATAAGAGTTAATGTTTTCTAGTATTTGAAAGAGCTCAGAAGACTCTTCGTCTTTAATCTATTACTGTCCATCTTTTTGTGTCTGTAACCTGCAGACCTTATCCCTGCCTGTGGTAGTGATTGTCCACGGCAGTCAGGACAACAACGCCACAGCAACAGTCTTGTGGGACAATGCCTTTGCTGAGCCTGTAAGTTGGCTGCTCTTGAACTGTTTTTCAACAATGTTTTTATAGTACATCAACTATTACCTCCCTGCAACCTCACAGTTTTCAGTTTGTCACATATTACATGTACTGTTAAAAGCTAAATATTGTTAGTCCCATGTGCAGGTGCAGAAGAACAATAGATGACTCCTACTAAAAAAAATTTTCTGTGTGAATTCAAACTGAATTATTTGGTTCTCCATGCCACAGAACTCTACTGTTATATAAATTCTATTAAAACACTTCAATAAGACACATTGTTGCACTGGGTAACATGTTTATGCATAACCTGGAACACATACTATAGTTTATTTTGGCTAACACACACACACACATCTATTTTTCCGCTGTTGAAAATAGAACCCAACAAATGAGCTGTTTTCTCCTGTTTGATTGACGTGAGAGAAAAACTATGGTGGTCACCTGTTTTAGAAAAAAATGAAGTCTATTTTAAAATTCAAGTATATATTTGTGAACTTTCTAAAAAAGATGCACGTCCTTATAGGCAGTGGACAAATTACGCGTCAGAAGGTCCAGAAAGTGTAGGACTATTAAAATCAGTCATTTTCAAATCTTAGAAAATACCCGAAAATTGTAATTTTCCCATACAAAACAACAGTGATAAATTCTGCACAGGTGAGAGCTGAACAGAGAATCAGGGTCTGAACCCCTTCACAGCCCTGCTTGTTTTCCACCCTTTTCCTTTTCTTCTCAGGGCAGGGTGCCATTTGTTGTGCCAGATAAGGTGCTTTGGCCCCAGCTATGCGAGGCCCTTGATATGAAGTACAAGGCAGAGATGCACAGTGGACGTGGCCTGTCAGAGGATAACCTTGTCTTCTTGGCGCAGAAGGCATTCACAAGTAGCAGCAGCAACCCTGAGGACTACCATAACATGACGATGTCCTGGGCCCAGTTCAACCGAGTGAGTTCAGCTTGTTTGCACACCTCTATAGCTGAATGAAATGTTACTACTGCTCTCCTGTATGTTAATGTGGATTTAGCAGTAACCGGATTGCTACAGTGTTTTTAAACACACTGTTTTTCTCAGAATCACCTTGTTTCTTGTGTGCGTAAGTGTACTAATGGAATATATTTCATTGGTACAGGAGAGCTTACCTGGACGCAACTTTACCTTCTGGCAGTGGTTTGATGGAGTTGTGGAGCTCATGAAGAAACATCTTAAGCCTCACTGGAATGATGGGTATGACTCCTGGTGATTTTCTTTTTTCTTTTCTTTTTTTTTTTTTTGCAAGAAATGGATATTATGTTGCCTAAAATAGCAATTGATTAGGTATGATAAAAATGTGGCATGGGAAAACAGAAAATGAGTTTCTCAAAGTTGAGAATTTGCCCTTGGTCTTCTGTACTGTTAAAGAGTAACTTAAATAGTTTAATAGGAATAGTGTGTTAAAACAATATTGAAGATAATATTTATGTACAGTGGTGTGAAAAAGTGTTGGCCTCATTTCTTATTTTTTTGCATGTTTGTCACACTTTGTTTCAGATCATCAAACAAATTTAAATATTAGTTAAGGATAACACAAGTAAACACATCATGCAGTTTTTAAATGAAGGTTTTTATTATTAAGGGAAAACAAAATCCAAAACTACATGGCCCTGTGTGAAAAAGTGTTTGCCCCCCATGTTAAAACATAACTTAACTGTTGTTTATCACACCTGAGTTCAATTCCTCTAGCCACACCCAGGCCTGATTACTGCCACACCTGTTCACAATCAAGAAATCACTTAAATAGGACCTGCCTGACAAAGTGAAGAAGAGCAAAAGATCCTCAAAAGCTAGACGACATGCCGAGATCTAAAGACCTTCAAAAACAAAGAAAGTAAGAAATTGAGCACTATCAGTCTGGAAAATGTTATAACGCCATTTCTAAAGCTTTGGGACTACAATGAACACAGTAAGAGCCATTATCTACAAATGGTGAAAACATGGAACAGTGGAGAACCTTCCCAGGAGTGGCCGGCTGACCAAAATTACCCCATGAGTGCAGAGACAACTCATCCAAGAGGTCACAAAAGACCCCACAACAACATCCAAAGAACTGTAGGCCTCACTAGCCTCAGTTAAGGTCACTGTTCATGACTCCACCATAAGAAAGAGACTGGGTAAAAATGGTCTGCATAGCAGAGTTCCAAGATGAAAACCGCTGCTGAGCAAACAGAACATAAAGGTTCGTCTCAGTTTTGCCAGAAAACATCTTGATGATCCCCAAGACTTTTGGGAAAATACTGTGTGGACTGACGAGACAAAAGTCCAAAAACTTTTTGGAATGTGTGTGTCCCATTATGTCTGCCGTAAAAGTAACACCGCATTTCACAAAAAGAACATCATACCGACAGTAAAATAACAGGTGGTGGTGGTAGTGTGATGGTCTTGGGCTGTTTTGCTGCTTCAGGACCTGGAAGACTTGCTGTGATTAATGGAACCATGAATTCTGCTGTCTACCAAAAAATCCTGAAGGAGAATGTCCGGCCATCTGTTCGTGATCTCAAGCTGAAGCGAACTTGGGTTCTGTAGCAGGACAATGATCCAAAACATACCAGCAAGTCCACCTCTGAATGGCTGAAGAAAAACAAAATGAAGACTTTGGAGCGGCCTAGTCAAAGGCCTGACCTGAATCCGATTGAGATGCTGTGGCATGACCTTAAAAGGTGGTTCATGCTTGAAAACCTTCCAGTGTGGCTGAATTACAACAATTCAGCGCTGTAACAGACTCACTGCAAGTTATCACAAACACTTGATTGCAGTTATTGCTGCTAAGGGTTCCCCAACCAGTTATTAGGTTTAGGGGGCAAACACTTTTTCACACAGGGCCATGTAGTTTTGGATTTTGTTTTCCTTTAATAATAAAAACCTTAATTTAAAAACTGCATGATGTGTTTACTATCTTTGACTAATATTTAAATTTGTTTGATGATCTGAAACATTAAAGTGTGACAAACAAATAATAAGAAATCAGTAAGGGGGCCAACACTTTTTCACACCACTGTACATGAGAATATGTCTTACTCTCCATGCTGACCCTGGGAACGTCACTACGCTGTAAACACTGGAGAGCAAACTGCACAAATTTCATTCTGTGGAAAAATCTACTGTATTTAAGTTGCAACAGTGTATAAGTTGCTTTTAGCAAAAACAGCGTTGTTGAACAGAAAAAAACATATAAGTTGCCTTGGTGTATAAGTCGCATTTCTGATTATACTAATTACAGTTTAGATTAACCTATGAAGAACATAGGCTAGGCATAACAACAAACAGAAGTGCATTACAAAATTCATTCATCCGTGTCAAGTAATGTTAAACAGTTCCACCAGCATTGGGGTGGAGGGACATGATTCAGAAAGTCCTCCTCCTCGCTCATGTTTTCTGAATGCCAACACTTACTACAAACTTTGTTTCAGCTGCCGACTTACCTGCACTTTGAGGTCTGCAGTATAGCTCTTTCTTCTGGGCAGCATTTTCACTTGTGTTACACTAGGAGTTGTAATTTTGTGTGAACAAAAGCGATTTTACTTTTTCGGTGATACAATATTAAAAGAGCATCATCTGACAATAGGGACTACTTGATAAAATGACTATAAGTATACACATATAAGTCGCAGCACAAGCCAGAGGTTTAAAAAAAGTTTTACTTATAGTCCGGAAAATACGGTAATTAATCTACACTCAGTGCCACATTATGACAAAGTGAAAACTGAATTTTTGGAATGTTTGTAGATTTATTGAAAAGCAAAAACTGAAATATCACATTTACATAAGTATTCAGACCCTTTGTAACAACACGTGAAAATTTATTCAGACACCTCCCATTTCTGAGATGTTTCTACACCTTGATTGGAGTCCACCTATGGTAAATTAAATTGACTGGAGATGATTTGGAAAGGCACACGCTTCTCTATGGATGTCCTCACAGCTGGCAATGCATATCAGAGCAAAAACCAAGCCATGAGGTCAAAGGAACTGCCTGCAGAGCTCAGACACAGGATTGTTGATAGGCCCGAGCTGGGGAAGATCCAGAGATCCTGTGTGAAGAACAAGATTCTTTGGTCTCGTGAAACCAAGATTGAACTGTTTGGCCTCAATTCTTGTCTAGAGGAAACCAGGGACCTCTCATCAGCTGCCCAATACCATCCCAACAGTGAAGCATGGAGGTGGCAGCATCATCCTGTGGGGGTGTTTTTAGCAGCAAGGACTGGGAGACTGGTCAGAGTTGAGGGATAGCTGAATATAATATAATATGAAAACTGCTGAGCCAATATAAACAAAGAAAATATAGTAAGAAGGTGAGAAGGTGTGTCCAAATTGTGCTGGTGCTGCACGTCTTCAATTCCACAGCCCTTCCAAAGTGAGGTGTGCATGGCTTGGTGAAATCTGAGCAAGCCATAAAGTCAGTACACTGTCATTGTTGACATGACATGACCACCAGCTTTAATTTCAGAACAATTTTGAATTCTGAAGGATAATTTTCTGATTTAATGCATTTATTGTACAGGAACTTTTTTTTTTTTTTTATCAATTTAGAAAAATTAATTCAAATGTAAAAAAACACATTTATTTGTATTCTCAGCTGCTATGATAGGGAAAGGGCATTAGTAGCAGTGCATTAAATTGTGTATTATCTGTGTACTGTTTGCAGGGCCATTCTGGGCTTTGTAAACAAACAACAGGCACAGGATATGCTTATGTCCAAACCCAATGGCACCTTCCTGCTACGATTCAGTGACTCTGAGATTGGAGGTATCACCATTGCCTGGGTGGCTGAAAATCCTAACAAACCAGGTACTGAACTGCTGTGCTTTTTATAGAGAGAATGATTTTGGGAAAATCAAATGCAACATCATGAGGATAACATACAGCTAAACGAAGCAGTAAAGAGGAATGTCCCAGTCTGTCCCAGTGATTCTAGTCCTTAGTTGTTCCTGTCTTTGGCTAGGTGAGAGGTTGGTCTGGAACCTATTGCCCTATACAACCAAAGACTTCTCCATTCGCTCCCTGGCTGATAGGATCAGCGACCTTAACCACCTTCTGTTTCTCTATCCTGACCGGCCCAAAGATGAGGTTTTTGCCAAGTACTACACCCCTCCACTCTGTATGTACCAAGGCTACTTTTCGTTACATCAATCCATCACTCTTTTTCCTAAGTGGAAAAGAATACTTTCTAGAGAGTGACTTATTTTTATAGAACTCAGCAATGTATTAGGTGGCATTATAGGCCTAACAATTTGGATCAAAATCAATAAATGATGTTTTAAAGTATTTCTGTTTCCCTTGCAGCCAAAGCAGTGGATGGTTATGTAAAGCCACAGATCAAACAAGTTGTGCCAGAGTAAGTTCTTTTATTTCATCTTTTCTAAAACTGCAACACTCTAATTAACCTCCCACACCCGTGGATCTAACAGTACTGACCAAATAGCAACTACCTCAAGCTTTGCATTTAGTGTATGAATCCATGCAGCATATCTCCATCTTCAGTAAAATAGAGAAGCATTCAGACTCAGATGATGTCAAAACGGTATGCTCCAAGTCCACCTATGATTGTCCAAGATTAATTGCTGTTCACTCACTGACCCTTGTTAACACAGTTTAGTTGCTTTTTGTGTATTTGGGTTTGTTGTACCTTTTTAAATTTTACTGTTTCTTTGACAATTTGTCAGTTTTTGTTTTTTTTTCACATGTAAGATTTCACTGCTAATATAGAATAAAGCATAATGGAAGTATTGTTGATATGGTGACCTGCCATTTAATTTAGGTGTTTAAGAACTCTCTATATACATTATATATTTATAATATGCAATATATATTTTTGATGGAAACCCAGCAGCCATTCAGAAATTAGTATTTTCCTGTAATGAAATGTAACATTTCATTATAAAATGTGGTCAGTCAGTAGAGCTTTCATAGATGACTCACTGTGGAAGCTTGTAGTAATGTGTGGCATTTTTCTCCTAGATTTACTACCCCAAACCCTGAACCCAGTGGAGGAACACCTACATTTATGGACCAGACAGCTTCCCCCTCTGTCACCCACCCCAGCAATTTTGGTGTTTACCCTTCTATGTAAGTGCACTTCATTTATTTAGTCAAGATAAGATCCTGTATATACAAAACAAAAGAAACAATTTTCCTCCATAAAGAGTATTTTTACATGTGATACTTCTACATTTTGATGATAACAGGAAAGGAAAATTTGAAAGTGTACAGCAACTGAGTAGTGGATCCCAAGATTTAGACCAGGCATAATTGCTGAGCACTGAACATGTTTGAGTGGGATAGCATCTCTAAGACTGTATGCATGAACAAATGCATGCAAAGAAGAATATACAGTCAGTTCTTATATTAGATTTATATTTGATGGGTCTAAATAAAGAAGTCAGCAGTGTTCATATCAGGTACTTTAGGGATGTTTGGTATTTAAGCAAATAATTGGGTGTTTGGTAAGGTGAATTTTTCAAATGAAATTTTGCATTTTGAAATGCAAGCTCCTGTAAAGAAGGTTGGGGAAAAAAACATTTATAAAATACATTAGGACTTTAGACCAATAAACCAGACAAGATTTTGTAAGACATTGATTGAGGAGATAGATTTTATTAAGTCGATATCCCTTGCACTTTCCAGTACAGTATAACCAAATCTAGGGAAGGATAGAAAGAGGAGCACAGAAGGAGGGAGAGAGGAGCTCAGTGCACCGATAGGGGGCTCCTTAGACAGTCTAGGCCTATAGCAGCATAACTATAAAGGATTGTTCAGGGACACCTGAGCCAGCCCTAACTACAAGCTTTGTTAAAAAGGAAAGTTGTAAGCCTAACCTTAAAAGTATAGAGAGTCTGCGTCCTGAACCGAGACTGTGAGCTGGTTCCACAGGAGAGGAACCTAGTAGCTTAAGGCTCTGCTGTGGAAATAATTTCAAGCCAAATGTTTTGAGAGCACAAACCCAATTTCGAGAGCTGTTCAGTTTGCAGGTCACCATTTGAGAACCAGCAGGCACAGAATTGAGCGAGCAGAGTCAGATTTGAGTACGAGGGAGAACATAATCATGAGCATAACAGATGATCTGAGCGAGCAGCACTCTTGCAAAATTCAAAGCTCCTCGTGGTTACTTTTGCCCATCTGATTCCTCTGACCGCAGTGAAAGTGAGAGCAGAACGCGGTGTTTGATTTGACCTGGAAATTAACCCTCTGGGGTCGATGCACGCACCGGCGCGTTTTGACGCATCTTTTTCTGATAACGCCGAAACAAACTTAAATTACTCCGTCAATTCTGATCGTACAGATAAAAGAAGTATATCATTCAAATCTGTAAAGGGTCTAGTTTTAGTGGTATACCATCATAATAACAACAAAATGTTGTGCTTTTAAATACAAAAAGCCGACAGGGTGCGCTCTCGGGCTGTCTCTGCCATTTCTCTTCACAGACGTGTAAATAAAACAACCAGAATCTCAGCGAATACTTGCCTCATAAAAATAAGAATTATATGGCTAGAAAGCTTGAAATGTTTTCTTTTGAGTGAAACAATTCAAGTCAAAAACAAATCATCACTTTTTATTTAATCCGTATGAACGTAAGGAGAAGTCCGTTTTTTCCTGTCTCACCTCAATTACAGGTAATGAGGTCCCGCCTTGTACACTGTCCACTGTTCACATGTAAATAATCTCAGGTGAACCAGGTAAATATGTGCACACCCCCGAGAAATGACATAAAATATTAAACTTTATCATAGAATTTACTCACTTTTTCTGCGCATTTGGATGATGGCGCGTCACGGACGTGAAGAAGCGCTTCTTGTATTCCACACAGAGACAAATAGTTTAGCTTGTCCTCAGAGTAAAAACACTGATTTTAACTCAAATGAGGATCGTTTGGCTCCTCATTGTTTTGTATTGTGCTGCACTAATCCGTCCCATCTACATTGACTGAAAGGCTCATTATGCGCGTCTTTGTCTGGTCGTTCAGTGCGTCTTTTGTCTTCTCAGGTAAATCACATGACTATTCATCCTCAGACACACCCTCTTGCATATGGCCTTTCTGGACAAAAAGTGTCTTAGAAAATTTAAATCAGTGTATTGTTTACTGTGAATGTGTGAACAAGATGACATTCACAGCACTCTGAAGTAAACACTTTAGCCTACAACATGCAGGTCTCCAAAGTCTTGTGAACCAATGTCCTGTTTGTGTTTTATGGTCTTATTTCAGTGAGTAAAAAATTGTAGTTTTGCACTAACCATGCATAAACACTTTTTTCTCAAGAACACAATAATGTATAAACTTGCTGCTCACATATTATTGTAGCCAATTTTGTGCTGATTACAGTGTTATCAGACTTTAGACATTAATATGTTTAAAAGACACTGAAAAAAGCACAAATGTCAGGACATGTCAAAATTTGTCCAGGCCCCAAAAACTCCCTCAGACCCCAGAGGGTTAAGGGTCATGCTGTTAAACCCCTCCTACTTTCAACTAATCTCACTCCATGTGGATACAAATGATAATGGATTTTATACTGATACATGCTGACTTGTTATAAGATGTTTTCAGTGCCACAGATACACTATAACATAACTGAATAATCGTTGCCTACTTTTTCCACCGTTCTCAGAATGTTTCTTTGGAGTTGTTTCTTTTCCTCTGTGGATTTGTTATAACGTGTGGATAGAAGGACCCAAGTGCAGATTAGAACGCACAGAGAAGACAGTTTATTTGCAAATAACAAAAAAATGACTGGAGGTCAAAGCCAAACAGAAAAGACTCCAGAACAAAAACTCTGGCGACACACGCCGTCCGGAACAAAGCACTCCACTCAAACCAGGGCTCAGGTAAAATTACATCCACGATGTGAGCTGCTCAGCTCGTGAGGACTGGACCACGCACACCACGTAAGCAAATGCCGCTCGGAACCTGCAGAAGATAAGTGACTGAACATACAGCTCACGAACTGGTGCTAAACTATACCGTGGCAGTTAGTGGGATGAACTGGCAAAGACGGAGAGGAAGACCAGAGCTTTTATGGTGGCAGGTGAGTGATAGATCACAGGGGATGCCCATCAGCGGCTACCACTCTCTGTGACACACCTGAAAACAATTCAGGCAGGAGAGACAGCAAGGTAACTGGGAGGGCAGGTACTGCCACCTCATGACAGTACCCCTCCCTTGCAGTCACCACCCAGCGACCACCAGGCTTGTCAGGATACCTCCGGTGAAATCCCGGACCGAGGTGGAGTCCAGGATGGCGGAGCGTGACCCCCACGAACGCCCCTCGGGTCCGTAGCCCTCCCAGTCGACAAGGTGAGGTAATGATAACCTCTTCTTCGGAGGTGGACGTCCAGCAGTCGCCACATCGTCTAAGCCAGTGTGGAGGTGGAGGTTTGACTGGGGGGTTCGGAGGGCTGCACTGGGGCTTTACTTGGGACATATGAAAGATGGGGTGGATTCTCATATGGGACGGGAGGTGGAGCCAGACCGCCATTGGATTAATGAGCTTCTCAATAGCGAAGGGTCCAATATACCGGGGAGAGAGCTTTCGGGATTCAGTTTTCAGAGGGATATGACGAGTTGCCAGCCACACTGACTCCCCCAGCTGGTAAGATGGGACTGGGGTCCTCCGGCGGTCAGCCAGTCGCCAGTTCTGCTTTGCCATTCTCTGGGTAGCCGCTTGTGTGAGTCTCCACGCGGAAATGGTGCTGGATAAACGGAACTGCCACTTCCTGTTCCTGTGCTTCAAACTGAGGGGTCTGATAGCCTAGGGAGGCCTCTAAATGGTTCAGTCCAGTGGCAGGGCGTATTATGAGCACATTTTATCCGAGGTAAGTACTTACTCCATGAGGTGGAGCAGGATGCTGTCACACAGCGATCTTGGTGTTGCAAGATCCTGGGTGGTGAACTGGAATATATTGAAGAATAACATGCGTTTAGCTGCTTGCTAGCCTACAGGTACGCCAAGTTCTTATGATCAGTCCAAACAATAAAAGGATGTTCAGCTCCATTCAGCTAGTTTCTCCATTCCTCTAAGGCAAGTTTTATGGCAAGCAGTTCTTGCCCACGTCATTACGCTCAGCCGGGGACAACCACTGAGAGAAAAAGGCACAGGGGTGTAATTTCTCAAATGTTTCAGAGCGCTGGGACAAGACGACCCCCACTCTCACATTTCAGGCGTCAACCTCCACAATAAATTGGCACTGAGGGTCTGGCTGAAGGAGGATTGGGGCAGAAGTCAAGCGTGCCTTGAGCTTTGCGAAGGCCGCTTCGATAGATCACAGGTGCCCATCAGTGGCTATTGCTCTCCGTGACACACCTGCAAACAATTCAGACAGGGGAGACAGCACAACACTGACATGGAAAAGGAGAGAAAACTGGTAACTGGGAGGGCAGGTACACATACAAAACATTGGTTCACAAGACGTTTGAGAACTGGATCTTGTAGCCTAGAGTTTTTTCTTCACAATGATGTGAAAATCATCTTGTTCACTCATTCACAGAAAACAATACACTTACTTTTTTAAAAGGCCATATGCAAGAAGGCGTGCATGATCATGAATAATCATGTGATTTACCTGACGAAGATCCACATAATGAGCTGCATAATGAGCCTTTCTCGCATTCTTCCTCTGACGAGAAAGTAAGTTGCTGTCCTGAACCATCCAAAGTACTTCTTCACCCTGTAGCGTGCCATCATCCAAACGCGCAGTAAAAGTGATCAAAACTGACAGAGCGATTTAATCCTTAGGGGTCTACAAACGTGCCTGCACGTTTTGTGGCATCTTTTCCTGATAATGCCGAAACCAACTTAAATTACTAATCAGCTTTGATCGTACAGACAAGAGCAATGTGTCATTCAAATCTGTGAATCTGTCATCTCTCTTCACAGACATGTAAAAAAAAAACAGCCTGAATCTTAGCGAATAGTTGCCTCATAAAAATGAGAAATATATGCCTAGAAAGCATAAAATGTTTTCATTTAAATGAAAGAAAGCATAAAATGTTTTCATTTAAATGAAACAATTCAAGTTGAAAACAAATCATCTCTTTTTATGTAATCCATATGAAAGTAAGGAGCAGCACGGTTTTGCCTGTCTCATCTCATTATAGCTAATGTGATCCCGCCTCGTACTGAGTGCACTGTTCACATGGAAATAATCTGAGGTGAACCCCTGCATCATAGAATTTACTCACTTTTTCTGTATGTTTGGATGATGGCATGTTACGCGGGTGAAGAAGCGCTTCGCATGGCTCCGAAAAGCGGCAGAGTTTACTTTGACCTCAGAGGAAAAACGTGACTCAGATGACGAACGTTTGCATCTGCATTGCACTGCACTAATGCCCTCTGTCACATTCCTGACTGAAAGGCTCATTATGCAGCTCATTAAGCGGGTCTTTGGCTTCTCAGGTAAATCACATGATTATTCATGACCAGGCACCCCTTCCTGCATATCTTTTCTAAACAAAAAAAGGCCTTAGAAAAGTCTAATCAGTGTATTGTTTTCTGTGAATGAGAGAACAAGATGACTTTCACATCATTTTCCAAGGCATTCTATACATCAATTAGATATTATACAGAATAACAAGTACACTCCAGGCAAAGTATCAAACGATGACTTTATTGGCAATACGTATTTGAAAATGAACGAACAACGTAAAGTAAAGGATGTTCTTACCAGAAAAACATGAAAGCAGAAGTGGCATTGAACTACTTGTTGCAGTAAGGAAGATTTAATTGATTCCTTGTGCAATTCCAAGTTGATAGAAGCCATCTTTCATCAACTGCCAACAGATTGTGTGAGTCACCTCGTCCCTTGTCGACATCAGGAGCAGGAACTTGCACAGTGACTCCTGAAGAAGCTGGGGGGAATTTTTGGGCAGAGTTCATTTTCATTTTTTGGCCTGGATTTCAATGTTCGATTTAGATTTTTTTCTACCTTTGATAGCTCTCTCAATCTTGAAACAAAAGCTGCACAAAATTTTAACCCCATAACCTTATGATTCTTTGTCTCCATCGTCCTTAGTAGCATGCCCACAGATAACACGCAAGTTTGATATGTATGGCACTTTAAGGGGGTCGCACACCGAACAAGAAACGCAGCGTCGTGTCGCGCAACGTCTTTAAAATTATTAGTGTACGCACACCGGCGGTGCCGTTCGGCGTCTGTCCGTGGCGCCCAGCTACGACTCAGGACGCTGTTCAAATTCCTGCCGCGCCACAGAGCGCCTTCTGCATGGTTTTATATTAAATAACATCATATTTCTCTCAAATCGTCAATACATTATACAAAGACACCACTGCTCCAAAATACTACTTGCATTGGTTTTCAAAAATGTAAACACATAATAAAATGTATAATAAACGTAGTCCTTTTAATCTTATCTAAAATTTAGGATTATTTTCTTTATTTTCATCAGACCATTATTTTGCATATACACTGTGCATTATGCAGTGTGCACATTCTTCATTACCATAAAAATGTTAAATATAAAAAATAGATATTATAAACTGAAACCGAAACTAAAATAGAATAGTATATTGGTTTAATAAAAATACAAAAAAAATGTTACAAGCTAACGTTAGCTTTTACAATGTAGTTGCCTAGACAACAGATACAACAAAACAATAACAGACTTAACAGATCATATTTATTACTGATTGATTTATTTATTTTATTTATTTTCTTATTAATTCTTAATTTGTTTATTTTTTTATCTTATTTTGTGTTAAAAAATAAAAATAAAGAGATTTAAGAAGATTGGAATTTTTTTGACAAAGCTTTTCTTGTGGAAAACCTGATGCGGCCCAGCCTCACCCAGACTCTGCCTCTAGCGGCCCCCAGGTAAATTGAGTTTGAGACCCCTGCTTTAAACAGACGCAACAGGTAGCAGAAGTGGAAGGCTCTTCAGTACACATGGCATAACCACCATTTTGGTTTTCTCCACTGTGGGTTGTGTTCTTCAGTGTTCTACGTAGTAGAAAACGTCATGGGGTAGGAAAGAGGTTGTGAGGCCCACTCTATCTTTGCAACCAAAGAAAGTTTCATATATGGTGTTGTCTTAATCCCAGAATGAAAGGCCCTGTTCTTCATAAATTGGGCGAACCGCAATCCTTCACTCCAGCTTTCAATTTTTTCATCTTGCATCCAAGCACACAGCATGTTTTTGATGTCTTGATTAGCTCTTTCAACACTGCCCTGGCTTTGTTAGTGGAGTGGCTTGGCCATGTACAATCTGCAGTGTGGATCAGCACTCCTTTAGGCTGCTCAACACACTGTTTGGCAGATTCTCTGCCATTATCGGACTGTAGAATCGATGGCTTGACCACCACACCTTTGTTGCCACCTTTGTTTTTTTCTGACATGGCTCACAAAGGTGACTGTACAGATCAATATTATAACAAGTACTGTTCTTATACAGTGAGGGAAAAAAGTATTTGATCTCCTGCTGATTTGGTACGTTGTCCACTGACAAGAAATTCAGAGAAATAATTAGTCTATAATTTTAATAGTAGGTTTATTTGAACAGTAAGAGACAGAATAACAACAAAATACTCTGGAAAAATACATTTCAAAAAAGTTATAAATTGATTTGCATTTTAATGAGTGAAATAAGTATTTGATCCACTATCAATCAGCAGGATTTCTGGCTCCCAGGTGTCTTTTATACAGGTAAAAAGCTGAGATTAGGAGCACTCTCTTAAAGGGAGCCTCAGCTTTTTACCTGTATAAAAGGCACCTCTCCACAGAAGCAATCAATCAATCAGATTCCAAACTCTCCACCATGGCCAAGACCAAAGAGCTGTCCAAGGATGCAAGGACAAGATTGTAGACCTACACAAAGCTGGAATCGGCAACAAGACCATCTCCAAGCAGCTTTGTGAGAAGGTGACAACAGTTGGTATGATTATTCGCTAATGGAAGAAACATAAAATAACTGTCAGTCTTCCTTGGTCTGGGGCCCTCGTGGAGTTTCAATGATCATGAGAACGGTGAGGAATCAGCCCAGAACTACACGGGAGGATCTTGTCAATGATCTCAAGGCAACTGGGACCATAGTCACCAAGAAAACAATTAGTAACACATTATGCCGTGAAGGACTGAAATCCTGCAGCACCCGCAAGGTCCCCCTGCTCAAAAAAAGTACATGTACAGGCCTGTCTGAAGTTTTCCAGTGAACATCTGAATGATTCAGAGGAGAACTGGGTGAAAGTGTTGTGGTCAGATGAGACCAAAATCGAGTTGCCAAAATTGGCATCAACTCAACTCGCCATGTTTGGAGTAAGAGGATTGCTGCCTATGACCCCAAGAACACCATCCCCACCGTCTAACATGAAGGTGGAAACATTATGCTCTGGGGGTGTGTTTCTGCTAAGGGGACAGGATAACTGCACCACATCAAAGGGATGATGGACGGGGCCATGTATCGTCAAATCTTGGGTGAGGACCTCTTTCCCTTAGCCATGGTCATGGATGGGTATTCCAGCATGACAATGACCCAAAACACACGGCCAAGGCAATAAAGGAGCAGCTCAAGAAGAAGCACATTAAGGTCCTGGAGTGGCCTAGCCAGTCTCCAGACCTTAATCCCATAGAAAATCTGTGGAGGGAACTGAAGGTTTGAGTTGCCAAACGTCAGCCTCAGAATCTTAATGACTTGGAGAGGATCTGCAAAGAGGAGTGGGACAGAATCTCTCCTGAGATGTGTGCAATCCTGGTGGCCAACTACAAAAAACGTCTGACCTCTGTGATTGCCAGCAAGGGTTTTGCCACCAAGTACTAAGTCATGCTTTGCGAAGGGGTCAAATACTTATTTCGCTCATTAAAATGCAAATCCATTTATAAGTTTTTTTGAAATGCGTTTTTCTGGATTTTTTTTTTTTTGTTGTTGTTATTCTGTCTTTCAATGTTCAAATAAACCTACCATTAAAATTATAGACTGATCATTTCTTTGTCAGTGGGCAAACGTACAAAATCAGCAAACAAACTTTTGTCCGACAATAATAGGAGCAAATGTCTGTGGCGAGAGCGGAAGTTCATGTGTTTCGCTACCGGCACGCCACCGCCAAGCGAAGACCCAAGCATGAGTAGCAGGGGTATACTCTGCCCGCTGGCCCTTTGGCATTGTGTATAGAATGCCTACGAAGTGTGTGAAATATGAACTGTTTCATACTTTGACAATTGATTTTAGGCATTCTGTATATTCCCTAGGCATTCTAAACAATGCTGGATTTCACGTATTGCCGGTAACATATATATAGTACTCGTGTACGCTGAGAACACTTATTCAATAGTAAGACAACAGTCAATTCGGCAGCTTTCAGAGGGATCTGGACTGGGTGCCAACATCTGTATTACCAAATTGTCTCCATTTACAGACAGTTACTGTCTTTACTGTTTATTGATGATTGATGATATGATTTTGGTGAAGATCTGTCAGAAATGTAGTTTTACTTTTTTTTTAAAAGTTTTTTTATTTTTTATTTTACTCAACTACATGTAATGTCTCTTACTACCATTAAAATGTCTTTACTGAATGTCTCTGCTCTTGTCAGGAATGACACCATGTTGGATGCAGATGGAGACTTTGACTTGGAAGACACAATGGATGTGGCCCGTCATGTGGAGGAGCTGCTCCGCAGGCCCATGGCCAACCAATGGAGCAGTCAACAGTCCTGAACCTGAACTTGCACACCCTCAGGTCTCTCCCATCTTGTCCTACACCTCTCATTCTCTCTGGACTGCAATTAGACTGCAAGATGTTTCTTGTCTTAATTGGTCATTCTGATAGATCCATATTATAATTTACTGTCCATTTTTGGTTTAACGAGACCACAGGCATTGTGGAAAAGAGTATGTCTGGTAATCAAGAGCCATCTAACTGTCTAATGCTCCTTTTCCATTACACAGTTTTAGCACTACTCGGCTTTACTCGACTGGACTCGGTTTTGGTCATTTTCCCTTACAGTTAAGTACCACCTCAACATGGGTGGGATTGTCATAGCACGGTGGCGCAAAACTGCCATGATGTCCTTTTATACACGACACAAATGCATTCGCACCTCCTCATAGGTCCATGGTGTTGTTTTGTGAGTAGCTTTATCCATTTGCCTCACTAAAGACTATAAAAATGGAAGAACAAATGGTTGCTGGGCCCTGCCATGGGCTGGTGACCTGTCCAGGGTGTACCCCTGCCTTTCACCCAAAGAGAGCTGGGATAGGCTCCAGCAGATCCCTATGATGCTAAATAGATGATGGATGGATGTTGCTGTTGCTGGTTTTTAAAAATGGCAGGTCTGATTCTTGTGTTGGACGTGATTGGACGTCGCGCTCATGCCAATCAGTATGTTGACATCACATTTTAGTATCAGCTCAGCTTGCTTGGAACTGCGGCCAAGGAGGTACTAAATAAGTACCTGCTACCAGGTACTATCCCCTAAAGAAAAACCCCAAAAACCGAGTTGAGTTGAGCTAGTGGAAAAGCCCCATCAGTGTCTCTGCAGAGAAAGTCAACCTGCAGTCAAGAGACAGTGTTACTGGCATTTGACAGAGGCTGGTGTTAATGTTCTCTTTTACTTACCATATTTTCTCAGGGCTGTCACATGGGGCTGCTTTGGATCAGTGGAATTTTTAACTGAGACATGCATTTTATTTATGCTTTAAACTCATATGTGCCTGATGAGCTTGTAGCTGGTACAAGAAAACCTTTTAATAGAAATTCAGAGCAGACAAACTAGCTTCTCTTAAAATTCTTTGTAAATGTTTTCTTTTCCTTCTACACATTTAACATTGGTGAATGCAATGAAATGTTGACAAATTGTCGCTTCTCGTTTACAGGGGTTTTTAACAATAATTTATAGAATATATAGAAAATTCAATTCACCACACCTTTATTGTCACTGCACAATGTACAATGAAATTTCCTAAAGACAGTAAAAAAATATATATATAAATACAAATAGAGTAGAATATTCTACCACCACATACACACTTAATTCACCCACACACAAACAACATTGCACAATGCCCAAATTCTTATTAAATAACTGGGTCTTAAAGTTGGACTATAACCTTTGCAGAACATTGGCAACTATAAACATTGATAGTATTTAAAGTATGATGGCAAATACATTTTTTTCTTTGTTTTCCAAGATTCTCTGGAGTCAGATGCTATAGCCCCTTCCACTCTACCCTTGTCAGACTCAGAATCCACCTTGACTACTAGAACTTAGTCCAACTACAGTATGTGGTGTTACACTTTACTTGGGTCGATGTTAGCCATGCTTGTTGCAGCATGTCTTTTGCATGTAAGGGTATTTTAAATATGTTAGCAGCCTGGAGCACACACACAGACTTAACAAAATTATAGGAACATAGATTATTATATTCAAAGTAACCATCTGCTAGTGGGTTGTTATTGGTGCATTCATAAATTCAAATTGGCAGTGTCATCTGAACTGTCACTTTTTTCAGCCATCTCTCCCCTGTTGCTGCACATTGATGTGAACTTCTGAAACTAGCTTGGAATTGCAGACTATACCTTTAAAAGGTTTTGTTGTAGCAAGGTGAGAAAGGTAGACAAGGCCAACTAGAGCACAGAAGCATCCTGAGTTTAAATGGTTAAAGATGACCTCATTAGAAAGGACAATAAACAGAAAATATATTTCACAGGTAGGTAACTGAGCTGTTAATCTTCTACTAGCTGTGTGACAGGTTTAAACCTATGCTGTCAAAACAAAATTAAATGATTCTTTAGGAGTAGTACAAGTCATAAAAAGTCATAAATTAAGCAAACTGAATCTGCAGTGTCAAGTTCACCATAACATTTACAGTATCTTATGTTTGCAGACATTACATTAAAAGCCACTGGTCATGCCAGACTATCTATGGCTGTAGCAGCAAAACTTGTGCCTGTACTGATTTAAAACAAGAGAGAGCGTATTACTTATGAATTCAACTTTATGTATGAGAATGATTTAGTTTCTTTTTTCAAGGGTTACATAGTCTGACTAAATTACAGAAAATGTTCATCAGTAGCAACAGCTATAGTTTTGTGCTTTATGCTAAATATTTTTGAGTTTGATGATTTGATTAAGTCTTCAAAACACATGTTGGTGCAACATGATCTTTGGTAATGAAATATGGTAATTATTTTAACTAGGGATGCACTAATGCACCAGTTTTCAGAGTATGAGTACTTACATTTAAGCACTTGCTGACACCGTTTAGCCCTAAAAATTACAATAATACTAATAAAAATAACAGTAGCATAAAGTGTAATAACTAGAGTTTTTATTTTCATTAGATCTTGTTTACTTTGTGATTGTGATGGAATAAAATGTACAGCTACAGGTTGCTGCTGACATTCAACAATTAACATAGAACTCCCACCATTTCAAATGTGTTACTGACTGAATGTCAGTACTGCACAACATGCTGTGACACAGTGGTTCTGAACATTTTTGAAGTATCACTATCTACAATATCATCTTCTCCACCTAACTATCTTTCAGCCATTGTGACGTTAAAGCAGCACTATGTAACTTTTGCTCACGGTTTCCTCCATCTGGTTGAGAAGTGCAATTGTCTGTTACCAATGTTGTAAATACTTTCACTGTATAAGCTTCCCCGTGGGCAGACACATGAATTTGTTGACTAAGATGGATGATGGAACCGGCGAATCCAGAGTGTAAGCCCGTCTGATATTGATTCATGTTTCGACTCATGTCCAATCACTCTCTCTTTCTTTTCTTCGCTTGCTCTGACAAAACCCTTTGTTTTTTTCGCTGGCTCTGCCATGGGGTTTGTTTTGAGAATCTTATAGTTAGTCTTATAGAAAGTCTTATAGTTAGCTGTTGGCTAACTCCACCCAGTCTGAGTAAAACTTGTGACGTATGCCGTAAAGCAGGTCGCACTCTTCTGCTGGCAGCCGATGGGCGGGGCTAAGTGATCCTACCCAAACATGAAAGTTGTGTAGTGCTGTTGCTGCTGATGTGAGCCCGCTCAGGCTGCAGCGCCAGTAGAATTCGTCTGGTTAAGAGTTGTTCTACCACTGAAATAGAGACATTATTTTAAGGTTGAAAAACTACATAGAGTTGCTTTAACAGAATTTGCTATTAAGCAGTATTGGTCCATTGTGTCAGGTAGCAATGTTGAGTACAAATACTTTAGGGCCGCATCGGACTGTGTACTGGTATTTGTATTGGTGCATCCCTATTGTTAACTAATGGTCATGAGAACCTGAAATGCATATCTGGGGTTTACCAACATAATCATAGCAGTTAACTGTGAAAAACAGTAAATATTGTTATATTAAAATGTGAAATGGCAAAATCATTCTCAGTATAACTCACCAGTGTGATAACACATTGTCTCGTGCTAAATACAGATATTTTAATCTGTAGTTAGTTAATGCTCTGTGCATTGGTAAACAATTTAGTGAGTGAGACTTGTTTTGGTCATTCATACTTTAGGTCTGGAAACACGGAAAGAAATCTTTACTGTAACTAGAATGTGTTTACTTAGAGTCCGTAGAATATAATGCGTCATTTGTAATTGTATTAAGAGTATTTCACTAAAGTCAAAAAGGATAATCTAAAGTCAAGTTCCAAAATCACTGTGTCCTGCATTCCCCATAATGCAGCTTCTCCCTCCCTCATATACCCCTGTCTTTGAAAGGACTTAACTTGAGTTGATTCAGGTCACTCAGACCTGACAAAGTCTTTAAAGAGCCACAGAAGACTTTGTACAACTGTTGTCATAGGCTGGACAGAGCCTGCAGTTGTCAAATGGTTGAAAAATACTGATCGAAAAGTATGTACAGACTCTTCTAAGCCAAGGAGACAGATTAATAAACTGAAGCTTAGATTCAGGCTGCTTTAGCAGCAACACCTTGAATGTAACAATATATTCTCATCTTGTAGGAAACATGACATGTTGGTGTTTTTTTTTGTTTTTTTTTTTTTTTTCTTTGGCAAAGCAGTTGCATGATTGAAGTCACAGTGTACCTGCAGTGTACTGTACAGCCCTAATGTGGCTATACAGCCTTCACAATGCTTCCTTCAGGTAGAATGCTAAACAAAATTGCCAGAATATTTTTAGTCTTGTCAGTGAAAATGGAGACACACCAGTTCTTTATTTCATGCTGGGTGCTATGTCATACAATGTCAGATGCATATTCTGGGAGTTCAAGATGGACCTTTGCATCTTACTACACACTTGCATATTTAAAAATCCACATATACAGTTTTTAATCTGTTTACTTACTGCAGCAATCAAAAGCATGGGTGTCTACACCATTATTTTGTCTCCATTCCATGACATCCTGCAGGCTCTTTAAGGCTGAGTAGTCCTCCCAGTATTTCTTAGCTTAAATCTTATCTAATATATTATAGGATTGCACTGCCACTGTCCATCAAAATTAATGTTAATGATCATTATGTTTTTTTCACTCCTCTAGTGTACTGTATTACCTTTCTCACACTTCAGTTCCGTCAAAACCCACGTCAGACTCCAACCTAAATCTGTTAATCATTGGTAATTTATTTTGAGAACTCCAGCTCAGTCACAAATGACAAACTTGTTTAAAAACCAACCTTACAAGACCTAATATTGCCTTGTGGAAATGGAATGATAGCAGTGAGTGACTGACTTTTAAAGATATTCCATGTACTGTACATGTATATTATCAAAATTGAACCTTAAGTGCTTTGTATGTGCTGTCTTAAAATCTAAGTTTAATTGTCTGACAATTCTCAATGCTCACATCTCAGACACACATGCACTGCAACTAACAATTATTTATATTATTTGTTAATATGGCCAATTGTTTTTTGTTTGGTCCACAAAATATTAGAAAATAGTGGCCACTAATCCAGATATTTAAAATTATTTAGTTTGCTGATACTTAAATCCATACATTTGAAATGATGGAACCAAGAAAATGTTCGTATTGTTTTATGCATTTTTGTTTGTGTTCAACACGGCTTCTGAAACCAAAGTATGGTCAGACCACCAAGATGGATGCTGTCCAACCTCTACCTTCATGATGATGATAAGGGAGACTCTGCATATAAAGCTTTCTGCATTCTCAGTTATCTTGTAAGTGCGACCCCAGTAAGTGTTTCTGTGAAGCTTTTGTGTGACCTGTCGGTGCCTTGTGGATTGTTAATAAACACCACTGTGCATACAGCACATCTCTAAGCCATTGTCATGAATACTGCATGGCTACCAGCTTTAACAAGGAATATGACTTCTTTTTCAGAAAACACAACTCACCCTGAATGAATGTTAACACAGTAGAGCTCAGGTAACCTCACTGTGAAATAAAGGCAGATGAGTCCAAATCAACCAAATAATACCTGATAATTCCAATGTAGTTGGGATACGTTTCTAACTTGTTACTTTTGTCTTTTATGCTCTTTGTTAGGCTGTTTAGTAAAAGCTGAAAAACAAACTTTGATTGTGTACTAAACCAGCAAAATTAAACAAGCACTTTGTTGTTCACTTGCAAAGTTATTTGACATTCTTCTAATGCCGTACTTATCTTGTTTGTCTTTGAATCAATTTCAATGTATGTATATCTTCAGCGTAATTCAGTTTTCTAGCTAACTGCTGCTGTATGTTTGCTGGTGCCTGTACAGTCTGTCTACAGTCAATTTTTTACCTGAATTTCCCTTTGGGGATGAATAAAGTTTATCTTAAGTTGTTGGATTTCTTATTCCGTACTGTTTTGCATTTTGCTGCAAGGTATATGTTGGGATTGGGGACATGAAAATAAATGTTTTTTTAATCAACAAAATTCCTTTGTGGTTTATTGGCATTGACTTGTATTTTCCCTTGTTGCATGGACAGAATTTTTAGTCTTTGTCATTATCATATACAGTTGTTTCAGAAAGCATTCAGACCTTTCACTTTTTGCATACTTTGTTTTACAGATTAAATTTTAAATGGATACAATTTCTTGTTTTGCCTTTCAATTAATTGTACATTACCCACAATAACTAAATGTCCTTTAAGAATTTTATAAAAATATTCAAATCAAACCCTGGTGTAAGATAGGATCAAATTTATTAATTATCAAATGGTAATTCAAGTATCTCTCCTTTTATAAAAGTATTTTGTATTCAATACTTTGTAAAACTTTTTTTTATTCCATTATGATATTGCATAGCTGATGGCAACAGTAACTTTGAAACAATGTTTTTATTGTGTAGTAATTAATTTAAATAATTTAATTCTAACTCTAAATAACATCAGTTCCAGATGGGACAGCAAGAGAAAAAAACTGAATTCCCTGGGGGATTATAGAAACGTAGCTTGAGCAAAATGCATTGTAAAGCAGTAATGGGTAAGGATATTACAGTTGAATAACTGAGATACCAATATGTAGTTCTTCAGCCAGTTTTCAAGGAATAGAAGAGGAAGAGTATTAATCCCCAAGGGGAAATTCAATTGTTATAGCAATTATTTTTTTGTGTGTGTTTGTGTGTGTGTGTATTGTTTATATTGTGTAATTATAGAGTCTTATGGCCGTGGACACAAAAGACTTCCTGAATCTTTCAGTCTTGGCTTTAGGAGGAATTAGTCTGCGGCTGAATGAACTTCCCATTCGCCACAGTTCCTCATGAAGTGGGTGGGCAGGATTGTCCAATATGGAGTTGATTTTGTCCACCATCCTCCTCTCTGCCACAGCCTCCAGACTGTCCAGTTCCAGTCCAACAACAGATTTTGCCTTCCTGATCAACTTCTTCAGTCTGTTGGCCTCACCAGACTTGATGCCACCTCCCCAGCACACAACTGCAAAGAACAATGCACTTGCTACTACAGACTGATAGAACATCTTCAGTAGTTTGTTACACATGCCAAAGGAACAGAGTCTCCTGAGGAAGAAGTCTGCTCTGTTCTTTCTTGAAGAGTGGATCTGTATTGTTTGACCAGTCCAGTTTGTTGTTAATGTGGACTCCAAGGTATTTGTAGGAGTCCACAATCTCTACTTCCTCTCCAAGGATGGAGACAGGGACTTCCTGCTCTTCCTAAAGTCCACTAGCAGTTCTCTGGTTTTATTGATATTCAGCTTTAGACAGTTGTTGTTACAGCAATCAACAAAGCTTTTTATCAAATGTCTGTATTCCTCATTGTTATCATTATTGATGCATCCAATGATTGAAGAGTCATCAGAGAACTTCTGGAGGTGACAGGTTCCTGAGTTGTAGCAGAAGTCTGAGGTGTAGAGTGTAAACAGGAATGGTGCCAGTACAGTTCCTTGGGGTGCACTGGTGCTGCTCATCACCACATCAGATATGCAGCCATCTAGGCGAACAAACTGTGGTCGCCCAGTGAGGTAGTCTGTGATCCACTCTACCATATCTGCAGGAACTTCCATACCCTGCATCTTTGCACTTAGCAGGTGGGGCTGAATAGTGTTGAAAGCACTTGAAAAGTCAAAAAACATGACTCTCACAGTGTTGCCCTGCCTCTCCAGATGGGAGTATGCTCTGTGCATTAAGAAGATGATGGCATCTTCCACTCCGATGTGTTCCTGATATGCAAACTGCAGGGGGTCCAGAAATTCAGACACTTGAGACCTCAGGTGTTGCAGGACCAGTCTGTCAAACACTTTCATGACATGTGATGTTAGCACTACTAGTCTGAAGTCACAAAGGGTACTGGGACGGCCTCTTTTTGGTAATGGGACAATACAGGAAGTTTTCCATAACTTTTTGAGCCTCAGAGAGAGGTTGAAGAGTTTCTGAAAAACCTCTGCAAGCTGTCCAGCACACAGGTTAAGTACTCTAGGGCCTATCTCATCTGGTCCTTTTGCTTTGTTGGTCTTTAGTTTGGATAGTTCCTCCCTCACCTCTTCTGTGGCAAAGGCTGGGCGTGTGTGTTGTGTTGATGAGGAGTCAGATGGTGAGGGCAAGGGAGGAGGTACTGGAGGTGAGGTATACTTCAATGTTGTATGGCTGCTGATAGAGGAGATGGCATCAGTGGGCAATGGGGAGACAGCATTGGTAGAGATTTGGCATTGTTTGGTGGAGTGAAGAGACCCCAAGGCATCAGCTAAGGTGGTAGAGGGAGGTGGGATGGTGTGTGAGGACACTGGGTCAGAGTAAGAAGCAGAGGTGGTGTCAAATCTATTAAAGAACAGGTTAAGTTCATTAGCAAACTTTGAGTCTCCTTCCACAGCAGTGTGTGACTTCTTCTCAACTTGTGCTCTACTCTGTCTCTATAGAGCTGCTTTGCCTCCCTCAGCTTCCACTTGAGTTCCTTCTGCACAGCTCAGAGTTCCTCCTTGTCTCTTGCCATGAACACCCTCTTATTCTTGTTGAGGAGGCCTTTAATGTCCTTATTTATCCATGGCTTATTATTGGGGAAACAACAAACTTTTTTGGATGGAACAACATTGTCCTTCATTTAAAAACTGCATGACAGGAAGTTTCTGTATAACACATTTGTTATCCTTTTTGTTTTGTACTTTGTATTGTATTGTTCAGAACCCCCCCTCGGTGTGTGACAGGAGCACAACAAGGTGCTACAACTTATAGACAGTAAACCATCTGGGGGTGGGTTGAACTTTGTTTCAGCAGGGAACATTTAGAGATGTCAAAGGTTTTCATCTTGTACGTTTTGTTCCATGAGTTTATGGCAACAGGTTTGTAGACTGAATTAGGCCACCTGTGTAATAGTACCATCATATGACTTGGTCATATGACTTGGTCACATGGCAAACTGCAGAAGGCTCTCATAGAAAGTATATTCACTACGTCCTCTGATTGGCTGAGAGTTCAAAGGGAGGCAGCGCCTCTCTCTCTGGTTGGCCAGCGCTCGTGCAGTAAAGCAACGCTTCCTGGTAATCTACAAATGGAGAAGTAAAGTTGTTTTCAAACGGAGCTGCGGTGGGAAGTCTGGGATTGTTTGGCAGGGGAGCAAAATGTCACCAAGAAGCAGCTGCAGCCTGCTTCTGGTCGCGTTGGTCGTTTTCACTGTCACTGCACACTGTAAGTTTCAGACTCTAGACCAACTAAGACCGAGAGCCAGTGATGAGGCGCAGGCGAGGGCGGTGGCCGAACTGCTGAAGCGCCTGCTCGGGGACAGATCCGCCGAGTTTATGGTGTCAGTGAACGGAAGCCTTTCCAACGACAGCTTGGACGTGTGTGAGCTCAGGTCCACTAAAAACAGCAAGATAATCGCAGTGGGCAGCACTGGAGTGGCCGTGGCTTCTGGCATTTACAACTATTTGAAATATTTCTGCAACTGTCATGTTTCCTGGTCCGGAGATCAGCTGAATCTGCCCAGTCCTCTGCCCAGGCTCACCGGCGTCCTGCGCATTAACACCCCGCACAGGTCAGTGACCCGCGGGTAGCAGCGAGGTGCGGTCAGTCAAATTACTAGCTTCTTACAGCACATTTGATGGGAATTTATTGAAAACGATCCTCATCTTAGTCCCGTTTGTTTATATATTCAGTGTATACTAAGATCAGGAGATAGAAAAGTAAATCGATGAGCCGACCCTGTTGATGGCACTAAATGCTGAATGGTTAGTTGTCCTGAGGTGCTGCCATAGTTCATGTATGTTATCAGCAGCAAAGAGCACCTAAAAACATCAAGAACAAAATACTATCATGATGTAACTATCAAACCTTACAGGTAAGACAACCATGGTGTGTCTGTGTGTTTGAATTCTATAGTGGCAATATTTGGGGGGCATGTGCTCCCTCAGCCCCCTCCACTGCAACACAGCACAACAAAAGCCACGGGTGCATGACAGCTGGAACACTGCCACACATTATTTTTCTCTGTTTACTGTGAGCACTGTGGACACTCGTACTGCCGGCCGGCTCTTTAAACGACCCTTCCTTTCAATTATCTGTTGTGCATTAGACCTGCATCAGCTCACCCCAGTTATGTCATGTGCATAGACTGAAAAAGCCATGACGAACATGGCAGAGTTTGGTTTTCCCATAACTGTTAGTGGTTGAGGGGAAGCTTCAGCCGTTGAGGGGCAGCAGTTAACTAAAGCTTGTAGTCTGATGGGACATAGCACTTGTTGCCTTTGTGCAATGCAAGAAACGATAATCATTTATTAATATATTTGAAAATAGAATGATTAGGATAGGTGAGGTAAAGGCGTTTAGGGATAGATCCTGATAATAAACCACATTTGTGTTTAGCTAGACACCAAGTCGTATTTTGTGAAACAGGTTAAAAATTATGACCCTACTGGAATCAAATTTGATCCAGAAAGATTTTACAGGATTTTAGAAATACCTTTAAAGCTCTGGAAGCCCGTTTCTGCCGCTGGGATAAAAAATAAAGCAACCCCCTAAATCAAAATAATGAGATACTTTCTCAATATTCTGACTTACTAACTCAACCAAGTCAGAATATTGAGAAAGTATCTTGTTATTTTGAGTTCCTCAACTCAGCAACTGTTGTTTAATAACCTTCAATTTTTGAATTGTCTCCAGAGATTTAGCAGGTTTTCTGTCTGACTCAAATCTTGTGGTATTTCATGAAAGGCACAAACAGGATACATTTTGTCACTAAAGTGATAAAATGTAAATATCTTTGTACATTGAAATGGCTAATTACTTTTCTAGGAAATATGACTTTGATAATAAACTAAAAATGGTTTGTATCTAGATTCCGGTATTACCAAAACGTCTGCACATTTAGCTACTCCTCTGTGTGGTGGAATTGGCCCAGGTGGGAGAGGGAGATTGACTGGATGGCACTGAATGGAATCAATCTGCCACTGGCTTTCACTGGCCAAGAAGCCCTGTGGCAAGAGGTAAGAGAAAACCTCAAATAACTGCTTTTCTTTACCAGAGCTCTATTAAACCACAGTAACATGATTAAAGGCAGGTCCAAATATCTGTGTTTGCTTCATTATCAGAACATTTAAAGCTTTTGTGTACCTCCAGGTTTACAGGGCACTTGGATTAAACCAGTCGGATATTGAGGAGTTCTTCTCTGGCCCTGCATTTCTTGCCTGGAACCGTATGGGAAATATGTTCAAGTTTGGTGGACCTCTGCCCCAGTCCTGGCATGTGAACCAACTCTACCTCCAAGTACTGAAACCTACACAATCCAAACATTTCTCTTTTTGGCACCCCTTACTGCTACTATTAACCACAGAGACTGAGAACAATGTGGACTGCACTTGACATCAACCTGGATCATTAATGTTTTAATGATTGGCTTCAGTTTTAACAGTTAAGAATTATCATTTAATGGCCCTTTTGTGATGAAAATCATATGTTTATTTCACTGGAGAATTTAGTGTGCCATGTGCTTCAGAATAATTCCTCTAAATAACATTTCCTCTCTTTTTCCAGTTTAAAATCTTGGAGCGAATGAGATCCTTTGGCATGATTCCTGTGTTGCCAGCATTCTCTGGGAACATCCCCAAGGGAATACTCAGGTGACTCAGGGATGTTTGTGGTTCAATGTTTCAAGACATTTTTCTGCTTTATGTAGACTAATCAGCACAGAATTTACAAGTATGCATTAGATCATAATGCAGCTTCATGCATTAAGCTAGAGTATCCAGATTCTTTGGATTAGGTAAAGTATAAATATTCCATTAAGATACTTGCAATATCAAACACAAGTAACAGTAAGAGTATTCCCTGTATTTCAGGTTGTATCCAGAAGCAAATGTAACCAGATTGGGTCCTTGGGCTAAGTTCAACTGCAGCCTCTCGTGCTCCTATATCTTAGACCCTCGGGACCCACTTTTCCTCCAGATTGGTTCACTCTATCTTTCCGAAGTGGTAAAGCAATTTGGCACAGACCATATATATAACACTGACACCTTCAATGAGATGACTCCACCTTCATCTGATCCTGCGTACTTGTCTGCTGTCAGTCGCTCTGTCTTTGCCTCCATGACTGCAGGTGAGTGTCTGGATGGCCAGCATACTGTTCACAGCCTATAAGCTGGTGACATTTTAGAACCCAAGTTAAAAAAGTGACCTAGTGTGATGACCCATAAATGACCTGTTGCCCACCTCTCTTAGACAGCCTGCTAATCTCCTTGCTGATTTTCTGCTAGGTTCTAAAACTCCTTTTTTTGTCCCTTATCCAAAACCTATTTTATCCCTCCCCAGTTGATCCTCAGGCAGTTTGGCTGATGCAAGGCTGGCTGTTCTTCAATGACGCCGCATTCTGGAAGCCGGCCCAGATTCAGGCCCTACTACATGGAGTGCCCCTTGGACGAATGATCGTGCTGGACCTGTTTGCAGAGACAGAGCCAATTTTCTCCTACACCGAGTCGTTCTATGGACAGCCGTTTATCTGGTGCATGCTGCATAACTTTGGAGGTAACAGTGGTTTTTTTGGTACAGTGGAGAGCATCAACTCAGGGCCCTTTAAAGCCTTGCATTTCCCAAACACCACCCTGGTGGGCATAGGCATAGCACCTGAGGGCATTGAGCAGAATGCTGTCATGTACGAGTTAATGAGTGAGTTGGCTTGGCGCAAAGAGCCAGTCAACTTGTCCAAGTGGGTATCATTGTATGCAACACGCCGCTATGGCAGCACACAAGAGAACCTGACTGCTGCATGGAGGCTCTTGTTTGCCAGTATCTACAACTGCACTGTACCACATTACCGAAATCACAACCATAGCCCACTGGTGCGCCGACCTTCCTTTCACATGAATTCTGAACTTTGGTATGACCCCGCTGACTTGTACAAAGCCTGGAAACTGATTATAGAGGCAGCTCCTTCTCTCATGTCCAAAGAGACCTTCCGGTATGACCTTGTGGATGTGACTCGGCAAGCCCTAGAGGTCCTGACAACATCTTTTTACCAAGATATTGCAGATGCTTTTCAGAACCACAAGCTGCAAGAGCTGCTGACTGCAGGGGGTGTGCTGGTCTATGACCTCCTGCCTGAGCTCAATCGTTTGCTGAGTAGTGACCGCCATTTCCTGTTGGGGACATGGCTGGAGCAGGCACGGTCCTTCGCTCTGAATGAGGAGGAGGCGAAGCTCTATGACATGAACGCCAGAAACCAGCTCACGCTATGGGGTCCCAGTGGTGAGATCCTGGACTATGCCAATAAACAGTGGGGAGGCCTCATAGAGGACTATTATGCCCAGCGCTGGGGACTGTTCATCAACATGCTGGTAGAATGTCTGGACAGTGGACAACCATTCAAGCAGGATGTCTTTCACCAAGCAGTTTTCCAGGTAGAGAAAGGATTCATTTACAATGGTAGAAAGTATCCGACCAAGCCTCACGGAGACACATATGAGATCGCATACAAGATCTTTCTCAAGTACTACCCACAGGCCTTAAAGAGACTATAATGAGGAAAGACTATTTTGTGGAAAAACTTGTCTCAAGCCGCAGCAAGAAGAATGTCTTTCTCCACCTCTGGGTTTGCATGGCTATTCCAAAACATGTCACTGTAGAGAATCTAGCAGCCTCAATTTACAGGAATGATTTGTTTTGCACGTGTTAAAATCAAGAGAAAAATGTTTTCACATTCAGTTTAAATATCCAATCAGGAAAGTAGAAAATGAAAAGATAGCACACAGACATTGGGCTTAATTTTTTTTTTAATTTTAGCTTATCCATCCATTAGCTGTAACCAGATACACCTTGGACAGATCATCAGTGAATGTGAGTGTGTTTGTCGCTACATGTCAGCCCACATGTAGAGACAAACACACTCACATTCACATCTAAAGACAGTCAACCTATGCTGCATGTGGACTCTGGGAGGAAGCTGGAGTACCTGAAGAAAACCCACACAGAACAAGTGAAATCCACACAAAAAAGATACAGGCCTGTGGACAGGTTTGATGCCTCTGCACCACTGTGCTACCATCGTTTAGGGTCTGATGCAGCTTGTAGGATTTGGGGTTGTTGGTATGTGTACCTTTGGACAGAATTAGGCTAGCTGCTTGCATTTTTCATGCTAAGCTGGCCTACCCATGGTGACTCTAGCTCTGTACTTTACACAGAAATAAAATATATCCATCTTCTCAACTCAGCCTCAGAGAGACAGGAAATAAGAACAATTCACTGTTTCTTTAAATTTCACTTTTACACTATTACTGCAGGTAGACAGGCATTGAAATGTTTGACCTCCTGGGAAACTTTAAGCTATATCCACATTACAGACCTAATGCTTAATAACAATTCACATTCATGTTTATAAGTGACGTCTATCTGGTTCCAGTGTGAACAACGCTGAGCTCCTAAACTGCCACGCATTCACAGATTGAACTGAAATGTGAACCACATGCATATGAGAACATCATTGATGTGATGGTCAAATTGCACAATTTCCTCCTAATCTGCTTGGTTCTGATACGTTCCTTTCAGTTTGGCTTATTCAGAAGCTTCTTTAGACATGTCCAATAAATGTCAAATGTCTTGGTCTCCCCACTCACCCCCAGAACTGTTGTTGCTCTCCTCCATGCTTATTCTTACCAATCTGTAAGGGGACCACACTGAATGATGACTACAGGCTCTATGTGCCGAGTGAGGTGTTTTTAAAAAAAACAAACAAACAAAAAAAAAAACACATGAATTCTGATGTTCTGACAGCGTTGACACAAACTAGATTTGGATCTGATCTTGGATCACAAACACAAGTGGCCCAAATTTGATCTGAAAAAGTCTTGGATAGAAAAAGATTGTTCACACAGAGATCTGAGTCACTTCTTCTTTTCCTCTCGGCTGCTCCCTTCAGGGGTTGCCAAAGCCAATCATCTGCCTCCATTTAACCCTAGCCTCTGTATCCTCCTCACCCACACCAACTATCCTCATGTCCTCCTTCACTACATCCAAGAACCTCCTCTTTGGTCTTCCTCTAGGCCTCCTTCCTGGCAGCTCTAACCTCAGCATCCTTTTACCAATGTATTCACTGTCCCTCCTCTGAACATGTCCAAACCATCTCAATCTGGCTTCCCTGGCTTTTTCTCCAAAACATCTAACATGAGCTGTCCCTCTGATGTCCTCATTCCTGATCCTATCCATCCTCGTCACTCCCAGAGAGAACCTCAACATCTTCAGCTCTGCTACCTCCAGCTCTGCCTCCTGTCTTTTTCTCAGTCACTTGTAAGATATAAAATTAGGCTATTTCAGCAGATAACGTTAATGTAGCTATATTCAATAATGAGATAATATTTCAAAAACTGAAATAATCAGTCTGAAATGAAACTGAATGTTGTTTTTGACAAAATTTTGTGCTTCAGGTATTTCCCTTAACAGCATCGGAATATGTAGGCATAGTTACCCTATGAACAGAAGGATTTGTTTACTGTGTAATTGCTTTGACAAATTGGATCATGGTACCTTAACAAATAACTTCATGTCCCATCCCTAATGGTTTTCCTTTTTAAAAAAATATATTTTTATATAAATATTCATGTGTTAACCTGGGATATGTCACATCACTTTTTAAAATACAGTATCTGATAAATGCTTTCTTAGTTGACGATTTTAATATTTGTTGAATAAAGATGAGCATTGTTTGAGTCACCTAAAGAGCACAGCTGAAATTCCTAATGTGCCAACAAACATTCCATGTTGCACAGTGTTAGTGTCTGAATTTGATAAATGCTATTTTTGTATTTTGATTAAATAAACTGGTGATGTCATTTACCTTGTTGATTTATGTGTGCTCAGGTGTTGTTTTGTGTGCTCAGTAATGACATGATCTCCATATCATCAACGTGACTGGTGCGCAATATGTAACCGTTTCTCCACATATCCTGAACACACCTGATCCAGGTAATCAGCAGGGGGCAGGGCAGGGATAGTTGGAAAACAAACAGGACAGTGGCCTTCGAGGACTGGAGTTAGAGACCCCTGCTGTACAGCATTGTACTAGAAACCATCTCAGAGCACAGGTTCCAATTCAGTAACCCTACATACAAACGAGAACATTCAAACTGCACACAGGAACACAACAGAAACACATAAGTAGAACCTGCATTCAGATTTCAACTACTATTTTGTATTACTGTGGGTTACATTAAGATCTGTGAAAACTGGTGTGTATTTGTGTATAACTTGGCCAAAAAAGAGAAAGAGTTCAGTATTCACTTTAATAGATTAGAAAACTTAAACAAGCTGCGTGTGAAAATCTAAAACTGTACAGTATGCATTTGTACAAAAAAATATAAATTATTTTTAGTTAGGAAGCTATTACATATATTACATTACTATACAAAGGAGGCCAGCCCATGAGAATCCCAGGTTTCCTGAGTTTTCAGCGAGACGTGACCAGCTGTGTTTGCCAGGGAACCCGGATGTGTGGATTGAGGGTGGTAGTGCCCTCACATCTTTGTGCCAGAGTCTTGGAAAGTGCGCCACCTGGCCGCAGTCGAAATGAGAAGTCCAGCCCGTAGCCATGTATGGTGGCCAGGGATAGATAGATAAACTGAAGATATAACCAAAACCTGTTCAGGATGCCTTAACATTCAGAATGCACCTCCACAGGCACCCCTACATCCATGGGAATGGCCATCTGCATCCTGACAGAGAGTGCATATTCATTTTGCTGGGCCAGTCATGAATTCCATGCTCCTAATAGCTGTGGATGCTCACTCAAAATGGCCAGAGGTCATCCCAGTGAAATCTACAACCTTGGAAAAGACTATTTCTGTTTTGAGGAACATCTTCTAAAGGAATGGTCTGCCTGAGCAAATTGTGAGTGATAATGGCCCACAATATACTTCCGATGAGTTCAACTCTTCATGAAGAACAATTGGATTAAACACTTTAAATCAGCACCACACCATCCAGCAACGAACGGTTTAGCTGAACAGTTCATGCAAACCTTT
Organism: Mastacembelus armatus; assembly: GCF_900324485.2. Classification (NCBI taxonomy): domain Eukaryota; kingdom Metazoa; phylum Chordata; class Actinopteri; order Synbranchiformes; family Mastacembelidae; genus Mastacembelus; species Mastacembelus armatus. Next base: position 2,971,545 of record NC_046651.1, on the reverse strand, counting down.
AAAAAGTCCATTAAAGCAATGGGAAAAGAGGACATCTCCCTTCAACACAAAGTGGACAACTTCCTCCTTGTGTACCGAAACTCTGTTCATGTGACAACTAATCAAACACCGGGAATGCTGTTTATGAACAGAGATCTCGCATTGACCTCCTAAAGCCAGATTTATGGAGGGAAGTGCTGAATAAACAGTTCAGTACTTCGTCGAGTGATACTGCAAGGAGTTTAGTGTTAACGTGATTATCGAGAGCAAGTGGACACCTGGTAGTATAGTCACTAGAAGTGGACCGCTGTTGTATGAAGTGGACGTTGATGAGCATACATGGAGACATCATGTGGACCAGATACTGAATGCTCAGCCAAAGACCCCTGAGCAGCCAGCATCCAATAAACCAGACTCAACGTGTCCACCAGACTCTTCACCCAACTCTGATCATGACACCGACAGCAGTGTGACACTTACAGCTGATGAAGTGCCCCTTGAAGAGAGCACCCCACAGGCCCCTAGGTGCTACCCTGACAGAATCATGACACCACCAAAAAGACTGGACTTATGAGTTGTTTTGTAGTTACAAATAGTACTTAAAACGATGTTATGGACTGTTCTTAAAAACCAAAAAAAGGTGTATAATCAGAACAGATTGTGTTAAATGTATGAATGTATTGAAAAGCATTATAAAACTGAATGTGTTACTGTATATGCAGATGTGTAGCATAAATCTAAGGGGGGAGGAGTGTAGTGTATAGGTGGATCTATTACTTTAAGTGGAATCATTCCACTAGTCACTGGTTTTCCCTATAGGTGATCTGCCATGCGCATTGATATCTTGAGTTGCTTTTGGTTAAGTCAGGAAGGATTCAGGAATTAACCTGCTCCAAGTGTGCTTCATTACTTTATGTTGTTGCACAGACACGACAACAATCAACATAGTGGACGCCGCATGCTTCCGCTGCTCGCTGTACACTTGCTTGGGGCCAACATTGTGAGCCGCCGGGCGGAGGAGGCTCAACAATAACCCGGGGCATGTGGAAATTCTCTGAAATATTTATTATAAAAGCATCAATTTTCCTCTTCACCCACATGTGGCTGCTAGCAGTGGGAAGCATCTTTGTTATCTCGACCTTCTGACACCAATGTAATGCCCCTTACACCTCCAGCCACCAGACGACTAATTACTTTTAACTCCTTTATTGAAGCCTTGAATAGGACCAGAGCTACTGTCTCAGCCGTAGCCCACGCTGAACAACAAACCTAGCTAACTCTCGCTCGCCGCCAGCGCTCTCTCTCTCTCACCGTCTACACGCGCACACGCGTATGTCTCTTCTTCTACCCTGAAGCATGCATCTCTCTAGCTCCTCCCCTGGCCCCGAAAGAACAACCCAGGTAACAGAAAAAAACACCAGAGCCATTACAGCATTTATGGAGCAGGGGAGTCTGTTTGTTAAGAGGGGTTCTCTTTGTAAGAGCCGGTGGTCTGCTCGTTGTCAAATTGGAGTCTGAACAGTGCAGTATTTGGTGGAGAGGGTTGTGCAACTTCCTGTTGTTTACCTTAGTAGGTCACTAAAAGTTTTAGAGCAATAAATTACCTAAGGCTAAAACTCTTCCTCAGTCTTGGAATGTGAACATATTACTGCCTTAGGTCCGCTACGTCAATAACTTCTACTTACCAGGATATATTTTATTCCATTGGTCCTTTTTGACGAAGAGAAGCTAACCCCCAAGCAGAACCCTGGCTAAATATCTCAATTTGGGCACTTAGACATAGATGCTATTTGAACAGGATGGAAGACAATCTATAGGCTTGCCTTTGAGATTATCAGAAGGCGGTTAAAACCACCAAATCTAACTATTTGGCTAACATTGTGGTTTCACATTTAGTTTTACATCCTAAAATATCTGCAGCAACACACAAGGATTTTCCGCATTTTACAGACAACACTAGTTGATGTCCCTCTCCTTTCAGCTGTCTTCAATCAGTTTGAAGCAGTGTCTGCACTATCGGAGGTGTAAAATTTTTAGTTTTCTAGATGTAATCCCACTGGTGTAGTCCCAGCAGCAGGAGCTCATGAATAGCCTATGCTGAAAAGGACAAATCTAGATCCTTCTGTACTCTCTAAGTATAGACCAGTGGCCAAGTTGACTTTTATGACAAAGGTTTTAGAGATGATTGTTTTTACTCAACCTCAGTCTTTTTAAGTGACAATGACACCGAGGAAAAATTTCAATCTGGATTTAAATCGAAGCATAGTAAATAGAGTCAGCCTTATTAAAAATTTATAGTCTCTTGGCTTCAGTGGGTTCTGTTTTACTGGTGCTTGTAGATCTCACTGCTTCTTATGATACAGTCAAACAGTGTATGGGAATGCATGGTCTTTGTTTAGGTCATATCTCACCAATAGAAGCTTCATTGTTAATATTGCTAGCTACTCATCTTCTTCAGCCCCTCTATATTGTGGTGTCCCTCAAGGGTCTGTCCTTGGTCCCCCTGTTTTCTTTGTATATGCTTACACTTGGATCTGTCTATAAAAAACACAGCCTCTCTTTTCGTTGCTAGGCTGAGGATATTCAGCTTTATTTACCTTATTTTTCGACTGTCTCTCTGACCTAAGAAGATGGCTGGCATGTAATTTTTAAAAATGTCAATGAAAACAAAACCCCTGAGCAAAAGTAGGTGATGATTGGTGATCAACTGCTCTTTACTACGATTGACAATGGCTTCGGCACTTCGATCTTTCACCTGAAGATGACCATAAAAAACCTTGGGGTGATATTTGATAGTGACTGGAACTTTGAGAAACAAATTAATTCAGATTCAATAATTTATTGTCATTGTTATAGATAACAAGATTACATTTAAGCATCAATCAAAATGCATAAGAATACAATACATGGTTATAAGTGCAGTCCCATAAAATGTAAATATCATAGTGAGGTATTAAGTGAGGTAGAGAGAAGGTTAGAATAAGTAGGTGATGTGTTGCAGAAATGCAAAGTCCAGTTCACAGCTATTGCAGTTGTGTGGAGAATGGAGTGTGGTTTTTGAGGTTTGGTGAGTTGAGGATAGGGGATTTCAAAATCTCTTTTAAAGATTTTGAAAACAGCGATCCATGCTTTTATTATTTCTAGATTTGATTATTGCCTGGTGTCAATTAGTTGTCTTTTTCTTGTCTCCAAATGGTTCAGAATGTAGCTTCTCGACTTTTAACAAATACATGTACATTTGAGCATATATCCCTCTTCATTGAATGTTGAATGTTACTAACCTTGTGCTCTCTCTCTCCCCTAGTTTGTGCTCTCTCCCTCTCTCTCTGTTCTCTCTGTACCTTCTGCAGGTGTCCCTGGTCCTGGAGCTGTATATCGCTGATGTGCAGTTACTGGTCCCACCAACCTGCAGTGTCTATTTGTTGTTTATTGTTGCTGTTCTTTTCTCTCTCCTCTATCCACTCACCCCAACCGGTCGAGGCAGATGGCCGCCCAAACTGAGCCTGGTTCTGCTGGAGGTTTTTTCTTCCGTTAAAGGGAGTTTTTCCTCTCCACTGTCGCCAAGTGCTTGCTCATAAGGGAATTGTTGGGTTTTTAGTTTTAGTTTTTGTAAAGTGCCTTGAGATGATTTGTATTGTGATTTGGCGCTATACAAATAAAATTTAATTGAATTGAATTGAATTGGCTTCCAGTTCATTTTAGAATTGATTTTAAGTTATTGACTTTTTTTTTGGCAGTTTTTGCCTTCATTTGTTATAGGACAGTGAAGAGAGACAGGAGGTGTTGGAAGGAGAGCAAAGGGAGATATGCGGGACAAGACGACTGGTCCAGGAGTTGGACCAGCACCACATTCATGGTCAGGCGTGTTAACCACTACACTACATGCGGTTCCCTTAGTTTTTGTTTTTAAGGTTTTAAATGGTTCGGGTCCCTCCTGTCACACTGATTTTGTGCAGTGGCACAAACCAACTAGATCTCTTATCATCAGGTCATCACCTTCTAAAGGAACCTAGGGTACAAATATAAGGGCTGGGATGATTATGCATTTGCTATTGCAAAATGTTACGAAATGCAACTTTGATATTACATGACTAAATTTGGGAAAAACAGTTTTTCTTAAATGGTAAAACTCAAAAAGGAAACTAAGCAAGAATTAAAGGTAAGAACAAAAAACTTGATCAAGACATGCCTTTGAAGAAAATAAAAAGCAAAACTAGAGAATAATATAGAGAAGATTTGGTATGTTGTGTGGAAGGTGGACGGGTGCATATATTTCAGGAGAAATTCAAAGGATTGAAATTTAGCCACAAAATGTAACTTCAAAATTAACACTGGTGTCGACGAACATGCCACTGCGTTTTGTGGCATCTTCTCCTGATAATGCTGAAAACAACTTAAATGACTCTGTCAGTTTTGATCATACAGATAACATCAACATATAATTCAAATCTGTAAAGGGTCTACTTTTATTTGTATACACACATAATAACAACAAAACGCAGTGCTTTTGTAAAATTAAGAAAGCAGACAGGGTGCGCTCTCTGTTTTCTCTGTCACCTCTTTTTACAGACACATAAATAAAACAACCTGAATCTCAGTGAATACTTTCCTCAAAGACATGAGAAATATATGCATAGAAAACTTGAAATATCTACTTTTAAGTGAAACAATTCAAGTCGAAAACAAACAATCTTTTCTTATGTAATTTGTATGAAAGTAAGGAGCAATGAGGTTTCTCCTGTCTCACCTCAATACAGCTAATGTGATCCCGCCTCACACTGAGCGCACTGTTCATAAGGAAATAATCTGAGGTGAGCCAGGTAATTATGCACATGTCCCTGAGAAATGGCATAAAACATCAAGCTTCATCATAAAATTTACTCACTTTTCTGCGCATTTGGATGATGGTACACCACACAGAAGAAGAGCAGAAGAAGCATTTTGGATGGTTCCAGACAGCGACAAAGAGTTTACTAAGAGGAAGAATGCGACTCAGATGATGAACGTTTGCATCTGCATTGCATTGCATTGCAGTAATTCCCTTTCAGCCACATTCCTGACTGAATGGTTCATTATGCAGCTCATTATGTGGGTCTTTGTCTTCTTCTTTTCTGTATTATTTTCTGTGAATGAGTGAACAAGATGATTTTCACATCATTTTGAAGCAAACACTCTAGGCTACAAGATCCAGTTCTCAAAGGTCTTGTGAATCAATGTTCTGTATGTGTTTTATTGCCTTATTTCAGTGACTTAAAAATTTTAGTTTTAGTTAGTTTTTCACTAACCATGCATAAATGCTGTTTTCTCAAAAACACAATCATGTATAAACTTGCTGCTCACATATTATTGTAGCCCAATTTGTGCTGATTACAGTGTTATCAGACTTTAGCTATGAATATGTTTAAAAGCAACTGAAAAAAGTACAAATGTCAGGGCAAGTCAAAACTTGTCCAGGGCCACAAAACACTCTTAGACCACTAGGTGGCCATGTTTAAGCCCCCTGGTGTACAGGAATTTATAACTGTGTGAAAAGTTAACTACCACCAATTTGTCCGCTGGCATTCACTGGGAAGAGAATTCTTTCATCTCATCCAACAGACTTACAGTGTTTCTGGTGTGTAGATTCTGGGTGTCAAGGTCTCTCAGCCTTGACTTATCATTCACATTCCCTTTAGAACAATGAATCATCAGCTTTTTTATTGTGTATTCATTTCTCTGATGGTGATTTTTGCTACAACATAAATCTCTCAGCTTCGGTTCTCCTTTGTATGTGTCTAGAACTTGATTGGATTAAAAGAAGTGCCATCAGGGACCAAGAACCTCTAACAAAGCTTCAGAAGTCCTCTGCAGAGATGGAAGAACCTGCTTGCAGGCCAACCATGTCAGCAGCTATCCTATCAGGCCTTGATGTTAGACTGTGGAGCCCCTTTGAGTAAAAGGCAGATGCCAAATAGGACACGAAGAACAGAGAGACAAAAATAATATCTGGTTTGTTGAGACAACTGATATCTTGGGTAGAACTCTATGAACACTATGTCTGTCCAAATTGTGCAATGCAGATGAAAGCCTACATGTTATTATGAATGAGAGAATGGACTGAAGACCACCTCATTTCACCGTGAGCAGGCCTGCAATCTGTTTACTGATTGCACTGTTTGTGTTTATGGGACATTTGGCCAATTAGAGTGATAGTATGAATTCTCCAAAAGATAAGTGTAATTGTCAGTACAATTAGGAAAATTTCTGGACTGATCTAAATCTCAGCATGGCAGAGACATTCTTAGGAGGAATAATTTGACATCTTAGCCTCAGATAAGTATTCTACTGGTTAGCTGGATTTGTTGTCTATAGAATTCTTACATGCAAGACTTTATTCGGAAACATTCTTTATTCGAAGAGAACAGTATTTTAAAGTCATTTTTCAACATCCTACCATGATCCATTATATGACACCTACATTTAGAATGTGATAAAAGTTTGTCTGTGACCCTTATAGATTTATTACAAGAGAGACACATCAAGGTTCAGGTAAGATAAATAAAGATGTGCCTTCTCTCTTCCATAGTTTGTGCTCTCTCTCACTCTCTCTCTCTCTCTCTGTACCTAGTGCAGGTGTCCCTGGTCCTTTAGCTGTATATTGCTGATGTGCAGTTACTGGCCCCATCAATCCACACTGTGTTTATTTGTTGTTTATTGTTGCTGTTCTTTTCTCTCTCCTCTATCCACTCACAACCGGTCGGGGCAGATGGACGCCCAAACTGAGCCTGGTTCTGCTGGAGGTTTCTTCTGTTAAAGGGAGTTTTTCCTCCCTAATGTTCCATAGGGATTTGTTGACAGCTCAGAAAGATGTCAATTGGGGAAGGAAGGGCCAGCAACCCAACTTGCATCTTCTGGAAGGAAGAACCCTACTTAGCTATGAAAAGTTAGGTTAGATAGTTAGTCCTGAGCCCCCGCCAACAATTCACAATATGGTACCTGTGTGGTGGCAGTAGGTGCTTCAGCACCATGTAGCACTAGCTCTTATGCTGCCAGTTATAGCACTATTAGCCACCCATATGTCATGCCCCGTGGCACCCAACACACAAGCCACGACTACAGCACACATCATGCCAGACTGATGCAGCTAGACTACACCCTATCAAGCCAGTTCCCATACCAACACTCCTAAAGCTATCAACTGGCAGAGAGAATTTGCTGACCTAAAGATGGCACTAGTCTATCTTCTGGACCCTCACAATGAGTTGTCAGAGCATTACAAATACAGAGTATTTGTAGTGATGGAACATTTGCTACTAGATGAAGTCCGCCTGATAGCACAGGCCTGCCGTCACCATCACTAGCCATATACTGAAGGACCAACCCAATGCCAGTAAAACTACTTGAGCATCAAAACGCAATGGTAAACCCAAACGCCTCTATATACTGCCGCGGTGAGGAGCACTATCTGTCCCAGTACCCTAAGATCCAGGAATTTAAACCCGAGGAGACCATTATATGGATAAAGCATGGAAAGTACTGCTGGAAATGCGGATGCACTAATTATATGTTTGAGGACTGCACACTCAAGAAATCCTGTGGAGAATGTGATATGGTGCACCTCAGGGTCCTTCACAGTTTTGGCTCACAAGGACCTACCATTCTCCTCATCTCACCAGCAAAAGACCAAGTTTACCTCACCAATTCCAGCATGTACCTGAAGATCATGCTGATTTTGCTGCAGAATGGGAAGAGGACCCTCGAGACCTGTGGCATCCTCAATGACGGTGCTGAGCGAACAATCCTGCTATTTGCAGCTGCGCAACACCTCAATCTCAAAGGGGAGACAGAATCAGTAAACCTCAGGGCAATCCACCACAATGTGGCCTGCATAACAGGGACCCTCATCCTCTTCTGTGCAACCACACTCACCTAATAATAGCCAAAGAATCAGTAAAAGCTGGACCAAAGGGCAGACCAGTAGTGGTGCACACCCACCTCGGATGGGCACTGCAGGGACCAGATGGATCAGATCGTCACCAGGAGTGACGACAATCCACGGGAGGTCTCAGGGTGCAGTGGTGATGATTGTGGGCCAGCAATTATCACATGCACACTGGCCTGTTAGGCGTATTATGAAGCTTATTCCCAGCACAGATGGACACTGTAGGTCAGCAGAGGTGCAGGCCAAGGACCATGTTTATTTGCGCCCAGTGCCACACCTCATTGAACTCCCAGCTGTTTCCAATGATAAAGGATATCACGGGTAGAAGGGAATTTAACTGTACATATTTGCCCTACTAATCTGGGTGTACATATTAGTCCTACTAATCTGGGGCGATTGTTATGAATTACATAAAGTGTTATTAGTTATGTCATTATTATGCTCATGCCACTTCATGGACACCTTTAAACCCATGGCTACATACTTTAATTCAGGTAGTTAAGTGGGCAACTTTTCCCTTTGTTGAGCCCTCTGGCTGTAATAGACAATGAGCTGGCTGTATAAGTGATTAATGGGCAGAAATGCATTCTTGATGAAATACCATTTGACCCATGTCATCATATTGCCATTTACTTCATCCATCTTATCCATTCCATCCCCTTGATGGCCAGGATTACTATGAAAAAAAGACTCTATTCTTATGTTCCTGACCGGAGCCCCATGGTGGGATAAGCATTACACAAACTTAGCAACATGCCCAGACACAGCAGAAATCTGCCCATCCTGCCCAACACAAACCACCCCCTTTTCACAAACTTAATTATGGATTATTACAACAACATTAATTTGAGGTTCACCGCTGGGGCAATCACAACCAAATGAAACCATTGGGAGATGGGCACTATCACTGGCTGCACCATCTCGGTAAGCCTTTTCTCCTTGACCATGAACACGCTGGTCAAGTCAGTGGCGCCACAGTGCCACTAACCAGCTCATCGTAAGCTGAGTGAAAGAGGTGCTGCAGTAAAGAGTCCAATGACGTGAAAGTCTCCCAGGCTGGCATTTAGGTGAGGACTGGACTTACGACCATGTGATATTTCAGTTTTTCATTTTTAATAAATTAGCAAAAATTTCTACATTTCTGTTTTTTTTCTGTCAAGATGGGGTGCTGAGTGTACATTAATGAGAAATAAAATGAACTTTTTTGATTTTGGCAAATGGCTGCAATGACACGAGTGAAAAATTTAAAGGGGTCTGAATACTTTCCGTACCCTCTGTATATCCAACATATGCAGTATGTTTTATCTAGCCTGTCTGGGTTAATATTAGTCTGATCTGACGTATGTCCTCCCGTAAAGGGTGGATTAGGCTACTGACAAAAACTTATTTTCTGGTAAGTCAGTTTGTTGTAAATGTTCTATAGATATAAATTTAAAGTTAATCCCTGCTACTGCTGAACCTTTTCTGATAATTAAATTTAAGAATAAAGTACTCGTTTGTTACTCGTTTTGTACTGTATTGTATTTAGTATTTAATATGTACTGCATTATTTAAAGTTGTTATAAAGGTTTATAATTGAATATTGCATTTAAACTAGCAAGTGCTGCCGCAACGGATGAACAGGTATGGTTTTGCGACAAATGTAAAGTGGTGAGAAATGTCGCAAACAGGTGTGAAGCTTAGGGCGCTGTTGAGCAGAGAGGCAACCCAAGCTGACCTGGATATCTGTGGCCAGGCAGGACTCTACCGACGTCTTTCGCTACCACGGGTTTTTGGACGACAATGCATCGTTTTCATGCTTATCTTCAACGCAGAGACAGTCTTCTTGAAAGTGGTTATACTGCAAGTGTCATCTCCCTCCGGTCTGCTGACTTGTGAGGCGAGGGACGGCTTGTATAGCTATATTGAGAAGCAGCGTTCAGCTATTAAAACCGGGATAGAGTTAGTTAGACAGCAGTTTGCGGGATTGTACTGTATTTGTATTTGCGACGTGGGTCTGGGTAGCACTTACGGTTGTGTCGTAACATGGCTATTACTGAGAAACAATACTATTTACTTCTTCGCTGAGGAAGTAAAGCTCCGTCAGGCGAACTGAGCATGATCAAGCTTTGACTGGGGGTTGGCGGAAGTTTTCTCAGTAATCTGAGAAGCTCCTGATATATTAGATTGGACTCAGAAAAGGAACGTTTTGGATTATGCCAAGCAGTAACGCGAATGAGCAAAATGACAGCCAACTTTTAAAAGTTGTTGCGGAGTAATTACTGTGTCTTTACGATAATCGCAGCACACTGGATACGTCACCAGTCGTTTTATTTTGGAAGTGGCGAACGGAAGTCATGTCGGCGTGTGCTGGGTTAGAGACCGATGGGAAGTGGGATGTGGTCAGCATGTATTTATGCTGCTGTTCAAGATATGAAAATCATTGAATCAGCGTTGCTTCACCGCCGGACACAGCGGGGGTGACGGCTTTGCTGTCCGTCGTGATTGAAAACAGCGAACATAGCCAAGGCCGCTATGCTGGTTTCGTCTGGACTGGACCATTTGAGTGAAGGTTTCTCAACCTCACGCCCAAACACTTTCATAAATTTGTGTACGGGGCTGTATTCTGTGCTTACGTAATAACAGTATGTGAACAGTCACATATAATTTATTTTTATCCTGTTGTCTGGGATAAGGCTTTGTTACTTTTTCCCTTTTATCTTCACAAATGTCAACAATTCAGCATCAGCTAATGATGGAGTCATCTCTAGCTCTCGGCCGACTGGAACTGACCCCCAGTTCAGCACCCAACTCAGCAATTGGGGTCAACCTGACCCCATGTTTGTCTAGTGGACCTCCTGCGAA